>NC_137002.1:6624985-6632485 GCF_032717465.1 Coenobita brevimanus | reverse complement strand
AAATCGTACCATTTTTTACTGAAACTATATTTAAAAGAGGTGTAACACAAAGTACCACTGCAAAAGTACGGGACAAATATTAAAAATTGTACCGTTTGGGACTAAGTGTACTAAAATCAGTGCAGCACATAAGTCCACTCTACTGAAGTGTACCAAGTGAAGTGTACCTTACTGAAGTCTACCTCAGTGAAGCATATCCTACTGAACATACTTAAGTGTACCTCAGTAAAGTGAATGCGAATATACTACTAAAGCGTACATACTGAAGTGCACCGTATAATCTACTGAAACAATTGGTGTACCTTAATCAGCTCCAACTTAAGTGTCCCATACAACTTACAAATGAAGTGTAACTCAATGACTGTGAAGGTGTGAAGTGTACCATGCTGAAGTGTGCTTACTGAAGTGTACATTACTAAAGCGCACCCTACTGAAGTGTACCTTAATGAAGTGTACCCAACTGAAGTGTACCCTATTGAAGTGTACCCAACTGAAGTGTACCTTACTTAAGTGTACGTAGTGAACCATACCCAAGTGAAAGCATACAGCAAAATACGAACAGCCTTAAGCATCGGCTACACAACTTACGAACAATATTAGGCATACGCATCTTACGAAAAATCTTATGCAAACTCAACTTTCGTCTCTTACTTAAGGCGTCGAGGGTGGAGACAAAGCAAGGAAAGCATACTCAGTTTACGAAATCTTAAGCATAGCAACTTACGCACATCGTACGCATAGCAACTTACGCACATCTTACGCATAGCAACTTACGCTCATCTTACGCATAGCAATTTACGCACATCTTACGCACAATCTTACGCATACTCAGTGAAGCATACGGTGAAACATAGCGAGTGAAGTTAGTGAAATTACGCAAGTTACGCATATCCAGTGAAGTAGATCAATTGCAGAGTAACAGCGAGGCATATTCGAACTTACGAACTATCTTACGCATACGCAAATAATAGTCCTACGCATTTCCAGTTACGAACACTAACCCACACCTTTTTACGCATAATATTACGCAAGGAGATCTGCATGACCCTGAGAAGTCAAGGAAAATCAATCCAATCTTACGCAAAAACTTACAATCTTTCGCAAACTGAACTTACGCAAGGCAGGACAACCAGCCTGAAAGAACATCAAGCAAAATCAATCCAGTCTTACGCAAATACTCACAATCTTACGCATAATTTTACGTATACTGAACTTACGCAAGGCCAAGAGAACCAGCCTGAAAGAAACGCAAGCAAAATCAATCCAATCTTACGCACAAACGCAAGAAAAACCAGAATCTAATCTTACGCATAAAAATAATCTTACGCACAGGAACTCCCATCTTAAGGTGTACAAGATGATGAGTTTTCGTCAGTGGTGTGCCTTGTTGTGCATCTACGTGGTGTACATGTTGGCAGGGGGTGTTGGCTTCGTGTACTTGGAGGTGTACAATGAGATGGACGAGAGGCAGCAACTGTACGAACTCAAGCAGAGGGTCATAGGTGGGTGATGATGATGATGATGATGATGATGATGATGATGATGATGATGGTGATGATAAGAAGAGAGAGAGAGAGAGCAACAAATCAAAGCTATTACTCAATACGCAACACGTCTCAATGCCTCCTTATCCATTCCATTCAGTCCAGCCTCCGTATTACAAAAGATTACCTTGCATACACCACCATACATAATAATAGGCCTCTCTCTCTCTCTCTCTCTCTCTCTCTCTCATTATCATCTTAGTCTGTATTGCTTCTCTCCATATACATTTCTCACTCATTGTCATCATCATTATCATCATTCTCTCTCTCTCTCTCTCTCTCTCTCTCTCTCTCTCTCTCTCTCTCTCTCAAATGAGTGTGTTTGTCCATGGAAGTGGAAAGTTGAACAGTGTGTGTGTGTGTGTGTGTGTGTGTGTGTGTGTGTGTGTGTGTGTGTAGGGACTGTTGCTGAGATCTACGTACATGACTGCTTCAAGGTTCTGTGCGGCAGTGTATGTACTCTATATGTATGTATGTATATGTGTACGTATGTATGTGTGTGTGTGTGTGTGTGTGTGTGTGTGTGTGTGTGTGTGTGTGTGTGTAAGTGCAGTACTTGCGTATGTGTGGCGACAGTATGTTAACCCGTGTATGTGTGTGTGTGCTTATGCCTGTGTATGAGGCTGTGAGTACGGATGTGTGTATATGCATGTGCCTGTGGATATGTGTGTACTTATGTGTGTATGTGCATTTGCCTGTGTATATGTGTGTACGTATGTGTGTATGTGCATATGCCTGTGGATATGTGTGTACTTATGTGTGTATGTGCATATGCCTGTGTATATGTGTGTACGTATGTGTGTGTGTGGATATGTCTGTGTATGTGTGTACTTATGTGTGTATGTGCATATGCCTGTGTATATGTGTGTACGTATGTGTATGTCCATATGCTTGTGTATGAGGATGTGAGTACGGATGTGTCTCTGTGCATATGACTGTATAATGTGTACGTATGTGTGTATGTTGCCAACCGTGTAGTGTACATAAACCACAACAGTCAACATAGTCTTTTTTTAGAGTTAGCAGACACTGGCCAAACACAGTAAAGCTTTGTTTATCGAATGACAGAACTACAAAAACAATAAATAAAACAAAAACAATAACAACAACAAGCTGGGACTTTCCTGGTGAATTTAGGATTCTCTCTCTCTCTCTCTCTCTCTCTCTCTCATTATCACCTCAGTCAGTATTGTCTCACACCTCAAATACTTTCCACTCATCATCATCATCATTCTTTCCTTCTTTCTCTCTCTCTCTCTCATATTACGTCCTTACTTCCTTGTTGGTTGTCATAATGGAAGAAGTAAAGAGAGAGGTTTACAACTGGATTTCTTATAACTACAGTGGATAGAGAGATAGATAGACAGATAGACAGATAGACAGACAGATAGACATACTGTACATACAAACATACATACATTCATACATACATTTATACATACACACATTAATACATACACACATACATACATACATATACAGACACAGAGAGACAGAGACAGACAGATAGACAGAGGTGGACAGAGATAGACAAGGAGGATAGATAGACAGATAGACAGGAGGATAGATAGACAGACGGATAGATATGTGGTAAATTTCTTGTTAAAAGTTACAATTCACCTTCCCTTCAAGGATTTACCGTATTCTTTCTCATTTACGCCACCCTGAGAGAGAGAGAGAGAGAGAGAGAGAGAGAGAGAGAGAGAGAGAGAGAGAGAGAGAGAGAGAGAGAGAGAGAGAGAGAGAGAGAGAGAGAGAGAGAGAGAGAGAGAGAGAGAGAGAGAGAGAGAGAGAGAGAGAAAATTAATGCCTACGTTGTGTGTGTGTGTGTGTGTGTGTGTGTGTGTGTAACTTGCAATAGGGGGGGTACATGTGTGTGTGTGTGTGTGTGTGTATGTGTGTGTGTGTGTGTGTGTGTGTGTGTGTGTGTGTGTGTGTAGTGTTGCGTGTCTTCTCCTCCCCCTGTCACTCATCCCTCCCTTCCTCCCTCCCTTTTTTTTTCCCTCCCTGTATCCTTCCTCCTCCTCCCTTTTTTCTCCATCCCTCCGTCCCTCGTCATCTTCCCTCCCTCCCTCCCACGTCTCTCTCTTCTTCTCTCCATGTTTCTTCTCTTCCTTCCCTCCTTCCTTCTCTCTACCTCTTCTTTCCCTCCTTCTTTCTTTCACTTCCTCTTCTAACTTTCCTCCTCCCTTCCTACCCTCCCTCCTCCTCCCCCTCCTCCTACCTCTCTTCCTCCCTCCCTTCCTCCTTCCTTCCTTCCTTCTTTCTCCTCTTCCCTCCCTCCATTCTTCCTTCCTTCCTCTTCCTCTCCTTCTATTTTTCTTTTTCTTCCATCTCATTCGTTCTCACTCTCCCCTCCTTCTTTCTTCCTTCATTTCTCTCTCTCTCTCTCTCTCTCTCTCTCTCTCTCTCTCCAGGCGGCTGAAGCCTTTAATTTTATCCCCCCCCTCTCTCTCTCTCTCTCTCTCTCTCCAGGCTGCTGAAACCTTTAATTTTAATCCCCCCTTCTCTCTGTCTCTGTCTATCTGTCTGTCTGTCTGTCTGTCTCTCTCTCTCTCTCTCTCTCTCTCTCACTTTTACCTCATGTTTCTGGTCGCTATCAGTAGTGGTGTTCCTCAGGGCTGCTGTCTTTCTCCTAATCACCTCCTCTC
The DNA here is from genome assembly GCF_032717465.1 of Coenobita brevimanus. NCBI lineage: Eukaryota > Metazoa > Arthropoda > Malacostraca > Decapoda > Coenobitidae > Coenobita > Coenobita brevimanus. The sequence continues at coordinate 6,628,290 of NC_137002.1, read as the reverse complement.
AGTCACCAAGAATCTAAGCTGCCTATCTACCTGACACATCCATCTCTAAGCTGACAAATCTACCTCTACCCTGCACACCTACCTCTACCCTGCACAAGTACCTCCACCCATTCACTTACCGAGGAATCTACCCGTCACTTCATCCACTCCACACACCACCCATCATAGGTCACGCGATGGAGCTAGGGTACAACTGGCTCTTAATCTATTTATCTCTCTGTCTATCTATTGCCAGAAGCCTTAATCCCGTAAAGGGTGGCCACTAACAAATCGCCTCCATGTCGCCCTGTCCCCCGCCATTTCACTGCCCTGCTCCCAGCTCACACACCCCTCTCTCATATACCTCTCTACTTACTCTTCTAAATATCACAAAAACTCGATTCATCCACTTCATTCCTCTATGTTTCTATTCACAGTCCCTCAAACCATCACTCCCTTACCTTCCACACCAAAGATACTCTCATTTACCATCACATAATATCCTCCGTTTCTCTTGTCCTAGTTATCTGTAATGAAAACATCAGGTTCGCAGAGATTATGTGTGCTAAACCGACTCTACACTTATTTATTCTAGTACAGTATTTCTCTTGTAAAAATCAGGGTCACAGTCATAAGAAGCGCTAAACCGACACTGTAAATTTTTGTTCCATTATTTTCCCTTGCAAAAATCAGGTTCACAGACATTAGGAGCGATGAACCGACCCTTTACTGCTTTATTATACTGTTTCTCCAGTAAAAATTAGGTTCACAGATATTAGGTGAGCTGGACCGACCCCGTGTTATCTGCCTTCACTCAGTCGCTGATTTTGTACAGGGGCCAAATTTGTGCTCTCTCTTTCTCTCTCTCTCTCTCTCTCTTTCTCTCTCACTCTAAGGCAAAAGCACCTAGAATGGCCATTAAAGTCTTTGTGGTCTGTGTGTAAATGCAACTCTCTCTCTCTCTCTCTTTCTCTCTCTCTCTCCACTCCTTTGTCATGCATCCTCCCCTTCATTTCCTCCCCTCCCCCCTTCACTCTCAAACCCAGTAATCTTCCCCTCACATTCTCTCTCTCTCCCTCTCCCCCTTTCCTCTCTCTCTCTCCCTCTTTCTTTCTTCCTAACCTCCTTCTGCATCCTTCCGCAAATCCTGTTCTTTAATATCTGTGTCTGGCTCTGTTACTGTCGGTTTCTATCCCCACTCCTTCTCTACACACACACACACACACACACACACACACACACACACACACCTAATCCGGCATCATGCAAGAGTACAACACAATACCCACGCTAATTCACCAGAGGACAACACATCAACACACACACACACACACACACACACACACACACACACACACACACACACACACACACACACACACACACGACGAACATAGCCTAAAACGTCCTTGGAAACGTCGTAGGGACGTATAAAATGATGGAGTCTCGATGTGGAAGAGGCTCCCAGCATGACACACCTCTAAGCTAAGACAAACCTGCATGACTAACACTTCTACCCATGGCTGTGGCACTGTATATAAGAACTGTAAGCTCCTGTGTTATATAGATTAATTATATTTGCATGAGAGAGGCGGTGTAAGTTGGGGGAGGGCAGAGAAATGGCAGGAGACAGGGCGACATGGAGGTGATTTGTTTGTGGCCACTCCTTACGGGATTAAAGCGTCTAGCTGTAGATAGAGAGACAGATAGATTGACAGACAGACAGATAGATAGATAGACAGATAGATAGATAGACAGATAGATAGGTAGACAGATAAATAGGTGCATCGCTTTAAATGATACAAAGGTTACAGAATATGTCACTGCATTACAAAACTCACTTAATACAAAACTCCACCAAGAGACACAAACAAAAGCTCTCTTGGTCAGCTGGGGGACATGACACAACATTTTTCCAACCCCAGGATCAGACCACCACTTACACTTAATCACATCCTGGAATTTATTGACCATAACTACACATGCGCCCGTAAAAGGAATGCTGAGAAAAAAACGTTTGGATACAGTATTGTCTCTACTGCCTGATGTAAGAAGGGAAGTGCGATTTTACTGGCCTGATACCGACTCCTATCTTCCCAAACGTACTTGCCTATCTCCCTACCTCATTATCTGTCTGTCTTCTTGCCTACCAACCTGTCTTCCTGTCTGCCTGTCTTCTTTCCAGCCTGCCTTAAATCCCTGGCTATTTTACCTACCTCACTTCTTATGCTTCCTGTCTTCTTTCCTTCCTTCCCTGACGTACTTGCCCATCTCCCTACCTCATTATCTGTCTGTCTTCTTGCCTACCAGCCTGTCTTCCTGTCTAGCTATCTGTCTGACGTCTTTTCAACCTGCTACCTCCCCATCCACCTACCCACCTCCATTCTTATGCTTCGTGTCTCCTTTCCTTCCTACCTACACATTTTTACTGACTTCTTTCCTACCTACTTACGTACCTACCTACTGTACATGCATACGATGCCTTCCTATTTTCCATCGTTCGACAGTGAATATGTTTTCACCGGTGTCTGTCTGTATGTTTGTTTAAAAAAAAAAAAAAATTATCATATTTCAATTACATCTGGTGGATATGCTGGCACTGGGTCAAGGGAGAAGAGTTTTTTTAGATTTTGAGATGCACCCAGATAGGGACGCAGAAATAAATCATATATTGTACTGGTGTTGGCAGAGGTCTGTGCTCTCTGATTCTGTGTAACACGGCATAGTAACACCGTACAATGAACCGACTATGTGAGCCCGTAAAAGCATGTCTGGTAGGAAAGAGGAATTACAGCATTAAATTATAAGTTGTACTGGCGTTGGCGAAGGTATGCACTCTCTAATGTGTTACGTGATTCTTCCTGCCTTCATTCCTATCTGTCTACACTCCTACATATTCTTCCTGTTTTCCTACGTTCCTACCAACCTTCCTTCGTATCTTCCTCCATATCTGTCTTTTTTCCTGCTTGCTTGCCAAGTCTGTTGATGTCTTCTCTCCGTGTGAAGCTGATTACTGATGCTGCCAATGAACACCAGCCCGTGGCGTGGCATTAATAACACTGACACCAATTCATACATACATGCATACATACGGTACATACATACTGTGTGCGTGTGTATATATATATATATATATATATATATATATATATATATATATATGTATATATATATATGTATGTATATATATATATATACATACTGTATTTATATGTATACTGATTGATTTTCAGGACGAATACGGACCGTGAAAGCACGGCCTATCGATCCTTTAGAAGTTACGAGGTGTCAGAAAATAATATAGGCTACAGTATATTATACACGTA
>NC_137002.1:6497485-6619985 GCF_032717465.1 Coenobita brevimanus | reverse complement strand
GATGGGCTGTGGATCACTGAGGGTCCCTGTTAGTCAAGTGACCACCATCGGGATTTTTTTAATGTACCAGGGGTCACTGCTTCAGGATGAAACTTGTGTACTTGTCCCACATGGGAGAGTTCCTTGTCTCAGTGGAGCAAACGGAGCTAGGGCCTGATTGACTGCTGCCTACCTTAAAAGCGCCAGGCAAGGCTGCTGCACCACCCCTAAACATCCACACTGTGCAGTGTGTAGCTTCCACGTTATGTCCACAGACTTCCCATTAACTCAATGTAACCGGTTTATTATGTCATGCCGTAACTATTATTTTATTTGTTTACTTTCTCTTTCAGGTTACTCTATCGGGTAGCTTATAGATAAAGTATTATAGAATGTGACTTTTCCTTTCCAGTGTTTCCTATAAAATTTCCATGTCAGTTTTTCCATGCTGCATGGTGTTTTTCTCACTTTTTCCTGGAGGGTTTGGTGGTGGGGGGAGCCTTCTTGCTTTCCTATCCTTATCCTTCAACATGTAGAGTTAGATCTTGTAGTCATAGTTTTCTCTAACAAGCAGCCTCGAAAGGACCATAAGGTCTGTTGCTGTTTGCTTTCCTGTGTAATCCTGTGTAATCCTTCACCACCTCCTCCTCCTCCTCCTTCACCACCACCTCCTCCTCCTCCTTCACCACCTCCTCCTCCTTCACCACCTCCTCCTCCTCCTTCACCACCTCCTCCTCCTCCTCCTCCTCCTCACCACCACCTCCTCCTCCTCCTTCACCACCTCCTCCTCCTCCTCCTCCTCCTCCTTCTTCACCACCACCTCCTCCTCCTCCTCCTTCACCACCACCTCCTCCTCCTCCTTCACCACCTCCTCCTCCTTCACCACCTCCTCCTCCTCCTTCACCACCACCTCCTCCTCCTCCTTCACCACCTCCTTCTCCTCCTCCTCCTCCTTCTTCACCACCACCTCCTCCTCCTCCTCCTTCACCACCACCTCCTCCTCCTCCTTCACCACCTCCTCCTCCTCCTTCACCACCTCCTCCTCCTTCACCACCTCCTCCTCCTCCTCCTTCACCACCTCCTCCTCCTCCTTCACCTCCTCCTCCTCCTTCACCACCTCCTCCTCCTTCACCACCACCTCCTCCTCCTCCTCCTTCACCTCCTCCTCCTCCTTCACCACCTCCTCCTCCTTCACCACCTCCTCCTCCTCCTCCTTCACCACCACCTCCTCCTCCTCCTCCTTCACCACCACCTCCTCCTCCTCCTTCTCCTCCTCCTTCACCACCTCCTCCTCCTCCTTCACCACCACCTCCACCTCCTCCTACACCACCACCTCCTCCTTCTCCTTCGCCACCTCCTCCTCCTCCTTCACCACCTCCTCCTTCTCCTTCACCACCTCCTCCTTCACCACCTCCTCCTCCTCCTTCACCACCACCTCCTTCACCACCTCCTCCTCCTTCACCACCTCCTCCTCCTCCTTCTCCTCCTCCTTCACCACCTCCTCCTCCTCCTTCACCACCACCTCCTCCTCCTCCTTCACCACCTCCTCCTCCTCCTTCATCACCACCACCTCCTCCTCCTCCTTCACCACCTCCTCCTCCTCCTTCACCACCTCCTCCTCCTCCTTCATCACCACCACCTCCTCCTCCTCCTCCTCCTCTCACACTGGAGCAGACTGAACCCTTAACGCTGTCACTGTGGAACTCATTCTTCTGTTCCATCGCCATTACTAAGATTAGAGAGAGAGAGAGAGAGAGAGAGAGAGAGAGAGAGAGAGAGAGAGAGGGAAGGAGATGCCAGCCAAACAGTGCCTTTACATTTGAAGAAAGAAAAAAAAAGTAAAATAGTAACAGCAGTGGTCTTCAAGCGTTTCCACCAGACACGCGATACAAGAGCTAAACGTTAGAGGCGGTAAAAAAACGTTAGATGGGGTAAAAGAACGTTAGAGGCCGTAAAAGAACGTTAGAGGCAGTAAAAGAAACTTTAGATGGTGCAAAAAAGAACGTTAGAAGGGGTAGAAAACGTTAGATGGGGTATAAGAATGTTAGAGGCGATTAAAAAACGTTAAAGGCGGTCAAAATAAAAATAAAACGTTAGAGGCGGTAAAAAAAAAAAAAAAACGTTAGAGGAGGTTAAAAAAAACGTTAGAAGAGGTAAAAAAAAACGTTAGGTGTAAAAAAGAAAAGTTGCCGGAGTAGATGCTAACCTGATGACTTGAAATATTGGCAAAAAGTTGTGTACAGAGGTGCTCTCTCTCTCTCTCTCCCTCCCCCCTCCCCCCCCCCTCTCTCTCTCTCAGGTGAAGTTGGCCCATGTCATCGCTTTTATAAGATGGTAATAAGGAAATGCCTGGTTATTTTCCGTTTTTGTTGCAAGATACGATGAAGAAACTAGATTCTCTCTCTCTCTCTCTACCGATTTCACCTCAAGGCCGGACTCTCTTTGGCGGCCGAGTTTTGAGGACGAATTCCCTTATAATCCTATATATTAGTTTCACGGTCACCTCTCTCTCTCTCTCTCTCTCTCTCCAGAATACTGCAATTTCCACCAATATATTTCCCCACAGCATGACCTTTTCTAATTTCCATATATCCATTTACGTACTGTATATGTATAAATTTTTTCTTTCATTATCAGTTACTTATCTTCTCTTTTCTCCAATACTTTATGTTCATATTTTATTATTATTATTATTATTATTATTATTTTCAGGGTTCGGTCACATGGCCCCTAAGACGCCGTGGGGTCGGATAGTGTGCATAATGTATGCATTCCTGGGTGTGCCTCTTAATGGCATACTGATAGCTGAACTGGGGGAGATATTCTCATCTAAGGTATGGACACAGACTGATAGATAGATAAACAGACAGAAATAGATATACTGATAGTTTTAGACAACCAGATGAAAATATTAACAGAAATTAGGAAATGGATGGAGGACTCGTGTGAATTGCTAAAAAATAAACACGTGGCTAACCCAAAATGTAAACAAAAGCACGTGGTCAGCGCCAGTAAATTCATGAGGTCAGTGTCAACAAAAGCACGTGGTCAGTGTAAACAAAACCATGTGGTCACTGTAAACAAACCCACGTGATGAAGCACATCATTTAAACACCATACTGGGTGGCACCAAGAAGCATACCCTGTGTGTAATTCACCTGGTCGGTCAGGATCACGTGATGGTTTTGTGATCATCGGCATTTTACCCTCCCGGAAGAGAGCTGAGAGCTCATATAGTCCGATCTAAGGGCAAAGCCTTGACCTTCACACACGCACTCACCCATTCTCTTGCTCAAGGAGGACAGTGACCACCCGCTTTGTCAGTGAAACTTTTTTCGCATCCCGAGCAAGGCGCGAACCCCAGTCTTAGCAGATGCTAGGCGAGAGCGTTACCACTGCACCAGCGAGCGGTGTGTGTGTGTGTGTGTGTGTGTGTGTGTGTGTGTGTGTGTGTTCTTACCTACCTAATTGTTCTTACCTAATTGTATCTTTACAGGAATGTGTCAAGCTCGTACTGTCCCATGTCTTAAACCATATTTATCGTACATATCCTTAAATTTGTGAATTGTTTGGGCACACACTATTTCATTCGGTAGTGCATTCCATTGATCAATTGCTATGTTTGGGAAACTGAATTTCCTTACGTCTTTATCACCTCTCTTCTTATGCAGTTTTTTGCAGTGTCCTCTTGCTGATGCTTCTCCATATGTTAAGTAATCATTTATGTCTATTTTCTCCTTCCCTGATATGCACTTATATAGCATTATCATGTCACCTCTTTTCCTTCTCTCCTGTAGTGTTGGTAGATTCAGTTTATTTAGTCTTTCTTCGTAGCTTAGGTCCCTTAAGCTTGGTATCCATCTTGTAGCGGCCCTTTGAACTTTTTCAATCTTGTCTATATGCTTTTTGAGATGAGGACTCCAGACAACTGATGCATATTCCTGGGTTGGTCTAATGAATGATGTTATTATCCTTCTTAGCATGTCTTCATTTATGTATGTGAATGCTATTCTCATATTTGCAAGCAGTGTATACATGTTCCGTACCTTCTCGCTGATGTGGTCAGCCGGAGATAGTCTGTTATTGATAATCACACCTAGGTCTTTCTCTCTTTCTGATGTGTATAGGGTTTTATTTCCTAACTTATAATCCCAATCAGGTCTTTTTCCACTTTTACCAAACTTGATTACATAACACTTGTCCACATTGAATTCCATTTGCCATGTACTACTCCATTCATGAAGTTTATTTAATTCTTCTTGTAGCTCCCTACAAGAGTCTGTGCTAGTAACTCTCCTTTGTATTTTTACATCATCTGCAAACATATTCAGATAGCTCTCATTTCCAGTGTTACTGTTTATATCATTTATATACACTAAAAACATGATTGGTGCCAGCACTGAACCCTGTGGTACCCCACTAGTCACTTCTTTCCATGATGAGTAGTTTCCTCTTAGTACTGTCCTCATTTCTCTTTTTATGAGAAAGTCTTGCATCCAACAAAACAGTTTGCCTCGAATTCCTCCTTGATAGTACAGTTTCCCTAAAAGTCTTTGGTGTGGTACTGTGTCAAAAGCTTTCTTGAAATCTAAATAGATACTGTCCACCCATCCTTCCCTTTCCTGTATTGTGTTTGTTACTCTGTCATAGTAGCTCAACAGATTAGTAACACATGATTTTCCTTTTCTGAAACCAAACTGTCTTTCTGTTATCATACTGTGTTCTTCTAGATGATTTACCCAAGCTTTTCTTATAAGCTTTTCTAATACCTTGCTTACAACACTGGTCAGTGATACTGGTCGGTAGTTGAGTGGATTTTGTCTATTTCCTTTCTTGAATAAGGGGACAATATTTGCTTTTTTCCAAATATCAGGTAGTTTACCTTGACTCGAGGATTTCTTGAAAATTAAAAATAATGGTTTACTTAACTCCTTTGCACATTCTCGTAATACCCAACATGAAATTTCATCAGGATCACTTGCTTTTCCTCTGTCTAATCTACTTAACTACTCCTGTATTACTTTTTCTGCTATTTGTATATCTGGTAGTATGTGTGGACATGCGTGTTCCACATAGTCCCTCTCAAAAATTTTTTCTTCTGTAAAAACTAATTGGAAATTCTTATTTAGTGCTTCACAAATATCTTTCTCTTGTGTATAAGTGATTCCCTCGTCCGTAATGGATTGTATTATATCTTTTACTTTGGTTTTGCTTCTGATATAGCTGTAAAACAGCTTTGGTTGATCACTACTTTTATTTATTATATCCTCCTCAAACTGTTTTTGGGCTTCCCTCCTTATTCTTCTATAGTCGTTTCTTGCCTGTTTGTAATTATTATACGCCCTTTCATTATTGTGTCTTCTGTATCTATTCCAAAACAAATCTCTTCTTTCTTTTGATTTTTTTCATTCTGTATTGAACCATTTCTGTATTTTCTTATCTGCTTCTTTGTGCTGTGGGATGTACTTCTGGACCCCTATTTCATAAAATTCACAGAATTTTTAATATACAGCATTTAAATGTTGTCCTCTAAGCTCATTTTCCCAATCAACTTCTAAGAAATACTTCTTTAGGTCTTGATAATTTCCCTTTTTTATAGTTTAGGCTCTTTTTGTAACTGCCATTGCTGTTTACTATGTCATATGCTATCCTGAAGTTATAATTTAGTACTGCATGATCGCTTTTGCCGAGTGGAGGGTGATATATTAAACTGTCAATATCATTTTCTTGCCTAGTAAATATTAGATCTAGCACTGAAGGTACATCAAGTCCTCTTTTTCTGGTGGTTTCCCTCACATGTTGGGTTAGGAAAAACTCTTGTACTAGATCCAGGAGCTTTTGGTCCCAACAGCTTTCTTGTGTGTGTGTGTGTGTGTGTGTGTGTGTGTGTGTGTGTGTGTGTGTGTGTGTGTGTGTGTGTGTGTGTGTGTGTGTGGAGTGAGTAGGGGTTGCAGGGGGGTCATGTCACGAATGCCTGCAAATTAATTCGAAGGAGAACCTATGCATAATTCCACTTCGCCAGATAATCAAATGGGACCTACGCAAGTGGGCCAAGAGGTACCGCAACTGGATGACGGTGGCTGTGGACGCGTTTCTATACCTCGTTCCGGGCCTCATAGTGTTCCTGGCCATTCCTGCCTTCGTTATAATGGTGGTGGAGGATGGCTGGACGTACCTAGACTGCTTCTACTACGCCTTCATCACTCTCACTACTATAGGATTTGGAGACTACGTGGCAGGTGAGCTGGGAGGTGATTTGGGGAGGGGGGAAAGGGATATTTGGGGATTTTAGGTGCGTTAAAGTTGGGTTAAATCAGGTTACGTTGATTGAATTCTACCTAAAATTTTCATGTGTTGATTAGAGTTTTGGAATATTAAATCATGATAGGAAGAAGACGTCTGCCTCTCAGTATTATTTCCTTACGATGAGTCTAAAGTTCTTTGGGAAGTGGACTATTTAATCATGGAATATTAGAAAGTGGGGTTAATGATCATCTCCAGTCTTAACACCTGACAGTCATTTTAAAGTTACTTGAGTGGTATATTACTTAGTGAAAATGGTGTGAGGAGAGCTGGTTTTGGAGTGAAGGGCAATTAAAGAACTTCAATATTTTGACTAATGTCTTTAGCTGTTATCATTCAAATTACCTAAAATCTTCATCAGAAGCCCCTAATCATCCTAAAATTAATCACAGCTAATAGTTTCCTGCCAAGCCTAAAAAAAGGAAAAAAAAAAAAATGCATCGTAAATTAAAATCCAGTACTCATTTTCTATCATTTCCATTTTCTCCCATAATATAAATCCAAAAGAGGGGTGAAAATAAACATACACACTGCTGTTTCCCCAGTATTCATGTTATTATTTTCTTTCACGCGGCATGAAGGACAGAAGGCAAGGTGAGTGAGTGTGTTTTGATGACGTCCGTGTTTTGATATTGTTTTGGTAGTTTTTCTCACGCTTAAGTGTTTGTTTTTGCATTCCGTAATTCGTTTCTTTCACCTGAAGGAACTGATTCACTCTCATGATTTGATACTAAATCATAAGTGAAATTCAATGAGCTTTAGTAATGATATAGAGTCTCCTTGGTTACTAGTCAAATCTATTCTCCAATCAGACTAAACTTGGCCATCAACTGAGCTGAAAGGAGGACTAGAGAGCTTCGACAGGTGTATACAAACCGGATATAGTGTTTTTGTGTTTTTAATCACGCTTGTGTTGATGTTTACCTGATGTTTATATCAGTGATGTTACTAATGTTTATGATGTTGCTCCAAGGATGTTTTTAGGTCTTAATGTACTGATGTTTTAGTAATTAATAGAGTATGCTGGTGATGTCTTAATGTTTGCGTGATGATTTACAGAATCAGTGTTTAATCTTAATATTTCGAAGATGTTGTGATGATGCTGTACATATGTGGCATCCTGTTTTATGTTTACTTGCTTTCATGCTATTATATTGATGTGGTGATGTTAGTGATGATTCTCCTGGATGTTAGTGTACGGAAGTTTACTGCTACCATTAATACCACTACTAGTACGAGTAATACCAGTGCCATATACCACTAGAATCATCACCACCACTGTTTATACCAGTCACCATTATGATCACCACCACACCACTAACATTACAGCACTATCATCACCTCTATAACACGCTATCACCACCACCTATAACACCACTATCACCACCGCAACTGCTACTATTACCACAATCACCATCACTACGTCACCAGTATATTCACTGTTACTCATACCATCATCACCATCAATTCCACACCACTTCTATACTCACACCCACTCCCTACCCTCACTTACAGTACATCAGTTCACCTATCCTCACCATCCAACCACCTCACCTACTTTATCCAGCGCTAACTCACACCTACCCTTACCTAACCTCCATCCCTATCCCCCACATAACCCACACCTACTTTAACCTACCCTAACCTCACCTTCTGCATCCCTAACCCCACATAACCTATATAACCTCACTTTACTTACTCCTTACCCACACCTTCCCTCATACACATGTCCCACCCTCACACACCTAACCTAACCTAGTCTAGCCTCCATCCCAACCCAACCCAACCTAACCTGTTCTTTTTACTCCACTGCCCGGCACCCTTTTTCACACCCAATCCACATTTCACCATCCATCTCCACACCCAATCCACATTTTACCACCCTTCTCCACATCCAATCCACATCTCATCACACCACTCCACACCGTATATCCAACTCTTACCCACTCCATCCCAACCTAGCCCCCTCATCAGTCCACATGTCATCACCTCCACCACAACCAATCCGCACCTCAGCTCTATCCAGCCCTCACCCACACTAATCCATATCTCCTGCACCCCCAGCCCGCCAAGAGGATCAGCTGGTGTGGGTGTGGATATACAAGATCGTCAGTATGGTGTGGATCATCTTCGGCCTCGGTTATATCATCATGATCATCGCGTTCATACAAAAGGCGCTCAAATCTAAACACGTGAGTTAGTACAGGATTTTATTTTACTTATGCAAGGAAGAAGGAACCAAAGACAGCCCAGTGATATTCGACTCAGCAAAATTATTCACATTATCTGTACACACATTACTAACCAGTCTTCTGTAATATTGTATGAGATGCGAGTGGCAAGATCTGTCATTAATTTAAAAAGACAAACTTCTTAGTTAAGTGACTCCTAACATATATCCATTTTCTATAACCCACTCGTTCAAGAAAATGACAAGATATAAGGAAGCTAGCTATAGTATACATCATAGTCCTTATAATTTTCCTCTCTAATACGTAAGACACACCTTTTGTTACCTTTAAATCTCAGGCTATATGTGGATCTTTTGTCTGGTGCACGTCCTTCGATTTTTATGTAATTTTCTTCACTAATACAGTATTTTAAGCTCATTCCAACTTTGAACTTATTTGGGGGGAGAAGTTACTTTTTTTATTAGGTTAGGTCAGGTTAAGTTGGTTAATAATAAGATGTAGGTTAGTTAACAGTAAGAGTAAATGTTTAGGTACAGCAATCATTTCCTTGCTCCATGCGTAGATAAGTACAGCTATGGTGGCTAACGGAAGCGTGCCACCCTCAATGCACGTTCCTTTCCTGACAGCACTGCACACATGACAGCCGCAGTTAGAGCAGCGCCACTGAGCACATCACCACCAATGTTTAGGTTCATTGTATGTTTACAGCGGCATAACTTAGAGTCTGGATCTGTTGTGTTTATACTTTCCGTGCCTTTTTACATCAATAAATATTTCAATTCAATTCAGTTCAAACCTAACCAAACCTAACCTAACTTTTTAAACAATAATTTCTCCCTCAAAATAAGTTCGAATTTGGAATCAGCTTAAAATACTGTATTAGTAACGAAATTTACATAAAAATGGAAGAACGCGCACCACACACACCTATATTTCTTGTGGCACATTATATACTATACGGTGTCTTCCATACGTCTCTCTCTCTCTCTCTCTCTCTCTCTCTCTCTCTCTCTCTCTCTCTCAAATGTAGGCCTATATACAACAGAAAAATACAAAGATAAACAGACAGACAGACAGACAGATTTTGTGTGTGTGTGTGTGTGTGTGTGTGTGAGAGAGAGAGAGAGAGAGAGAGAGAGAGAGAGAGAGAGAGGGATACAGCACCATACACCTATCCAAGCCCTCTACACCTCACCACACCTGTCACCTCCCCCACACAGATGCACGAGATGGAAAGACGCATGGCAGGGGCATTGAAAAAGCATGTGGGCAAGTTGAATGCCAATGTACGCAGAGACATCAAGAAAGTTAGAGACGTGAGTAGAAGTTTGTGTTATTTTTATGTATATTTATAGTCATTATTTTTATCATTATTGCTATCGTTATTACCACTGTCATCATCATCATCTTGGAAATAGGGTTGAGATGATGATGATGATTATTTGATGGACTTCTTGTTAATTTCTTTTCTTTCTTATTTACTACAAGGTGGAAATGATGATGATGATGATGATGATGATGATGATTGTGATGATGATGATGACAAAAATAATAATATTAATAATCTATCTATCTATATACCTAGGCTGCTTCCCCATAGGAAATAATAATAATAATAATAATAATAATAATAATAATAATAATAACAACAACAACAACAACAACAACAACAATAATAATAATAATAATAATAATCGTGAGTTACTGAAGGATATACCAAATTCCTGCTTACCAAAATTCGCTCCTAAGCTGAATCGAAATCATTTGGAGAAAAAACATGAATTGCGGAAGAAAAACAGATTGTCAAATTTTAGGGGCAAAGTTATAATGGGCAGGAATCAACCACTGAAGTACAGGTGTTAGGGAACGATAATAATCAAGGAGAAAAGTAATATCCGAATGTCGTGTTTCCTTGCAGGCGGTGAAGGACAGCCGGGACCAAAACTCGGAGAAGGAGAGCGAGAGTGAGAGTGGAGGTGAGAGTGAGAGTGCTAGTGAGAAGAGCAAGCCTCACTACCACAAGCTGCACCACCCACCCCTTCAGTCCATCCCCAGACACCGCTCATCGTCAGACTCAGAGATCACCGCCAATGCCATGGTGCGTACGGAAAGGAGGGACCTACGTGTTTTAAAAGGGGGTGGCCAAGCTAACTCATGACCAATCTAACTCATGACAAGGCTAACTCATGACGAAGCTAACTCAAGGCCAAGCTAACTCAAGGCCAAGCTAACTCAAGGCCGAGCTAACTCATGACCAAGTTAACTCATGACCAAGCTAACTCATGATCAAGCAAACTCATGACCAAGTTAACTCATGTGTGGCCCGATAACTCCTTTAGGGGGTCCGGAAGTATAACCCCGGAAATTTGGGTTGTCCATTGGGTTAACCTGCAATACTCAGGAAAAGACACTGCGCACTGTACTAGTTTTGTTGCTTTATTTAATGTGGTGCTGGCGAGAGTGTGAGGGTTAAGTTGAGGGTGTGGGTGAAACAGACAGACAAATAAATAAGGAAAGATAGAAGGACAGACAGATAAATGGACAGATAGATAAACACAGGCACACTACATATTTAGAGAGAGAGAGAGAGAGAGAGAGAGAGAGAGAGAGAGATTATTCACCAAATTCTCAGCACCTCTACCCTATCCTAATGCCAGCCTCCCTTCTCTCCACAGGGCGACCTAACAACAAAAAGAGTGTGGACAATTAACGAAGTACTGGACTTTGTGGAAAAACTCCTGCTAGAAGAGGACAGCAGGGCCACGGAGGACTTGCAAAACAGGCTCCTACATCACCTCTTCAGCAGCCTAGTGACGGGAGAGCATGGGGAAAACACAGAGGAAGGCGGGGGACATCGTAGGGAAATCGGGGAATTATTTGGGGGGGGAGGAGGGTGTCTGGGTAGAAAAGATTCTGATAATAGTTCGGACGACCCGGGGCCGGAGATGACGAGACACGGTTGGCTGGACGTCGAGACAGGAAAGGGAAGAGGTCTGGGGAGATTTGAGGAGAATGTGATGGAAATGACGTATAATGGAGAGAAAACGGGTGGAAGAGTTCTGAATGGAGGGATAATAGGTGGAGGAAAGATGATACGTGGAAAGAAAATGGATGAAGGGGAAACAGGCTCAGAGAAAACGGACGTCGAAATTTCCACGGTGACTTCGGAAGACGGGTACATAAACTGGTGTTACGAAAATGATGTGGGCGACTTACAATCCTTGTCCAGTTCCACTCGACGCCCACACCACTCAGTTCCCGCCCGAATCAAGCCCGATCCCGCCCAAAGAACGTCCATACTCCCTCCAGTCCGAGCGAGATCCCCCTACACTGATCGGTTTCATCAGATCATGAGGCTGATGGATCACAGGAGATTTGGTCGTCATCATCATCGTCGTAACCAAGAACACCAAGATTCCAGGCCAAACCAACAACATTCTGAGCAAGACAACCAACATTCCAGTCCAACCAACCAAAATTCCGACCAAAACAACCACCATTCCAGTCCAATCACCCAGTATTCCGACCAAAACAATCAACATTCCACCCAAGCCACTGATTCCAACCACAGCAGCAACCAGTCCAACCAACAAACCAGCCAGCCACTAGACACCAGACCCACGTCACAGGAATATAGCGGTACCAAATTGTAACTTAATAATCTTATATTATCATATCATAAATGAACTAGAACAATCAAGCTGTTTCCTGGATCCTCTGGGTTCTTGGCCCTTAACTGGGCCATTTTATGAATCTGACTTACTATTAAAGAGAAACATGATATATAAAATGTCGACCTAAAAATCTTTGGGAACACAAGGCAAGTCCCTGGGACTCATGTCTTATGGTCCTAGGAAGGAACCTGTAACATATCATGGAGATTGTAGGAGGACTGTAAAGGATTAACTGGTCCTTCAGTAAGTATCTCAGTCACTCAGCTACACTGACTTCTATGCCGGCCCTTACGATGGACCGGCAATAATATTTGTTTTTAATATAAGCAATCACTAACGCTGCACTAACGACACCAAGCTAATGAACTCTGATACTCATTAGCGTGTACAATTACTCACAGTTGTTATTTACATACACCTCGATTGAAGAGTATATTTAATTAGTATAATTTTGTACGGAGCGATAACTTTTACTGGTTTACAAAGCCATGGCCATTTTATACTGAGCAGTATTAACAGTTTAATGATATAGTTTGTGGTCTGAGGCCCAGAATTTGTACTGCGTCAATGATGAGTGAATGGATGTGGGCCTCTACCCGTCTAGTGGTCTGGTGTTGGAATACTGGATTCGGAGTGATAGCTGTGTCTTATGCACGGTGATTAGAATTCTAACATGAGCACAAAAAGGCCTGTATTCCCGTCAGGTAAGAAGGCTCCCTAACACCTCTTCCTTAACGATTTATTTTCCAAAACTACTCAGTAATATCCCCTGGCTTACATCTTATGTCTTTTCAGTAAGGGCATAGATTGCATGAATAACACACAAGAGTAAAGGAGCAGAATCAGTAATAATTCAGTGAGGAAAAGGTGTCAGTGGCTTCCTAACCGTACTGGAATACCGGCCAGAGAGTGCATACCTTCATCATGGAAGCGTCATTCAATTTTTCATTTCTTTTCATTTTTTTATTCTATGACTCTGCCTCTGAATTTTTTCCACGCAAATATAATCACTTGTTATCCTGAAGGTACTTAATCATTATTCCTCAATTGGTACATTTATCCAATACTTTCACCATAATGTTGTTTCTGAACCGTACTTATACTTATGAAATAGTGAAAGACTGGTAGATGATGATGATGATGATTGATGATGATGATGATACAGTATTTATAACTGATAATATAAGTGATGATGATGATGATGATGCTACAGTATTTATAACTGACATTAACAACGA
The DNA here is from genome assembly GCF_032717465.1 of Coenobita brevimanus. Taxonomy (NCBI): domain Eukaryota; kingdom Metazoa; phylum Arthropoda; class Malacostraca; order Decapoda; family Coenobitidae; genus Coenobita; species Coenobita brevimanus. Next base: position 6,606,599 of record NC_137002.1, on the reverse strand, counting down.
TGATGATGATGATGATGATGATAATGATGATGATGATGATGTGAATAAAGTACATTATAATAATAGTGATGATGATGATGATGATGATAATGGTAATGAATTATATTTTGCTACTGAAGTGCAGAAACCAGTCTCGTTAAATATGGGGAAAAGACGACCGTGAAGGAGTTGGAAAGGAGGGAGGGCAGCTTGTAGGCGTGACATATAGGACCGTATTCTGGGTGGCATTGGAGGGTTCGTAGCGCCTCTTCCTTAGCGATTTATTCTCCTTACACCTTTTTACACCTTTTTTTACACCTTTCTACACCTTCTTACACTTTGACGTTATCTTCCATGTTATGTATTTTTATGGACATTTGGCGCCAATAATACACACATACTGGCGTTTAATAGACAGAGTAAATCGCTAAGGAATAAGTGTTAAGAAATATCCTGGAGCCACTTACACCTTGGATAAACTCTGGGATTAGGCGTCTTAAGATAAATATAATAATTAATAATAACTATGTGTTCTTTTTTTTAATAGCGAAATGTTCACACCAATAAAACTGCTGCTAATTATAATAACTAACGATTATGATACTTAATAAAAATGTCTACGTTCTATATATACATGTGCCGTTTTACTAGCCTTAATAGATATGGTGATGATGATGATGATGATGATGATGATGATGATAAAAGATACTGTGGTGATGACAGTGATGAATGAAAGATACTGTGATGATGATGATGATGAAAAATACTATAATGATGATGAAAGATACTGTGATGATGAAGATGATACGCTATGCAACAAATCCAATCAACGTTGCAATATAATGGTAAGCAACAAACTGCATCAGGTAATCCTAAAAAATAATAATAATAATAATAATGATATAAGACAATGTAACGCATTAACACATAACTCCCTTTTCATCATCGCCGCTTCTTCTTCTCCTCCTCCTTCCCTCACCCCCTTCTCTATCCCTCCATCCTCCTCTCACCCCCCTCCCCACCTCTCTACCATATTCTCTTACTCCTATTCTTCCCCTCCCCCTAGTCATCCACTCCCCTTCCTTTACATCTCCCATCTCCCCGTCTTCCCTACCCCTTATTCCTCCCCTATCACCATAATCCTCCCACACCCTATCCCCCGCCTCCACTTCCTTCTACTCTTCTCCCTCCACGCCCGTTTCCCTCTCCCCCACCTCTCCACTCTCTACTTCCTTACTCCCTCTACCTCCCATCACCGCTTACTCCCGCCCTTACTGAATCCCTAATCTTCTGTCACACAGTGAGAGTTAGTAGAGGTAAAAATATCAAATTATAATATCATAAAATCATAAGCATTAGGGATGGTCTTTTTAATTTGCATAATTTTATGATATATGAAACTCGATACCACTGTCTGTCCCTTCACACAGTCGTTCTTAGCTTTACGCATGGAAAGCCAAGTCGAACTCAAAAGGAAAAAAAAGTAATTCCTCTCACTTCTTCAAACGTTTCCAATATTTTCATTTGTTCTCAATGTGAAACTTGTATTGACACAATATGAAAAAATAATACTGAAAGCAATCCCGCGAGAAATAAACGAAGTCCACCAATCAAATACAGCAGTATCAAATCAGACGAACGTTAACCAAGAGATGATGTGCAGCAAATTTTCATGTCCCTAGTTCCTCCTCCATTTTTAACACGGACACTGAAGCGAGATGCACAAAATTATGAGCTGTCGTGGCTAAAGAATATCAGCGCTCTGTACCTTTTACAGCAATAAATATTTCACTTCAATTCAATCCGTATTTACAAAAACAAAGAAACATGGGGAATTCTTTCCTTGTCCTCAGTGCAAAATAAACTACATATCGTTTACTTATTATGAATCCAAGCCAGTTAAATCTCCAACCTTGATATCCTTCAGCGTGGGAGAGAAGGGGAGAGGGAGGTGAGGTGAAGGGGGTAAGGGGAGGGGGCTTCTGGCACTACTACTACCCCACACGCCACACACCTCCGTAGTAAACAAAACTTTCACTCTCGTAGATCTCATTTCTTTCTCCTGCTCACATCGCGGAGAGGGAGATAGCTTGAGGGCACACACGCTTTAAATACCTCTTGCTTTCAGGTTACTCTGAGTGCTGGTAAAGGCTGCCAACACTTCACGATGTAGTATTTACACACAACTATAAAATAACACTACGCCATCACGCCCCCCTGTGTTGACATGTTGAGCGAGGCGCTGAAGGGTTACCGGTCTAAAGAATTTATTTTAAACATATGTGTAAACTATTTTAATAAGCATTACACAATCTAAAATAATGCAATGAAATCTATAACGTATGTAGATCATTCAAAGCAATTATCTGGGTATCTTACATTCTCAAAAAGTAACTTTAATTCTCCCAAAATACATATGAAGACTGTTAGATGAAAATACAACCTATTATCATTAAAATGTGAATGAATGAGGAACAGACTAACCGTTATAATTGGAACAGTTAAGCTCAAGCCGTAAAATAAATAATGGTGTAATCTGAGACGCCGCAGGGGATAAAATTCACCAAAGTTAAACTTTTTAATATGATCGTTAATAGATGGATAGATAGGTGGAATTGCACGACAAATTATGATACGCCAACTAATTATTATCACCCGGGTATAAGAGTGTTCAAAATAAACACAATTACTCCCAGGAGCTCCCATTGCTTCATATTAGCCAGCTACTTCTGAACCATATTTTGACCCATATAATGAAACTTGAATGTGCAAAATACGGCAAATAATCCAAAAATCGCGCTATATACTCAGTATATATTAACCGGTGATGAAAATTCGTGTCCCGGTGAACGCCATCTGTCGGGTTAGTTAAGTGGGTCGATGGCGGCGGACAGCGGTGAGCCACGATGATGTAAATATTGGGGTCCCCGCGTCCCCTGCACAGCCTCCTGCTCCCCCCACAGAGTCGCCCCAGCCATAGACCTGTCCCTTGTGTCACTGTGAGACGCCCTACATAATATATTCACCAATGTATAAGCAACTACAAATGGGCCTTCGTGCGTTTCTGCTCCTTGCTCAGAAGATCTGGAGCTTCGTGTGCTATGTCCTGCGAAAACAAGCTAGAACGGTGAGTAATTTCCCCTTCCCAGGATCCCCCACGGCTGTCAGAGGATAATATGGTTAATTTTCGGGCGTGTGGGCGCGGGTGGGAGGCGAGGGAGGGACGTGGAGTGAGGGAGTAGCAACAAACGTCTCCCACAGGTTTCACCATCAAGGACGTTTGATTAATTTGAATATTGCAATTTATTACCCCGTGACGATGAATGTCTGAGTGGTTTTTTATGTTAAATGGTAGAATCAGCGCAGACAAGGACGTTTAAGTCATAAAACTAGCAGTAATAAATGAATAGCGACACATGAACGTAGTTATCATATCAAATAGCGTAACAATCCAAAATGACTGATAAGAGTATGAAAGTTAAGCGGGATTTGCGGGATTTAAACGTATTATGGCTTAATCACCCAATGCAGTGACGGTAAATTCATAAAACTAGCTGTAACAAGTATATTATGACATAAGATATTAATGTAACCTGTCTAATAAAGAAAGGATCCAAAATGACTGATAAGACAATGAAAGCTGTGCAGGATTTTGAGTTATTTTAATTTATTTGATATATACTTCCTTTTATTTTGCCTGTTTAGGTTGTATCCTCGTTAAATTTGTTAAAACTAGTGTATTATTACATCTGAAACTGTATTAACCTCTTAGATAATGCAACCATCTAAAATTACTGATAAGACTTGGAATGACTGATATCAAAAGGAAAAACTGTGGAGGATCTGAGTTATTTGTTTGATATGTCTTTGCATCTGGTTTGTATGGCCGTAAACAGTAACAATGACTGATACTTCCTTTGACAATAACTATTAAATCAAGAAGAATTTTAGGAGTTCTGAAAATAGCCCAGCCTGTCAAATTAATAACTATCCTAAATAACTGATAAAGACAAGGAATATTATGCAGGATTTTCTATTACCATACTTTATTTATGTGTTCTGTTACATCTCCGTCTATATTATCTGTGATTATAAGTGTCATGATTAATGATAATCAGTTTTAACAGTATCATCAGTAAACTTACTCTAACAGTGTACTGTGATAATTTCTGTCTTGGCAAATTTAATACTGGTATTTAAGTGATGAATGATACAAAATTTCAAAGAGTCATTGGTTATTTTCATTCATGTTACTTCTCCCCACATTTAATTTTTATTTTAAATATAAATACTGTATTTAACATTATGATATATATTAGTACAGACTGATACTTCCATTGACAATACATGATTGCCATTGAAGTAGCTCTAACAAGTATGTTATGGTACACAAAACTGTGTTAATTAGTCAAAAAAAGCATGTACCAGTATCTGAAATGGATATTGAAGTTAGCGTATTTTAATTTCTTTGATGTATATTGGCCTGTAGTTTGTACAGTTCTGAATATTACAATTAATTATTAAAACTGACTGCATTATTGATCCCATCTTCAGTTGTTAACATGAGATCAGTCCAGTTACTGAAACTACAGTAATTGAACATAATAAACAAATGGTCATAACATAAGGAAAAGCAAAAAAGGAATGTGGGTAAATCAGGAAATGGGAAATTGGAACAAGCTAACACTTTCTGTCAGCTGGCCGTCAGTTCTGTACTTGGTATACAACACGGAGCCGAGCCAAGCAAGAGTGGCATACAGTATATCACTATCTTGGTGTCTTCCACGATGTTGCTACCTCCAGGTGACTTTATTCAACTTAGGGGAGACTATTCAAACTGCAGGTGTTTGATACAGGCAGCAGTCATTATAAATCAGATGTATACTGTATAAGATTATAACTATCCATACAACTGACACTTGTTGTTGTTGCTTTAACCTGGTCTGTCAGGCTAAGTAGACCCATCAGCCACAAGCAAGCACCTGGCTTCCTGTAGAATACAGTGCCTTGCCAGGGTTGGAACAGGGTTCTTCCACATAGCAAGATGATGTCCATTTTAGGTTATGCTGTACTTACTACTTCCTGATAAATGAAACAGGAAAAGCCTTTTGTATCCAAGGGGTAAATTTAGACTGTATCTAACTCTGCCATTTAAAAAAAAAAAAAAAAAAAAAAAAAAAAAAAAAAATATCCCAAGGTGAATAAAGTCATAGGTAGCTGTGAAGGGAAAATAAAATGTGTCCCTAGCTTGAGAGGGTAAAGCATGTTAGGTAATGGTAGATGAGGTGGGTAAAATGACGTCTAAACTTACAAATGCACCATCATCGGATTCACTGGGGATTAAATGTTGATGGACATATTCTCAGAGGATCTACATGCTGAGGAAGGATTTTTTTTTTTTTTTTTTTTTTTTTTTTTTTTATGTTGAGGTTTTTATTCTTTATCCATTATTTTAAATACATAATATAGCTATACAGTATTTACAAAGCTACAGTAGATAACTACATACTGGTACATACATACACACATAAACTTATATTCTTGTATTTATACATACAGTATTCTTAGGTGTATATGTGTATACAGATGTATACATATTTTAAGAGGGTGTTCCTTGCATACTGTACATGTTTTAGAACCCACCTAATGGCAGCTATCCAAGTTGCATGGTCCTCTACAGCATTGTGGTCAAACTCCCCAAGCATGACATCCCTTCCCAGAGCCTCATCCCATGTGTTGTGTGATCTGCCAGCAAATTAGACTGGGAATTATATGATTTGAAGGTCATACTCTCTATTGACAATTCTTAGAATAGTCTACATACTGTAAAATTTAAATAAAAAATGTCATTGGACTGAAGGGGTTAGATGTACTGATACAGGAGAAAAGTTGCCTTTCTTGAGTGTCAGTAGTACTGGTATCAATTTGCATATAAACTTAACCCCCATTCTTGCCACCACCAGATGATTTTATTTAACTTAAGACAGACCCCTGGTATTGAAGGGGTTATTGAAGGCTATATCTAACCTCCTCTGTTTGAAAAGTCTTTCCTAAACTGGAGAATATTGCCTTTACTAGCAAAAGTATGTTACTGGATGCAAGGAGGTAACAATGCACCAATGTGAATAAATGTTATAATACACTGGAGTGCATGTTTGACTTACACGTGGGGTTTGACTTACACATGGGAGTTAGGCAGTGCTGTAATAAGTATTGACCTTGTAATTGTGGGTATTGGGCTGGGATGATGAAGTATTGAACATTACAGGTACCATATACAGTATAGATTGGCTGGAAGGAGAGATGTAGGGCACTGTTTGGTAGGTGGAGCAATGTATAGATGTTGCTTTAGCCTTGTCAGTATTGATTTTTTTTTCATTTTTCCCTACCACTAAATTATTTTATTTAGCAAGAGACTACTTGTACACTTTCAGTACAGTAACTTTCGTTTTCATTGCTCTTGCCATTAGATTAGGCTATTCAGACATGGAGAGAGCCCTCATATTGAAGGTATTGGTTTGACCATGTAGCTACAGTCACAGCCAGTTGCCCATCTACATCTCTGTGATAACCTCCAGTCCCTTTACACAGACCAGGCTTCTGATTTGTGAAGCCAGACTCTTATTCAGTTTTCTCCTACTTGTTAATATAGCCTAGGTGAATGTGGAAAATCCAATTAGGATATTAATCACTTAACACAACAGTCAATCAAAAAAGTACCCTAATTCAAAGTATGTTTACAGATTATTTACAGTTGGCAAGTCATGCATACCTCATCTCAACTAATGCATGTTTTGGATGCCATTACCATACATTATTTTGACTTTTCCACAATGAGACTTTTCAGACCTCTGGAAGGCAACTACTGTACTTATTTGGCATACTTTTAAATAGAGCTGCCTTTAACTCTAGACTAGTACTGATTGATTGCAGTATCATGTTAGCATTGAGTAACTCTTGTGATAGGAGGGTATCTTATCATGTCACCACACATGTGTGGTACTGTTGACAGTTGTGCTGATAACTCTGTACCATGGACAGTGTAATGTTTTCATGTACAGCATTAATATGAGGATGCCTTCTTTACCAAATACTGCCTGATAATTTTATTTAGCCAAGGGAGATGAAAAGCAATATCTTGTTCAGTATGTTTACACCTTCTTAATTTTATGCTTGCTGCAACTGGATGATGATATTCATTTAACAAAACTTTTTGTCATTTTTATTTTTTAAATGAAGGGGTCTGATGTCCCCTCCCCTAAGCTGAATAAAGTAATGTAGACTAAAGTATATACAGGTAAACCACAATACTGAAGGAGTTGACTAGTTTACCCTAAAGGGGTTAGCCAGAATAAAAATACTAAATCTATCCTTGAGCTGAAGTGGTTACTGGAAACTATTTTTAACCTATACACTAATGCATTTCTCCCGTAAACTAGCTAAATAAAATCACATGGCAATACTTGTGGAGAAGCTGGAGGATGAGAGACTGACTAGAAGAGTGTATGTGAATGAAGAGGAGGGGGAGACCAAGAATGAGATGGAGGGATGGCGAAATATCGCATATAAGTGAGGGTAGTGTAGTTGGAAGAAGGGCAGCCAAATGGCAGAGGACATGACGACAGGGTGATGTGTTTGTAGTCACCCCTTGTGGGATTTAGGCATCTGGCAGTAGATGGCCAGATAGATAGGAAGATAAATCTTTCACAGTTTGTGGGGTTGAATTTTGTAACTGTTTTAAGATGATGTTGGTAATGCATTATTTACTTTTGTTGCATAATGTGTGCTGTAAATCATTTGGGTCCCAACTGGCTTCTTGTTGCCAGAGACGTAATCTTATTTATTTTCATTTTTTTCCAACAAGTGGATGATGTCCTGATAACTCAAGTATTTAATGCTTGTCATACCTAACAAAGCTGTTTTGACTGTCACTGTGTTTATTCCTACCCCCTTGTCCCCCTTCCCAGAGACACACACTTCCTTCCCCCACGTCCCCCATACATCACCTAGCCAGACAGTGATGTGTCCGTTACCCTTCCGTTCTACAGTTATATACTATTTTTACATTAATTGGGCCTAAAATACCGTTTTCCATCATGACTGCTCAGTTGTAAAAATAATTAGCACTAATGTGTGATTCTTGTCATGAAAAAAATGCTATAGAAAGGATGTACTGTAGATCCATATTATTGTCTTTGCCGCCATTGGGCTATGAGAAATAAACTGGAAAAGGGGAAAAAATCTAGACTAAATTAGTGTAAAAACTTATGGAATTTACTATATTATAAAGATTGCAGTACCAAATATATCAATAACATCAGTCATCCTGAGAAGTTAAGAATGAATACTGATAAAATACAAGTTCAGTACAGGAAGTTACCCAATAAGAAAATGTCACTGATAAAGGTGAAAGGGCAGCACAGTATTTATACTCAAGCTTTCATCATATCAGAGTTGTATAAACAATGATGTGCAAAAAAATGTGTGGATGGTTTTCGTGTGTGAGGTGGAGATAGGGTTTCGAGAAGCTCACAGGATTATTTGGTGACTCTGTGCCCCATTTTTCTGGGCAGGCTGTTTGATAGTTACCCTGTGTTTAAGCTATCTCCATGTGTATTTCTGGATCCTGTGTCACCCCTTTTCTGAGGATGGAAATAGGCTTATGATGATGATGACAATGTACTGTGTTAGTTTAGGGTGGAAAGAGGATTAGGATGATGATGATGGTCTGGAGTCAGGTACCATTGTATGAGGGGGAAGTCTAATGCACTTTACAAGTGTTCAAAGTTAATTAGTGGTTACTCTGGCAGATATTTTTATACAGTATACTATGTGCCTTATGTACCATATTAGAGGGTTATAATGATGATAATGTTGATGATGTGAACAGTTAAATACAGTAAAACCTCAGATATAATGGACTTTAATACTATATAATGAAATACACTTTTATCGGACTCAAGGAGCCAACCAGACTAGATTTGTATTCTGAACTGCATATTGGAAAACGTCCGATAAAACCAAAAGCAGTCCAAACTGCCGGACCACTTCAGCTATGTTCACCACAGTAAGATAACTAAAAGACGTGTTTATCGGTGTACGGTACAGTATTATTGTATATACTGTAGTCATCCCTCAATTATATGGGCGTCCATTATCCGAACAATCCATTATCCAGATGCTGTGAGCTGGCTGTTCGAAAGCATTATTCATACGTTTTCCCAATTAAGCCAGACGAAATGCATGTGTCCAGGTGGAAGTTATGGCTGAGCAAACATTTTTGCCTAACTTTCCCCCCCCCCCCCCCAGGGTATGATCTTGAAGTAGTGATTGCTTGTCTGTGGTTGATGGGTCTGCTTGACCATGGTAATTGCTTGGCTGTGGTTTATATGTCTGCTTGACCAAGTAGAGTACAGTAGTGTAAAACACCAGGAATAAGTGTTGTACGATGTACTGTAGTGGCCTTTTACAGTGGCATTAAAAGTTAGGGTATAGGGTATATAAGAAGGGGGGCCAGGGGAGAAGTCCATTATCTAGACAGATCCACCATCTAGACATGCCTTTGGCTCTGTTATGTCGGATAATTAACGGATTACTGTATACCATTTGATTGTTGTAGTGAATGTATAAAACAGTAAAGTACTGAAGTGGTAGTGAAAACAGTTTGAAAACCTGTGGTGTGATCTGGATTAATGTCTGATATATCGGAAAAAGTCCGTGTTAGCAGGGGGAAGTCCGGATGTCGCCTTCATCGGAATTTTGCATGTTTCGGAATGGCTTGGTCCCAGATTAGTCTGTTACAGTGAAGTTTTACTGTGTGTGAGAAATATTTTTGGTTCTTTTCTCTCATATGGTTGTTATTCTTCCTGTTTCCATTATTCTGTCTCCCACCATTTAGTTCTTTTCAGCTGTCTGAACCTTTTAGACTGAAGATATTTAATGTTAATGACCTCAGCCCTATTTGTGTTTTGGCCGCTAACTGTGCATGTTGTGTCCACAGGTTTTGCAGTATCAGCCAGTCAAATATGAGGTCCTCCCACTCTCACCACTCTCAAAACACCGCCTCAGTAAGTACAAAACAAATTAAGAGTAGCATAGTTGTATGAGGATTAAAAAGAGAACACTCCACAGACAGTACCTTATCACCCCATACCAGAAATAAAAGTTACAAGAGGATTGTAAGGAGAAAACTTAACAGTCTCTTCTTAACTCATACAAAAAGATTAACCTTTGGAAATAGCCTACCCAGTCAGTTGTAGCTATTGCTTGGATCATAATTGAATTAACATTATGGTGCACGATTTATTAGATGTATTGTTACCGAAAGGGTACTCTTAGTGTGTGTGTATCCACCAGAGAATCTTAAGTACTCAACTAAATTAAGGCTGGCTTATTTATTGATATATAAAACTAATGTAAACATGTGGAAGTACAGTAATTTATGTAGCATAAAATCAACATAGATGATGCCATTTGAAGTTTTAAATGATAAATATTGGTTAATTGCTAGAAATACCACCCTCTGAATACATTGTGTTTGTTTCACAGGTCTTGTGAAAAGTAAGGTATTGGTGTTGGATCTGTATGAAACCTTCATAACACAATTTGCCTTTTAGATAGCAAAAATAAGATATGAAACACAACCTCTTACTGCATGAATCATTATATGACCTTTTTATCTTGTAGTTCTTTGTGAAATGGAAAGAGTTTGTGTTGGTTCTTTATGAATCATAAGCCAAATGAAATGACATAAGACAGTAATACATGAAAATTGTCCTCTCTCAGTACAAATCATTGTGTCCGTTGTATCCCACAGGTCTTGTGAAACGTAAGGTGTTGGTGTTAGATTTGGATGAGACGTTAATCCACTCCCACCACGATGGTGTCATACGGCAGATGGTGAAGCCTGGCACACCACCAGACTTTGTGCTGAAGGTTACCATCGACAGACACCCCGTACGCTTCTTTGTTCACAAGCGACCACATGTTGACTTCTTCTTAGACATTGTGAGTATTTTATTTTTTGTTAGTTGGATGTGTGCATTGCAGCCATCAGGTAACTCTGCACTGAGTGACAACTGAAACAGTTTCCTGCACCGTAAATCAGGAAGCCATTTACACTGTTGGGTCCACAAGGATTTCCATCTGAGATGTTATGATTTATTGTTCATATAATGCCTCTCAGGGGCATGGAAGGCTGGTCACCTTTGTCTTAAATGTTGGGACTTTGTAGTGTAACCTTGGGTCTTTATGCATCTGATGGGACAAGGAAGGCTTGGATGATAGACAAAGTGAAATTTGTTCAGCGAGGCACATTGCGTAGGTTTGGCATGGCTCTTGGAACTCAGCAGCCAACAGAATGACTGACCTACAGGCATGTGTGAATTGCATTCATAAATACCAGTACTTCTCTTCCTTTGCTCTGCTGATTATGCTTAAAGGTCCATCCCACCTCATTTTTAGGTTAATTGAGAGTAGGATTTGAATGATGATGGTGATGAGTCAACCTGTACCCTTGTTTAACCATTAGTTGGTGTAATTTTAGGTTACACTATCATTATTACATACACGTACAGTACGTCAGCTGTTTACCTGCTGCCAAGTGTTGAAACTGTAACTAATTACATTTAATTGCAAAATAAACTCATTTTAGCTGTGGCTTGTAAGAAGCTAACATAACCTACCCTTGTCTGACCTGACCTTACTGAACCTTAAATAACCTAACCTAACCATAAATAACCAAACTTATCTCAACCTGTTCTTATCCAGCCTAACCTAATACAACCTGAGCAGACCACACTCTTTCCTACAGGCAGCTACAGGTATCCCATGATACCTTTTCAGAATTCTGCCCACCTTTCTTTGATACAACCTAATCTAACCCCACCTCACTTAAATCTAACTGAACGTAACCCCACATCACGCTAATGTAACTTAACCTGACCAGACCTCACCACACTCTCTCCTCTACAGGTATCGCAGTGGTATGACTTAGTGGTGTTCACTGCCAGTATGGAGATATACGGTGCAGCTGTTGCGGATAAACTTGATGCTGGCCGTGGGATCTTACGGCGCCGCTACTACCGCCAGCACTGCACACTGGACTACGGCAGCTACACCAAGGACCTGGCCGCCATATGTCCCGATTTAGCATCTATATTCATACTTGATAACTCACCCGGCGCATACAGGCAGTACCCAGGTTGGTTGCCAGGCTTTATAAGTATCGATTTCTCTGTCTGTCTGTCTACCTCTGAGTACCTGCCTACCTACCTGATTGTCTGTCTGTCTGTCTGTCTACCTCTGAGTACCTGCCTACCTACCTGATTGTCTGTCTGTCTGTCTACCTCTGAATACCTGCCTACCTACCTGATTGTCTGTCTGTCTGTCTACCTCTGAGTACCTGCCTACCTACCTGATTGTCTGTCTGTCTGTCTGTCTACCTCTGAGTACCTGCCTACCTACCTGATTGTCTGTCTGTCTGTCTACCTCTGAGTACCTGCCTACCTACCAAATTATCTGTCTGTCTGTAGCCTGATGCCTTAATCACAGAAAAGGTGGCCACAGACACATTGCCTCCATGTGACCATGTCCACCACCATCAGGCTTCCCACCCCAACCCACACACCCTTCACCCATATGCCTCTCAACTCCATCCTTCCATATGCTAAACCAAACAGTACAAAAACACATTAAAACCTTGCTGCATTGGTGTAATAAGACCTTGACCAAGCAATTATATTCACACTTTATAGCTCACCCAGCTCATTTAGTCCGTACTAAGGTTAGGCTTTGTAAATTAGGTTAAAATACAGTGAAACTAATACATTGGTCTAACTGGGGAAAGCTGAGGCTAATAAAGTGTGATGTACGTGAGCAGGGATTCTAAAGAAGCAGGAAGAAATTGTTGGTGGGAATTAGAATTATGATGCTGAGGAGGAGTGTTGTATGTATGAAAACCCTTATGATGATGATAGTAAGTTCTGTCTGCTAAACTCTTAGTGGTGATAATGATGAAGACAGTCTTATTAAGGTGTAGTTGCTCAGCCACGGTCTGTCTCGCTGAGCAGATCCCTCTATAACAGGCAAGCAGCCACCTTCCTGTGGTTGACAGAGCTTTGCTATGGTCAGGACAGGGCAAACAGGGTCCTTCCACATGGTGCCAGGCAGGGAAAACGGAGGAGGCATAGCTCCCAATAGGTTGAGCCATGTATAGAAGATAATGTATGAGTAGTAATCTCAGCTGGACTTTGACCACTTGGTAAATATTGTTGAATTCCCTGCCTGGGAGTGTTGTGCAAGGCCAGCTACCAGACCTTGGCCCAATATCACTCCTGTAGTAGTGCCTCCTGGGACAATGGTAACCATCCACCTACTACCTTTTTGGTGGGCTAACAAGTGCTTCACGTTACTCATTGGTGACTCGGGACTGTGTGGGGGAGGGGCGTCCATCTTCCCTGAGCCAGACACATGATCCAGCCTTATACTCCAAATCATATAGTAATCCTGCTGACAGTAAGCTTTACATCCACAGACAACGCAGTGCCGATCAAGTCTTGGTTCAGTGACCCACTGGACACTTCACTGCTCAACCTCCTGCCGGTGTTGGACGCCCTACGCTTCACTGCAGACGTCCGCTCCGTACTCTCACGCAACCTACACCTACACCGCCTATGGTAGCACCCAGGTGAGGTGGAGTCAGGATTCTGAGGATATGAATGGTGATAGAATGATAGTGTGACACATTTAACTGGGCAGACATGAGACAAATGCTAGTTCACCTGCTATTAGGTATTTTTCATGCTTTCTGGATCCTAACCTCATCCCTTTCTTAGACGGGAAAAGAGGTTTAGATGCCGATACTGATGATAATGCTTTCAATATTTCAAAAAACTGTGTAACATCCAGAACTTTCCTGCCAGTGGTCAATTGGCTGGGCAGTGTAAGATGGTGTTTCCTGTCTGATCTTTTTCACTTCCTGTGCTCTCTCACCCATGCATTTTGGTAGTACTAACTTGTAAGTTTTATTTGTTAATTGTGCTCAGTTTGCTTTCATCTGAGGGAACTGGCCCACTCCCACAAATTCAGTAACAAGTTGGTGCATGAACTTAGGTGAATCATAGTCACTTGGTAGGAATGAGTTGTCATGTTCATAATACAATTAACTCTGTCATCTAACTACATATGGCCATCAGCCATGCAGAAAGGGGTTATGGATATGCTGGGTTGTAACACGTGCAACAGCTAGTAATTTAAATTCTCATGGGAAGGAAAAAATGGAATAGCATTGTAGTGTAAGTTTCAGGATGAACTCTGATATATTTTGTGTTTCAGGGTAGGTAGATGGTGCGGAATGGGTGTTGGCGGCAGAGAGTGACGATCGCCACAGACATTATGGTCTCAGGGCCGGGAGTCAATGCACCCTCGGCCCCCACCTCCTCCTCCTCTCCTCCTCGCCCTCCTAATCTCCTCCACCTCCTAGTCTCCTCCACTTCCTCCTCCTACTTCACTTCTCCCTCCTTGTCTGGGGTCAGTTGCGGTGAGATGTAAACAAGCATGTGTGTGTATTACTTCTCACCATGCTGTTGGTTTTCTCTCTCGTGTAGAACGAAGTGGACATTGATTCACAGACTGACTTTTGATCGAGTCCCTGACAGAGCTAAGATTATATTTTGTCGGGAGGACTGGGATAGGAGAAGATAGAACCTTTCCATGTCTTGTTTTTCCACTGTTTCTGCAGGTGGATTTAGGATAGAATAGAAAGTTGTCCCATGTTGTTCTGGTTTATCCTGCCGAATGAATCTTCTGTGATTGCTCCTCCTTTCATTAGCTGAGATTTATTTTTTGTAGGTAGCGTTAGGACAGAAGAGAGTGCAGAAGCTTTCCACATCTTATTCATCTTACAGAACAAAATTTAATTCCCTCTCATAGCTGAGAAGTATATTTTGAGGAAGGACAAGAATGGAAGAGAGTGCAATATGGTCGCATGTAATGGTGCAGAAAGAAGGAACAGAGACACTGCTTATCCCGAGAGCACGAGAACTGGGTCATTTCTTGCCGATGAATAACAGTGGGGAGTGTAAGGGAGTGGTATCAGATGAGGTCAGTGAAAGGAACATTCTGCCAGTTTCACACCCCCACCACTACAAAACATCAGCTAGAAGTTACATAGTTCTTGTGCTCCCTGGATAAGGCAGTGTCTCTGTTCCCTTTGTCCACACCTGTACTTTGTTCTTCCTGCAAAACAAATCCTTAATGATAAAATGCCCTGTTGTACCTGAGACTTGTTCTTGCAGGAAGGGCAGAAAAAGAACATTAAAATCATCCTACATCTCTCGTTCATCCTGCAGAAATGAATCATAGTTGTGAGGGGAAAGTGATCACAAGTTGTTTTGTGAATCCATGCCTTGTAAACACTTGTATAGTTAGTTTTTTTTTTTTTTTTTTTTTCCATTATTATTTTTTTTAACAGACATTTGATACCCTAATTTTTACATGTGTGTGTGAGTCCAGAGTAGTCAGGATTCCAGGGGCTTGAATGGTGAGTGAATGAGTGTGTGTGCCCCATTGAACTGGACAGGCTTTTGATATTTTTTTCCTCTATTAGGTTAATTATCCTGTCTGAGCCCCACCTTACCCATCCAGAGGTGGGTAAAGAGATCAGGATGATGATGATAAGTCCAGAGTAGTTGGTTTCCACTGTGTTGTTTTATAGAGGCCTGGTGGTATAGTGGGCTGAGGGCCCCAGCTGGGATTGGCAGTTTTGTCGCACATGGGTTCCATCCCTGAGATGTGACAGGAAATGAGTGTGATGATGTTTTTTTAATATTTTATTCTAGCAAACAACAGATGGTTTTATTCTACTTAGGACAAACCTTTCATATTGGAGGAGTTAATGAAGGTTGTAACTCACTCCTCCAAGTCAGAAAGTCTCCCCATAAATAGTATGATTGTCTGGAGGCACTAAAAAGAAAAAGAAATATGTTATTGGATTGAAGTGCTATATCCATATGCCTTTATTCAGTTTGGGGAAAGTATGAGATTGATTGAGATGGAGGTATGGAATGGAAAAGTATATGAGGCGAAGAGAGGGCAGCCTGGTGGTGGAGGACAGGGTAACTTGGAGAGGATTCAGTTGTGGCCACCTCTTCTGGAATTATGACATCTGGCTGTGGATAGAAAGATGGAAAGGGATCTTGTTATGAAGGGGGTTTATGAAGGCTATGTTTAACCCCTCCAATTTGAAGTCTTTCCTGAGCTGAATAAAGTTGTCTGGTGGTAGCAAGATTGAAATACTAATGACTTCATTGGGGGAAATGCAGAAATTGACCTGGCCTGTAGTACCCCTGCCTCAGGACCATACACCTCAGAGGATGGGGTACTGGTGGATTGGCTGTTGTTTTAGGGGTAATATTGGGTTGACTGTTCTTTTATGTTTCTTATCACCATCCACTCTCTCGATGTAGTGCTGCTCATGGGTGTTTGCCCTTTCCACTCCTCCATCCTTCTTTCCTTCCATCTTCTTGTGTCTTTCTTTCCTTCAGTCTTTCTTCGTCCTTCTGCCTGCGGGTGACTTTACACTCCCACTTCTGTCTTTCTTTTCTTCATTCTATCCTCTTCCTTCTGCCTGTGGGTGACTCTACACTGAGTGACAAGCCAAATGGTTTCCTGTACACCAGGAAATCATTTGCTATGCTGGGTGGTAACCATATAACCAAATTTTGGCGCCTGGTGGTTTAGTAAGTAGTTACGGTGCTCCAATTGGATTGAGCCGGTGAAGGTTTATATCCAAGGGATGGTTGGGGTTTATTGCTCATGTAATGCCACTCAGGGATGAGTGAGGCAGGTCACTCTCATCTTAAACATCAGGACCATCTGCCTAGCCCCGGGCTCCTACGCTCCTCAAGGGGCAAATAGGATTGGATGATAGATGGATGGATGAACCCTTTCACTATGGTTACATATTATATAGTATTTTTGCTACCACCAGATGATTTTCTTTAGCACAGAAGAGACCACCTGTATTGAAGGGGTTAGTGAAGTTTACCTAACCCCTGCAGTTCAAAAAAAATCCATCCTGAGGTGACAATAAGTGACTGTGGATGGTGAATATGTTTGAGTGGATGGCATGAAATAAAGGTTAATCTGACGTGAACCCCAGTGATGTAAATGATTTTCTGTGGTTTGTCCTTTTAGCATGAAGGGTCATTTGTTTGAGCTTCATAAGATACCATGAGTTAGGGAGGAGATAAAATATAAATGCATCTGTTGGTAGAACAAATATACAGAATTGCAGAGCGTCTGGAATTAGCAGGCATAGACTAAAACACATAATTACAGGAAAGAGTTATTGGAGATATTTGTGGCCCTTTAATTATAAAAAACTAAAAATCATATGGAGGTAGTAGTAGCAGACTATAAAAGCATCTAGAGGTACAAAGAATAGACTAAAAGACAATAATCATAATGGAAAGGTTATTGCCTGTCTTGTTTTCCATTATGATGGTGAATAAAATATTCTGGAATTAGTATGGAATTTAAAGCTGCATACTCTTGCCTAAAGGACTGATAGGATTTAATTTCTAACTTTTCCTAAGCTGAATAAAATCATCTGGAGTTAGAAGGAACAAACTAGGCAAAGACATGATCAGAGAGAAGGGTTGAAGTAGGTTGGAGGTGATTGTAAATTTGTTAGATGCTTTATTTCTTGTTGAAGAAATTTAGCAGGGACACTAAGTGCACGGACATTATTGGTTGGACCAGTGCCAATGGTCAAGTTACATGTTCCAATGGCAAATTGACATGATGACAGTTAGACATGTGGTTTGCATAGGACATAGTGATGGTTGCTTGACATGTAACATGTTCCAATGGCAAATTTACATGATGACAGTTTGACATGTGGTTTGCACAGGACATAGTGATGGTTGCTTGATATGATTTGATGGTACTGTGACATGCAAGTGTGTACTCTTTTCACTTTAACTTGGCCTAGATTGTCATCTCGTCATTTTCAGTACGAAGTTGTAACAACAGATTAACACTAGAATATGATACTAGTCACAAAAAAGTGCCGTGGAAAAAATGGAACCATAATATCGACTTATGCTGCCTTTGAGTTTGTGAAATATGCTGCTTGATGGCAAAAATGTAGGGCAAGTTATGGTGAAAGAACCATAGGCAGGGTAATATGTTATCATTGTTGCTGTTCCCCAGTCTGTCTGTTTGAATTGATCCGTTAGCCATCCATCTACCTTTTTGGTGAGCTGACGGGTGCTACACCTTGCCCAAGGGTGACCCAGGACTATGCAGGGATAGGACGTCCATCTTCCCTGAACTGGGCACATGCCCTGGCCACATACCCCAGGGTAATACTTATTGCCATAATAGTAGGAGAGGATGGGGGGACCAAGTATGAGATAGAGGGATGGAGTTGAGTGGTATATGAGTAAAGGAAAGGTTGCAAGTTCCAGAAAGGGCAGCCAGATGGCAGGGGATAGGGTGATATGACAATTATTTGTAGGGATGAGGTGGAGAGGCACAGAAGTGAGGAGGGTGAGATGAAGGAGGAGCAGCCTGTTGGCAGTGGACAGGGTGACAAGGAGGGGATTCATTTGTGACTATCCCTTTCAGGACTAAGACATCTGGCTGTTTACATATAGCTTGAGATTTAACAAAGATTTAAATGCACTGGCAGCAAATTGACATGGCAGGCAGTGACATGTTGACAATACTTAGCCAAGCATTGGCCATGACCTACCAAGTTAGGCAAGTTGACACATGCCATGTACAGTACTGTAGGTTGAACTATGCTAACTGTAGTCTGTCAGGCTGATTGTTTTTATACCACCAGCCTGACACTTGAGTAATAGTAGACTGCAGATCTGACACTTGAGTAATAGTAGTGCTGACCAGGATATTAATTCACAAACCACCGTGACTTACAGTCAGTTTCCCCTCAAAACTAAGATGTTTAGTGGGAAGGGAAGGAGGATGCTAAATTTTTCATGTCATTTGTTCTTCATTCAAAAACATTTTTATGCATAGTTTTCGGTTGTAACAAAGATTTTGTTTTTATAGGACGAAGATAGAAAAGAGGGCACAAAATCTTTCCATGTGTTGATTCTTCCTGCAAAAAGAGGTCATAAAAATGCTGCAGAACTGTTGTAAGTCAGTTTGTAAATTGCAGCCCTGTTTGCATTTTTTATGTAGTGGTTTGATGGAGTTTAAAACAGAAGACCCATTAGTAACACCAAGGTACAAAGCTTTCACTTTCTGAGTACTAGACTGTGTGGGTGTGCATGTGTGTTTGTGTGTGGGTGTGTGCATCCATGTGTGTGTATGTGTTAGTTTGTTTTGGTTCATGCATTGCCCAGTTTTGCAGAGGTATAGGGGAGGGATGGTGGTTCAGTGAGATCAGTTGTGATGTACAAAATTCGTAGTGATATAGTGGAGTCATAGGGCAGTGTTCTGGGTGTCTTAGGAAGCCCTGTAGTACATCTTCCCTGCCAGTTAATTTCTGTACATAACACATAAATATTTTTTTGTACGTAATAATTTCCACATGCACTCAACCTACACTCCAAAAATCATCCTTATCCATCCCCATGCATGAAGCCCTGGGTGGGGGCAAGTCAGCTCTCCTGTAAAAGAATGTGGTGTTCTTGGCTGTATGGATTAATTTCCATTCAGGATCCACAAAACAGCTTGAATATGGTGAGTTGAACTGCCTGCTCATTTTATACATATGCAGGCTTATATGCAGGCTGGCTGATATGATACATGTATTCATATATGTAATTTGTCTTTATTATTAATCAGTTTTCATTAGATCAGTGAGAATATAAGTGTGACATGTTACACCTCAGGCTCATCTTATTAATCCCCACTGCCCATATACATCTTACATAAGCTGAATGAAATTGCCTGACATCAACCATAATAAAAGTAAGAGAGAGATGGCCAGGTACAAGGTGTGAATGTGGTATGTTTAACTAAGTTAGTACCAGTATACAAAGAAATATTAATGTGCTTTATACAGAAATTAACAAGTTAAGAAGAATTACAAGGGAGTCTTAAGCCCTTTGGAATACAGCCTGAAAAATTATGTATACTGTAAATATATTCCTAAAACTATATAAAAAAGACAAAAAAAAAAAAAAAAAATGTTGATAATTTTGAAGTACAGTTATGACAAGTGACTATAATGTTTTTCTGGCATTATCATTGAAGCTAGGCACTCAGTCGGAACGAAGAATTGATTTGTGGAACTCTGAGGCGGAGGTTAGAATGTTGTAGTTGTCGATGGCATTTTTCAGTATAATAATGTCGTATTTTATTCTTGCTACATCCAGATGATTTTTCATTGTATAAGAGAGATTTTTCTGTACTGGGGAGGTTAAATTTAGCCTTCCATTATCCGTTCACCAGAAAAGATCTCCCCTGAGTTTAATAACATTGTCTCAAGTCAGCAAAAATAAAATTATGTGTGTCACTTGACTAAAATTATTAACCATCATAGTACAGTGACAAGTTTTATTCTGTTTTGCTCCTTCCTAATTAATTGGTTCAGTCTTCTAGCAAAAGCATTGGAAACTGTCGTCAGTAATCCCATGAGTACAAGATATCTCCCTTAAGCTGAATAAAATCATCTGGAAATGAAAGTGTGTGGAAAAAAAGGGCATCATTGAATTAAGGGGGCTAATTATCAAGTATATATATGATACTGAATGTTTAATACACTGCCATTTTTATTTTTTGTTATATTTTGTTGAGTATGGAGGTGGGATGGCAAGAGGAGGATGAGGATGGTTATGTGAGTGTGACTGAATGGTATGCTGCTGCACTTGAGTCTGGGAGGGAGGGAGGAGTGCAGAGGTTCATTGTAGAAGCAGAGGGAGGGAAGGAGGGATGCTGTTGTGTTGGGAAGAATAGTTGTCTTACAGCCACTCAGTTGTATATTGTTCTTTCTAGTGTTGTGTATATTGAACTGTGTAAATCATATCCAGTTACTGACACTATATTTATTGTTAAGAAAGCATTTTCAGTTATCACATGAATTCCCGTCATCTGTGTGATGAGAATTCATGTCTGGCTGAAATTGTTACTTTCTTGCTAAAAATACAGTTTCAAATACTTTGGTTTAATTTATACATTGTCAGTGCATCTATTTCTCCAAGGTTGAATGATGAAAGTGCAATTTGATAACACTGTATTGCTCACTGTTGATGTATAATTGTGTTGTCATGTTAACTCCGCTGGGTTCTCACCCTTCCCAGCATTAAACAGTTCTGATACACACAAGAGAAACCACTTAGGATAGGGTGTGGAGTGCATTGGGTAGGGTGGTGTGGGAGGTATGGTGATGATGCTGATGGAGTAGGATGGCTTAAAGGATTGTTATTAGGTCTTAATAACATCCTTTCTCTACTATTTATGCTACTGCCATATTATTTTCATTAGCTGAAGGAATATCTCCAGTTGTTTCAAACCCCATCACAAGAGTTCTTCCTTGAGCTGGGTAAATTGTTTGTCTAGCAAGAATGGATGTTGTGGTACTGAAAGTTGTTTGAATTGGTATGAGATGTTTTTGTTACAACCAGAGAGGACATGAAGGTGAGATGTGATGTTTGGGTGTTGACAGGAAGGTGTTGCTATGCTCAAGACTGCTAACTTACTTCAAATCTTATGCAGGCCTTTACAGAGCTTTGCTGTTTCACTTAATGCAGCATTGTGAAGATTAGCTACATCTCATTTTATGTGGTTGAAGGGCTGGCATATTGTATATATATTAATGACAAGAGGCCCTGCTTTAATCTGCCAGTAGGAAGCTGAACATTTTTCATTTTAGTGAAGGGGTCAGTGGAGGTTGCTTTTAACCCTTCAGCCAGAGAACATGTTTATTTTATTCTAGTTATTGCTAGACTGTTTTATTTGAACTATAAAACACCACTCTG
Organism: Coenobita brevimanus; assembly: GCF_032717465.1. Lineage (NCBI taxonomy): Eukaryota > Metazoa > Arthropoda > Malacostraca > Decapoda > Coenobitidae > Coenobita > Coenobita brevimanus. Next base: position 6,584,664 of record NC_137002.1, on the reverse strand, counting down.
GCTTATGGAGTTGATCCCTTGAGGCAGAGGAGGTCGTGGATGGAATAAAATTATCCAGAGGTAGTTAAAACAAAGTAAGTTATCATACTGAAGAGATTAATAGTAAATCAAGTCTGTAACTTGAGACCATTCTTCATGTTGGAGTGATGGATTTCTGTTCATAATGTGTTGTTGCATTTGACTTAACTAGGGATAGGAAGTTGCTTGATTTTATTTCCATGAGTTTGCTTATTTAACATAGTTTGCTTTATGCAAAATAGGTTTGTGATTTTTGCTGCTAATACTTTAGTGGTGACTGACAGAAGGTTCCACAGTTTGTGAGGGAGTGGACAGAAGTGTGTGTGATGTGTATGGAGAGAACAGTAACACCTCATGTAGTGATGATGTAGGCATTCCTCATTTAAAGTATACGATGTGTTAACTACTTTAATCCTTAGAGAATGAGAAGATTCTGTACTTCTAAGCGGAATATAAGACTTACAGTAGCAAGAATGTAATATGAAAAGATGTTACTGAAAACATTGATGATAAATGGCATTCCTCAAAAACTTAATAAATTATCCAGCATTAGTAAGAATGAAACTTCTCATATTGAAGGAGTTTTGTGAAAATGTGATGTATGTTTGACATTAAAAAACTCACTTGTGAACATCAGAAGAGCCTAATTGTGAATGGTGAACAATTCTAAATTAGTACTGTACAGTATAAGATCTAGAGCAGGCTAATGACAAAACAGCTTTAAGTGAGGAACATCCATAGCTAACAGTGTAGTACCCTAACCACCAATATAATAACCACCCTCCTTTTAACATATACACTCTACATCCCCCATTCTAATCAGGTCATTCATGTCTTATGAGACTTGATGATTAGACTTACTGTTCAGAGTAAATGTTTCAAATAGTTACTTAGATAATGACCTTATGTTTCCTGGTTGTTCAGTACTATACATAGGTTTACCAGACTGGATGCTCTGTTCCTCCTGTGTCAAGCAGCCGTCCACCATAATGAGTAAATGCTGTCTGTGATTCACTTTATACAGTTATATTCTGGACTCTGCATTGCCTTTCTCTCTCCTTTCCTTTCCTTTCATAGTATCTGAATTCCTCTCCATTCTTCTCAGTTTCTACACTGCCTCCCTCTCCTCTCTTGTCTTGTTTTCCCTTTTTTCCATTCGTAATATATGCACTTCTCACCTTTCTTCTCCTCTCTGGGATTCAGCACACCCTCGTCTCGACTTTCCAACACTTCCCATTTGCATATTTTGCATTCACTCCTCTTATTATTTGGTGGAAAGTATGTTCCCATTAAATCAATTTAAATGTTTATCTTGAAGGTTGTATGTAATGTAGGCCATTTGTTTGTTAACTGTTTCCACAGTTGGGTATCTCGTTCTCTCTCGCCATGTTACCAGACAGCTTTTCCATGTTTTGCCAGTGTGGAGAGGTTTGAAGTTATGATGAATCCAGTGTTTTGTTTTGGGGTTCACAAGGCAGGGTTAGTGTAAGGTGTTTAGGGCAGAGCAGAGGACAGAGGAGGAGTTTCATATTTTATGATTATCAATTTTCTCCTTCATTATGTGTGGGGTTTCTGCTAAACTGAGTTTCATTTAGCCAAGAATCAGTAAAAAAATAATACTGAAAGGGTTAACCGAGACTGTTTTTAACTCATTAACTACCAGGGGTTTCACAGGCAGAGCAAAATCATATGGTGACATAAGTTTAAAATAGATGAGACATCAGCGTACTAAAGGAGACCAACACACTACACACACAGAGTGTTAGGTGTGTTGTGAATTTGTTAAAAACTGCATTGCATAGTTTGCAGTTAACTCGGTAGGTAGTGAACAATCTTCTGAACGTTCCTAAGGTGTTGCTGGCAAGGGAGTGTTGTAGGGTGTTTGTCAGATGTTGTGTTATGATGCAGGTTTTGGGTTGACTTTGTGATGGAATTGTTGCTTGGCACTGCTTATGACAGTTTAGGTTCCCTCAGACATCAACATTTTTCCTGTTTCACATAGGTGTTATTGTGATTGATGTCTGTGGTTTATTTGAGAGAGAGAGAGAGTTGCCATATATCAACTCAGGCAAAAAGGAAAGTGTATGTATTGTGTATGAGTATAATTGTAGTTGTGTGTGCAGATACATATGCATGTGTGTGTGTGTCTGTGTCAAGGAGCAGTTTTAGGTGTATGGCTTTATTTTTATTTTCCCATCAAGTTGTTTGGGTAAAGATGCCTGGGTTTCTCTCAATTCCCACCATGAGAACACATATCCTTTTGAGCACGACGATGTGTTATCTGTTTTGTTCTTACCAATGCTGGATGATTTTATTGAGCGTGAGAGACTTTTTCCAGTGAAGGAACTAGAGAAGGATGTATCTAACCCCTCCAGTTCTAAAAAGCTTTCAAAATGGTACTTGTTGAATGTGCTAATGTCTTCTTAGCATACTCTTCCTCCAGACGATTTTATGCAATTTAGACTTTTCGTATCCAAGCCCCCGAGTTAGAAAAATCTTTCCTGTACCAAATTTAATTGCCTGGAGATAAGAATAAATAATGGAGGATCTAGGATTGAAGAGGTAAATGAATGACAAATCTATGCCCACCATCTCAGAAAGTCTCACCCAAACTGAATAAAATGATCTTTGGGTATTATGAGTAAAATATATATGCTCGTCCTCACACTGAAAGGGATGTGTACATATTTAGGGTTGTATTCTAAGTAGCTTTGAAGATTTCTTAACACCTCCTCCTTTGTAATTTATTTTGCATTTTACATCTCAGTATCCTCGTTTGTTATTGATGCAAACTATGTCAGTATGAAAACGATATAAAAACAGAAAATAATGTTAATGTGTAATATTCTTTGGAGATTTCAGCTATTTACACCACAAAATCTTTCTGTGTTATTGATGCAATCACTCTCAGTATGAAAATGATAACATAGTGGTAAGGTGCGATATGCAAAATAAATCACATAGGAAGTGGTGATAGGAAGCCTCTATGTTACTGAGAAAAAGGTCTTAGGATTCCCACTCCTCCACCCTTCCCCCAGACCAACACACACACCATACCAGCTATCCTCATCCTCCCTCACCCACACTTCAATGTTGAATACCTGTTGCAACACTCCTCAATTGGTGCTCTGTATTTTCCTTGTACATAGCTGTAGATGTGACAGGCTATGTGTGTGTCAGAGAGATGATCATTCAGTGGAGGGCACTTTTAAAGGGCTTTGTTCTATGGGGGACATGGTATGACAGAGAAGGATAACCAGAAGTATTGTACATTTGAAAGTCACTTATGGGGAAAGATATAACAGGGAAGAAGCACATTGTGATTACAAGTAGTCTTTACTCTGTTCACATTAACTTGGTGGAATGGGCAGAAATTTTACAAAGACCTCAGTGCATTTGAATGGTGGGCATTTGAGTTGGATGTGACAAGGATAGTAAGCAATCCTTTATACACTCCCCCCCCCCCATAACCTGAAGATGATATTGTCACTTCATATTACAGATTCATATTTTTCTGTACTAAATTGTGGTTCATACTGAAAATTAATAACAAGACATATGTTGATTTTTTTTATTGGGGTGTTAATAAGGGAGACATGACCATTTTTCCAAGTTTGACTGAATGGAGTGTAGAATATTTCCAGGGTAAATTGAAGGCAGATGAAGGAAATCCATATTGGGTTATGACAGGATTGTATTGTGTATGGCATTGGAGATATCCTAGCACCTCATACTAAGTGATTTATTCTCCTCATAACACCTCAGTATCCTCATATGTTATTATTGCAACTGTAAATTAACATAAAGGGAGCATTTAGGTGTATTTAGCACCAATAGCCTCGTGTCATATGATGTTGACATTTGACCCAAGTAACATATGAGAAAATGTTAAGGTGTAGTAAAATAAATCAGTGAGGAAGAGGTGCAGAGAAGCGTATCCCAACTAGAATGTGATCGTAAGACGCTCCTAGTTGTTCGCAGCCGCAGCCTCTCTGAATTCTTATGAGTAGAGAGGAAATAAGTGTACATGCGTGTAAATACTGTACTGTAGTCTTTTTTTATGTGTAGATTTTATCCATTGGTTGTCTGTAGAAGTTATTTTTTCACTTTTCACAATGCCATAGGTACCCCCCTCCCAATCCTCCCCTTCTTGACCCCCCACCCCCACCCCTCACCCACCTGAGTATTAATATGGAATTTATTTTTTTGGAAATTTTGAGGTGATGTCTGCTAGCCAAGATGAATGATGAAAAGAGGGTATGGTAATTGTTAAGTTGTATTGCACAGCCTTATTTATGGATACAAGTAGGCTTGGTTGGGTTACAGTAGAACAGATAGATTAGGTTAGATTAGAACATTAGACTTGTTTTGGTTAAGTTAGATTAGAACAGATTAAACTAGGTTGTTAGGTTAGATTAAAATTATATTAGGTTTGTGTAATTTTCATAAATAAGGCTGGGCAACAGAACATCACCCCTGCAGCCCAAGATGCAATTTTTCTTTCATTCTCGCTCTCTGGACGGTTTTATTAAGATAGAAACTTGACGATCAGTAGGCTAGATATCCTTTGCTAACCCCCTCATGAAGATTCCTCATAAGCTGATGAAATTGTTTAGTAGCAGTAGGAATATAATTAAAAATACTGTATTCTTCCAATTTCTTGACAATTTAATTCAGTTTAGGAGAGACCTTTCAAGTTGGAGTTGTGAGATATATCCTTCACTCAGCCCATTCTGAAGCTGTATACAATTATTTGGAGACAACAAGAATAAAGGAAATCAGTATGCCAGGAGCTGTAAGGGGTTGACAGTTACCGCCAGCAGTACTGTATAGAGATTGAAGGTGATGTGTTGGTGTTGCCAGATAAGAGGTGATGTGTTGTGCGACTACTGCCAAAATTTGTGTGTGTGTGTGGTGTTTGATTGTCCGCTCACACCCTCTCATCCCTTCCTGAAGACCACACTCAGCATAACTCTGAAGATTTCTTTATGCCTTTCTTGTAGTGACTAATTCTGCACACTATGCCTCAATATCTTGTATGTTGGTGATGAAATTAAACTCAAAAAAAAAAGTTAAGGTGTAATATGCGGAATAAGTTATGAATGAAGAGTTGATGTTAAGCTTCCTATGCCGCCTGTAATACGACAGTAAACCTCAGGATTGCAGACTTGAAGCTTTTAACACTCAGGCCGCTATAACGCACTTAGCTTTATACACTTGTATGGCATTAGCAGCAGTAGAATTCTTGAGTTGCTCCAAGCGTTTTATTGAACTTAGGAAAGACCATTAAAGGAGTTTGTTTAGGCTATATCTAACCCATCCTGTTCAAAGAGTGTGTCCTTAGCTGAATAAAATTGTTAGGAAAAGGCAAGAATGTAAATAAAAATATGTGAATCTTGGACATTGATAGAAAGTGAATTATTGATAAAAAGTGAATTATGACTTTTAAAACTTGGCCTCTTGTGATGCAGTATCAGCTGAATAAAATCATCAGAGGCTAACAGGAAAAGTACTTGAGTTCACCTGACCATGAAAAGGTTAGTGGTGACAGTATTAGCACTCAGACTTCTGTGACTTAAATCATCTGTCATTACCTGGAAGAGATTACTAGAGTCGTCCTGACGCTGAGGGAGTTTAATTGGATATAGATTGTCTTTGTGCATAATTAGAGGAGTTGGTAGGGAGAGAGGAGAGGTGTGTGTACGAGGCAGCGTAGTGAGTGTGTGCATGTGTGCGTATTTGTGTGGACAGTGTGTGGCCTCATGACAGTGTCCACAGTTTGTAAATATGTCACAAAGCCATTGATTTTGTTTATATATAAAGATAAACTTGTACAGTATACAGTAGTAGATTGTGCAATTACTTGTTGTACAAGTTGAAATTGTAGTGTACAGTAAATGATTCAGTCATGTACTATTTTATTACATTATTAAACCGATGCTGCTGTTCCTAAAGCCTCCTTCCAGCTGCTACAGGCACTACACCACCTCCCCACTTCTCCATACTGTACTGTCACCTTCAAAAGTTCACCAGCTCATCCCCGCCCACTGTGAAAATGGAAGGTCTTGCATGAAATACTATGTGATAGCAATTTGAGGCACACAACGTAAGCGTATCAGAAGGAAGGATGCTGTCATGTTTGAGGAGGAATGAGAAATATGGAAGGCAGGACACAGTGCTGGCAAGGAATTGTGGGTGAACTTTTGTGTGTGATGAGCACATTCTGCTAGTGACACTATTTTTCTTATATAATCCTTTTACCATTGACGTATGTATTTTTTATTATAATTACCCTGTCATCTCTGCCATTTTTTATATCTACAGCTGGTACTGTATAAACAAATGTCATCCCCACCCTTTTCCTCTCTCTGTGTTTCTTAAACCAAACGACTCCTTTGTTCATTAATTACTTGTCTTCCTTTATACATCTCTGTGTTTTTGTTGCATTTATATCTGAGAGACTTAACCCTTCAATCCATGTGACATCCATTTTAGTATATGTGTTCTTGCTGCTAATGGATGATTTTATAGAACTTAGGGAAGGAGTTATTAAGATTACATCAGACTCTAAGTCAAAAAGTCTGTCCCTAGATGAATAAAATCTGAAGACAGCAAGAACAGAATAAAATGTCTTCAGTTCGTAGGGGTTACTTCCCTTAGTCCCTCCTCCTTTCCATTCCTCCATACCCTGTTCTCACCTTTAATTCACTGGCCATTAAAATGGTATCTGGTCCATGACTTCATCTGTCATGCCAAAGTACTTAACTGTATAGAATGCTAAGGCCTCACAAGTGATGAATCGGTATCTATTTATTAAATATTTTTATTAAACCAATTGCACTTTGGTTACTACATCCAGTGTTTTATGCTTTATTAGCAGACAGGACACAAAATTCATTATTTCGTACAGTTTAATTTTATGACTTAGTCATAAATAATTGTCATTGTAATATTTATTATGTAAATAATCATTGATGAGTTTAATTAATTCCTTCATCAGTTAGTATTGAATGACAAACTGTAAAACTTGACTGATTGGATATTCTTCAATTTAAAGTTCTTATTAAAGCAAGATTGGAACTTATAGTAGTTCATACCATGCTTGCAATTATAAGTTTTCTGTTCACAAGATGATTAGTTTATTTTAAAGTTTGGTTTGATGAGTATGTACTATCACAATCCAAATTTTACTTACACTTCCCTACCAGCTGTGGCAGTGAAAATTGTTAAATGAAATATGTTTGTGATTGCAATATTGAAGCACACAGCAAGGACTATGAGAAAGAAAGCTATTCCCTGATACCGAAGAGGAATAAAGTACACTTTATGGCAGGATGCAGTGCTGGCTGGAGATTGCCAGTAAACTTTAGCTTGTGATAGTACATGAGAGGTGTGGTGGTGGTGGGTGTGAGGTGAGGTGGCAGCAGCAGGTGACTGTACAAACTAAAGGTGAAAAATAGCTATCTGGCCGGTGGCTGTCTGCGTGTGACGTATGGACAGCTTTGTCAATATTTTTATTAATGTATCCCAACCTGGCCCAGAGACTCACTCAGTGGGCTTTCTCGGCCTTCTGTGCAGGGGAATGCCAAATGCCAGGTTGTAGACAGTTTTAGGATTAACAGTCATATGCTTCAAACTTTAATTGCCAGGGTAAATGCAGGCTCCAAGGTTTTTAGTGTAATTTCAGTTGGCCCTGTGGATTTAGGCACTAACTGGATGTGCTCCCTAAGTGGTTGGGGGTTATTGCTCAGATAATGCTGCTCAGGGTAGGTGACTGGTTACTCTTGCCCTTATGTGGACTGAGTAACTTAATGCCCAGCTTAACATTGGCCCTCTAAACTCCTGATGTGGCAGTATAGAATTGGATGATGGTTTAAGCACTTGGTGAAGATGGCTTGTTTTGGGCCTCTGTATGTTATTGCTGATTGCACTCTGCAGGCTGATCACATCTAATGACAATATTCATTCCATAAGTGACCATGAGAAATCATACTTGCTTTTCCCTTTGCAAGTCAAGTTTATAACATAGGACTGTAAAAGGTTTTTGCACAGTATCTGAATGTGAGGACTGAGTTACTGTTTTTGTTCAGTAAATTAAGTTTATGTTAAAAGCTACCTTAAATGTTGCTGGTAATGGAGGAAGAAAAATTACTTTAATACTTAAGTAGTTGTAATAGTATGTGTTTGGACCTTGCAGTTTCCTACACAGGCCAACTTGTAAATTATCATCAGTATTAAAGAACTCTGTAAAAATCCAGTCTACACACACATGCTGGCCAGGGAAGCTGAAGAAATGGAAGGGAGCGGGGATGGGATGGCCAGTGCCAGGATTTATACCAAGGGTGTAACCCTGTGGGCTACGATGCTCCCTGGCACCTCGGCCTTACTGGTTGATTTCCATTTGTGCCAGATTGATATTCTGTGTTATGTTTACTAAAGGGAAACAAGATGCACCCTGCATTGTACTTGTTGGGCTGTGTGTAGGGGATGATCTGGCCATTATGATAGCTGAGCCAAGAGGAAATAAATAACATAATAAGAATATTAAGGTGTAATATGCAGAATTAAATATCTACAGGAAGATGTGTCAGAGAGCCTCATAAACCCACAAGAAAATGACCTTCAGGACCTTATTCTCGTTAACGTAGGAGGCCCTCTTGCACCTCTTGCCAGTGTATTTCTGCGTGTGACACACTAATATTCTGTGTTATATTATTTATGTAGTCTGTGCCTATATCAGAGACATAAATAATGTATGAGAATATTAATGAGTTGATGTGCAAAATAAATCAACAAGGAAGCGGTGTCATTGACCTTGTAAGCCCATGAGAATGCAACTCCCTCATGTGATGCCTGTCCAATCCCCGCTTCTCGCTAGTCTAGATGGTTGGTTGAGGTTACTTTGAGTTTTACCCGAATAGAAAAAAATATTGCGAACATGGAAAGATTGTGTTTTATTTTCCGAAGATTAGTTTTAATTTGCCATAGGACTACCATGGATTTGTTTTTCCAAGTAAAGGGCCTTATTAGAATGGACTTTAGCTGTTAGTGGGGCACATACTGTAGAGGGGTCAGACAGACAGTGGCAGACAGATGAATTTACCACACTCTGAATGTTGACTGTGATAGCTGTTTTTAAGTCCATAGTAGTATTCACAATTTATACACACTCTGAGCTTGAAGATTATGAATGGGGTTGTCTAATACTACCAGCCATATAGTGGGTGTGTGGTGGGTGTTGAATTCTGATATATGAACATGGACAAATTTACCTTTATGGGTATATTGGCATCACAAACATTTCCAGTAATTCATTGTTCTTTTTAATTGATGCAGTATATAGTTCTTGCTCTCATCAGATACCACCTGCCTAATAATGGGAGTGTGGTAGGTATTGAATTCTTGGGCATAAGCACAGACAAATATATATTAACCATTGGGAAACTGCAATTCATGTTGTCTTATAATAACAAGGCTGTCAGATACTGCCAGTTACCATAGAAGATGATTCTCTCACCATTGCCACCAGCCTAACACTGGAGGAGAGGTAGGTTCATCTGTCCACTGCTGTATGTACTGGGTCACTACCTCTGTATTTTTCCTGCTAGAGGAGACACGAACATATCTTAGGAACGTTTGTACCACAAGAGGAAGGGGCGTTCAGGTGGCTCCAAACTTGTAAAAAGTGTGATCAGGCAGACTTTCCCTAGCTTCATTACCAACAGGAAAATATAATAATACTGTGGAGTGTTCCTTGCAATGTTATTATAGACTTCTGTATTATATGGCGAAATAAAAATCTCATGTTTGTTACACATGGTTTCATTCCACCCGGTTCTGATAAACATATGAATACCTGGACATGTTATGTATTAAGTTTTATAATTTCAATATGAACACCATTTGTGTAGGACTGGAGGGGTCAGGATGATAATGTTATGGCTCCAAGCTCAGTGGGACATGAACCTAAAATTTATGGTGCTGTAATGTAACACCTGCAGCTGTGTGCCATCTAAAGCTGGCAGTAACACAATATGAACATCCTACATCTAAAGTAAATATGGTAATGTTAATAACTCTGTACAAGAGGGTTTGGACAAGCTTATCAATACCACTGCCAAGGGAGAAATATTTAGAGGAGTCAAGCATGTGGGAGGTAAAAACAACAATGTATTTACCTCATCTACCTAGTTGTACAGTATATAGGATGTGAGCTATGTTTAGGAGAGGACATAGGTAATGTGCTACTTGAACCAATCTAGCCCACTAAACCATCAGGTGTCTAAGAACTGTATGAGGGAAACGGAGCTACATTAAATCGCATCAGTATTGTACATAGCATGAAGACATTGATATCCCAGAGTGCATCAGAATGAATGAATGAATGAATATCCTAGAGCCAAACCACATGGCTATTTGGCAACAAGGTAGCGGAAGCAAGGAACTACAGAGGGCAACTAAACAGCAAAGGAATGAACGGAGATGAGCTACAAATTGGAAAGGATATTAATGTAATGATGAAAGGTCATAAGACAGACAGATGGACATCAGAAAAGGAGGGAGATTCACAGAACATCACTAATTGTAGGGGACCTATGAAGACAAGCCAGGAGAAGGAAGAGGGAAAGGCAAACGTCACAAAGCAAAGAGCAGTGTAGAAGGATGAGGGAGTCACTGAGACGTGATTGACAAAGTGAACAAACGGGATGAGTGCATCAGAGAACTGTCCCACAGAGGGGAAAGTGCCCACTAGTGCCTGCGTTATCTTACACAAATATGGACAATGACAATGGGAGATCCAGTCATATATATTAGCCTTTTATTTAGATGAGGGATCAATATAAAGAACAAAATACAATCATTACACAATATGAATTATTATATAAATATTATCCACTACCCAACTTCCTGAACTATATGAGCTGGTCCAGATTCCAAACAGGGAAAGATTACTTTTGTTGTAATTAATCTTCTTTAATTTTTATTCACAAGTAGGATATACCAGGTGTCTTTGGAGGAAAGGGCATTACTTTGGGAAATGACAGATGAGGGAATTCTAAGTAAAAACAAAAAAGTGCTATAAACATGGTTCCAAATCTCAACTGTTACAGAACTTGATACTGATGATTATGGACGAATTACGAGACACCATTTTCACCCAGAAAGTTGTCAGTAACTGTACATCCATAATAGTTCAGACCTGGACCCATGTTGATAGAGCAGTTTTTACTTAGAGTCCCCCCATCTTTTACTTCCCAGAGTAATGCCCTTTCCTTCCGAGAAACCCTGGACATTTTGCTTCATGTTAAAATTGCATTAAAATCTGTTGGCTAAAAATTATATATTCTGGTTCCTGAAGCTAGGTTGCCTTCTGGTACTCTGAAATACTGCACTACAAGTATGTTTCAAAACTGACTACATAAATAGAAATAATTTAAAAGTTCACAACTACTTTTCATATATATATTTACACAACACTTTCAAGGCAAGACATTCATTGATACACTATTATAAACTTTGCCAAACTCACATACTGTTTAAAGTTGTGTTCTTATTTACAATCCAACAAGAGGGTCCACACGCTACACTGCCATCGTACTTGAAGTCTCATGGAAAGATACAAGAGCGCCTTCAGTATGATGCTGTCTTTATTCCTCCTAACACTTAAGTGACATTATTCTAATCAGGTGGCATCCCTATTGGTGAAGGGATTGGACACAGTTTCCCTTCAGGATGATTAAATTCTTTCTTTTTCTTTTTTTTGCTCATTTGTTGCTAGGCAGGGACACCGTCATGTGCTGGCACTGGTATATCCAGATGGCTCCACTGCTAGCTTATACAAATGTTCCTCAACTACATCTCTATCCTTTAGTCTAAAAGGAGGAGGATGAACTGCAGGGCACGGCAACTTCTGCCAACAGTTCACCAGGATTATGTTTCAGATGAGCCTGGGGTTGCAACTACTACTGCTGCCTTCATACTACTGTACCCAGGATAGGAGATCCCCCTTGACCCCTTGCACTAAAGGGGTAAACACAGGACAAGAAGTGGTGGATACTAATTCAGACAGAAAACAATATATTTCCCTCACTCTGGCACCATCTCAACTGTACACACAACCAGAAGCCTTAGACTATTATTTACTGAACACATCTACCCATTATTGTTCACTGAAGACCAAGGTATTAACAACAGACAGGTTGGTGGTGAGGGAAACTGGACCAAAGGATCAATTTCAAAAACTCCCTTATGGTACTGACGTAGTTAAACATATATTTCTCTTATCACCCACTTAGATGCCACAATACTACAGGCCTTATTTAATGTATCGATATCATTACTCCTAATGTACACAGAATGAGTCCTGAAATGCAGCACACTTTTAAACTCTTTCAGGACCTTTTCACATTATTCTATTGTCAGTCACACATTATCAGCTCAACTTTAAATCCTCATATTTACAAGATACACCATTAAATAGAAACATCACACACGACCAATTTCAAACCTATGGGTGATGTTCCTTCAGATAAATATATAGAACATCATTTAGGTCCAATTTCATCACAGCTTGGCAACAATATATCCAAAATACCAACACGCTACAAAGATCCCACTGATCCAAATTCATCAAACCTACTGAAGGGATACATTGCTGGAGTCCAATTTCCTACAGATAACAATAAACCTTTTGCTGACAAAATGCAATAAAGGCTCAAACAGAACGAGGAGAAAAGACAACTCCCAATATTACTCAAAAAGAATGTCAAGAAAAGACAACACCCAATGTGACTCAAACAGAATGAGAAAAGACAATTCCTGATGTGGCTCAAACAGACTGTGGAGAAAAAATGACACCCAATATGACTTGAACAGAATGCGGAGGAAAGACAATTGCAATAAGACTCAAACAGAGAGTGGGGGGGGGGGGACTTCCCAATATGGAAAAAAAAAAAAAAAAAAAAAAAAACACTGAGCCTTGAAGAGAACATGGAGAAAACATGACTCCCTATATAATTTGAACAGAACATGGAGAAAAAAAAGACACCTCTCATCAGCACTCGATACAGTCGTGTCCCACTCCCACACAGTAAAGGCTATTCATTACACTACAGTACGTACAACTTAGCCATTTACATAAATATACAGAACACCTAGCGTCACCTATCATATAACCTCCAGCCACACAACAATACAGCCAGTCTTCATTATAAGTCTGGACAGTGTTAAACGATATCACAATCGTTCCTTACAACTCAAACTGTACATCAGGGGAAGCAACTAAACTGCTTTCATGGATACAGAGAATTCCAAGCTATTAATTTTTTTCATCCAACTCGTAATGTAAATCAAGAAAAGCCGGCAAACTGAATTTACTGGTAAAGTAAAAGAAATAGCTATCTTCTCAGTTCCATCTGACGAAAATTAACAACTAGTGAAATACAATAAAAACAATATTAATGCTGTGTGTTTCAGGTGGCTTGATGTTTCTGCTATGTATTCATCAAACTTTGGGAGGTATTTTTGTCTTTCTCTCTACAATGAATTACAAACGATCGAAAAAATTTTCACATGGTGGTGTAAACTGAGAAAGCTGGCAAACTAACTTCTTGGGTACAGTGACTTCTAAACTATGATTTTTTTTTATTCTGTACACCTGGATTGGGATACACAGACGCACTTACAATCAATTCCCTGCCACAACTCAGATTTTGATATGCAAGAGGGACAAGGAGGCTGTAGAATCTTCCTCTTTGTCATGTTCTAACTTCATTAATAAATCCTGTTATAACATGAAAATTACAGCAGGTTAATGTTTTCTGCAACAAGATCAAGAAAAGGAGTGCAATATCTCCCTTTGTTTAGTTCTTCCTGTCAAAACATATCTATGTTATGATGGGGAACTGATTGTAAATGTCGAAGAATCTATCCCTAAGTCTTGTTAACTAGGGGAACTGACAACTCGACTACTATATACAGGTACAAGTGGATATGCAATCTTTTGTTAATAATCTGTGGATTTAATAGCAAAAAATATATAAATATAAAAAAGATGTGACTTGTTATATCTCCAAATGTGTTCCAAAACTTGATTTTTCCATATACCTGATGAAGCACTTTATGCAAGTCTTAGTCATTTGTCTTGTATTTTACTTAACACCAAACATTTTTTCAGCTCAGTGAGTCATAGGAGCCTGTGTGTTAACAGCAAGAAGTGTCCATAAAGATGACTTGTAATGAGGACTTACTGTACATTCACCTCAATGGGTTAACTCCTTCAATCTAATGACTTATTCTTTAACTGTATTCTTGCTATTCACAGATGATTTTATTCAAGTTCAGTGGCATTAGGTGCAGTAATCTTACGGATCAGGAACTGAATTAGGAGGGTGCCAGTGAGCAATATCATTGAGAGCTGCCATTAGGTGACCAAGGCAGACACACACAAGCATTTTCGGAGCCTTTATAAATCATACGATACAACATGATACGAATTTTAATCGAGAGGGCTCTCCCAAAATGAATCAAATCATCTGGATTCAGCAAGAACATACTAAAAAAGCCAGCCACCCTACTGAAGAAGTTAACTTTATCCAAAAGTAACTTACAGTCTCAAATAATGAGACTCTCGCATATTTACACCCACACGGAAGATACAACTGTACCAAACCCTTTCACTGTGATGATGTCCAGATATTTTATACCAGCTACTTCCAGATGGTTGTACTGAATTTAGGAATGTCTTATTTTTGAGAGGATTAAAGGTTATATCAAACACCACTTCAAAAACTCTCTTACTGAAGGGGTGAATTAAAGGATATTTTTAATTCCTTCAGTTAAAAATGTTTCTACTGGTGGAATTAACGAAGGCTGTATCTAACCCTTGCCATTCCGTTTTTGTTACCTCCAAACTATTTTATTCAGTTTAAGAAAGTCCTATATTGAGGAGATTACAGGAGGCTACATCTAACACCTCCAGATCAAAAAGCCTCTCCTAATCTGAATTAAATAACCTAGAGAAAGTGTCACTGAATAAACACAAAACTCAGGGACAACATAACACCATGACTGCAGTGAAATATTAGCCATCTGTCTTCAAAATAAAGCCACCTGGATAGCAAGCATAAAACTGCACAGACGTCATCATAAGGAAAAGCCTGACAACATCCAGCCTTTGTGTTTAGCATATACAGTACAACAAACAAGATATACAGCAAAACTTAAATTATACACACAGCAATTTATCCAGGGTTATTTTCACTCCTCATACACTCCTGAAGCCTTAATTACACGGTGGTCTATATACAGCACTCTTTCGCTCCACCAAGTGATTTATTGTGTGCTGCAGGGACACTTCAGTTCAATCAGCGTTATCAATGTTTATCCTGCATCATCATCCATTTCCAACCCCCACTGCCACACCCACACCAGGAGACTAAGCCATTCCCACAACACATGAGATACCATCAGGTGGGTTTCCAGTTTAGCACTATTTATGGACCATCCTGTATTTTCCTACGTACTGTAATTAAAAATCTCTATAGTGAACACAACTACTGATACATCTATGGATAAAAGTTTGACTAATATTTCACCTCTTCAACATTCAACACACTTTCCTCTCTTGGCTACTATCTCTAAACTGAGGAAGGCTTGGTATGTTTTTCAGCCCAGATGTGATTCTCTTCAATATGATACGGAAGCAGGGCAGTGACGTACATGCCCTCAGTGTTAAGTCAACTAACAATACATCTGCTTCTCTCTTCTAGCTAATATTTCCTAGCTAAGAAAGGCTTCAAATATATTTCTCTGGCCAAGCGTGACTCTCGTTAATATAAAATGGAAGGAGGGTGCTGACAGACGTGCCCTTAGTGTGAAGTACACGCAGTGAAATACGAGACGAGCTTTTATCCCTGACTGTGCCTTTCAGATGTCCATTGTATTTTATTCTTGTCACGGTCAGATTATTATTCAGCTTGGAAAAGATCCTACAGTACGTAGGGAGTTAATGATGGCAATATCTACCCCTACAGCTCAAGCTGAATAAAATCTCTGGGCAACAAGAATAAAATAAAAACATCAAAGTGAAAGTGTAAATTTGAGATCTAATTTAGTGACCATATATACTTTGTTCTGGTTCATTACCCTTGTCATACATCTTACCAACTTACTGATCTATATCTTCCATACAAAACGCAGTGATAAATAACTCGGCATAATTTTCCTCAACTACCTATACATTCTTCCAAGTGACAGACAGTTTTATTCAATCTAGGGAAGACCTACTGACATGATGGGGTTACTGATTTTCATGACCTCCCTCATTACAAATTCAAATCGACCTGAACTATTCTTGCTCCTGACATGTGGAGTGGATGGAGGATGATAACTGGGTGCAGAGGGTGGGAGGTGTGAATGCTGAGGGCCAGGTTGGAAGGGGCAGACCAAAAAAGACCTGGGAAGCTAAGTCACGCAGTGCAACCTCTGGGACATGAGACTGAATGGAAAGGCTGCTAGACTGAGCAGCATGGAGAGCAGCCATTAAATAACCATGGCCGATGCATGTAAGGATGTTGGAGGCTTTAAAAATGACAAAATAAAACAAAAAGAAAACAAGAAAAATAATGTAACAATTTTATTCATCACAGCAGAGATCCCTTGTAGTGAAGAGGTTTGAAACATCTCTACTCAATCCTTCAGTCAAATAATGTCTTCTTAACTTGCACCTAGATGATTTTGTTCAACCTAGGAAGGCCTCTTGTAGCAAGGCATTGATTAAAAGAAGCAATGTTTGGCTATCCAGGACCCAGCGATTTAGTGAGACACGAAAATGCAATACTGTATTTCCATACGAATAAGTAACATTGTTTTTTATTGGGGCGTGAAAATTTTTCTGTGCAGCAAAACCACAAATATGTGATAAAGTGTGGTGTAGTGTAATCTGTATGATATGACAATGTCTGGTGACAATGTGTGATGTGGTTGTGTGTGATGCATTGTGTGTTGAGGCAGTGTGTACCATGAGAGGATATGGAGTGGTTGTGTGGCATGAGAGCATGTGGTGTGGCTGTGTGAAGCATAATAGTGTGCGGTGCGGCAAAAACTTACTATTTAATGCATGAGGGTGTCATTTACATAATATCAAAATGCCACTATCAGCCTGTCTGCCCGAATCCAATAATCTTCCATTTTTGTACGTTTGTTAGTCACCTGAACACTATGTGGCGGTTAGTAAACTCTCATTTATCCCACTAGCCTTGTCATGTCTGTTTTCTCTATCAACTACTTCTCTTAACCACCAAAAAATCAATATATGAGTAACCTATTAATTAGAATGCCCTACTCATGTCCCTTCTCTCTCATAATCCCCTTTTTTTATAGGATGGCAATTTTCCCTCCCTCCCTCTCTCTCTCTTCCACACCTCTTCTTACTCTACTCTACTCTACCCTACCCTACCCTATCATACCTCACCATTTCTTACTTTACCCTTCCTTGCCCTGCTATCCTTACCCCCCCACTCCCCCCTCTCACATCAAATCTTTACCATATAATAATATCACTAACATATAAATTACCAAATCATTAACATATATTAAATTCACTTAACATACAGATCACCATTTCTATCTTATTTTTAAATCAAATTTTTTACACGTATTCATGTCTTTTAAAATACAAATCACTTACCTTTATTTATATTTACACAAATCCCCAACAAATAAGGTAACAGCCAACCCACACCATCCACCTTTCAGAGGAAAAAATAAATAAATAAAAATAAATCCATCCATCCATCACTTACTTCAGTACTGCCTCATAAGTAGCAGAGGGACCTGGTGTTAGGCTACTCAGTCTATAATTACTGGCAAGAATGACCAGTTCCTCACCCCTGAGTGATGTTATGTGAGCAAGCAAACCCTTCAATCATACACAAAAAAATAAAAGACAATCACAACAAAATAGGTGCATTCAGAAGATGGCAAAGATCCCATGTCAGACAAATAATTTCACTACCTCACCAACTAAGATAATTATTCTTTCATGTCAATATAAACAATATCAAACAGAGTAAAAAAATTTAAGATACAGTACTAAAATAATAAAAAGAAGTATTGCTAAATATATATATACTGTACAACTAAATGATACAATACTATACACTAAGAATATAATACACCAGTAACTAGTTTAAATAATAATAATAATAATAATAATTAATAATAATAATAATAGTATACCTGCAATAGCAAACGTAACTATTAATAACAATATTAAAACATGCACCATATACACGTGACCCCTTCAATCCCATCATGTGCAATACATTTCATTCTTGCTTCTCAACATGATTTTACTCAGCTGGGGAAGACATCTTGAAGGGGTAACTGACAGCTTTGTCTACCTCAAGTTCCAAAAAGTCTCCCTCATAAGCTTAACCTCTATCATATGCTTATCCTTTCTTGTAAGCTTAACCTCTCTTCTAAACCTAACCTCTTGTAAGCTTAATCCCTTGAATCAGGGTTTACGTCCCATTTCTGTATTTTCTTGCTGCCATCAAATAATTTTTTTCAGTAAGGCAAAAGGCTTCTCATAATGAAGGGGTTTATTAAGGCAATAGGTAACCCCTCCATTTCAAGAAGTCTATCCTGAAATGAATAAAATCGTTAAGACATGGTGGGGGGGGGGGAGACATCCCCCGACTCACTGGGTTAATAAAATCATGCGAGATAGTGAGACTAAAATAAATAGGCACCCCTCGTTCTTAGCATTTTTGACCTTGTCAGTTTCGGTTACTTGTAGGCATGTAAACTGATACAAAATACTGTACACCAATTCATAGTGTTTGGGGGGATGATTTAAAACTTGGTGTTAAATATTCTAAAAAATACACCTTAAACACGTGGATTCTTGTGTCTGGTGATGTTTGGGTTTTTAAGCAATACAGTACAGTCCTGAGGGGGACCTTTTCGATGGGTTTTCACTAAGTGCAAATTTTCACTATTATGAATGTGTCTTACTACTAAAAAAACACAAAAATCAAGGGATTACTTTTCCTTCCATTCAACTGTTAACGACTTAAACGATGTGACAGCAAAATGAAAAAGGACGATATGTAACCCAGAATACTGCAGAATAATCCTATTAGTAGAAGCTCATTTATTTTCTCACTCAACCGTGGATGACTAAACTTTAACAACACAAATGTAAAACAAACGAGGACAATTGGCACCACAAAATTCTGGACAATGATTCCATTAGTAGGATCGTACTTAATTTTGTTCCTGCTACTGCCTTTTTTCTTTTCTTTTTCTTTCCAGCTCACTGATAAACTCTAAACCTCAGCCATCAACTTCACATATTTTATTCTAATGCCAAGTTATTTACTTGTCAATGGAAGGTATTACAAGATCTACTAGTTAAAAGTAATCTGTTAATTCTTACTATAAAATTTTTTTACTATTTTTACCATGGCCAGAAAATATTATTCACGACTCACAGTGAAAGGGTTGAGGACGATGTGAAAAATGTGTGTTTACCAGAGATATGTTAAAAAAAAAGAAAATCATCATCATCATCATCATCATCCGGACCTCCTTTCCCACCCAAGGGCAGGGTGAGGAATAGTAACATCCAGACGGCCCAAGTCTGCCCAGTCCAATGGGCCATACTTCAATTCACTCATCACTCATGCCCCCAGAATCCTGGCTCTAAAAAAAGAAAAAATATATATACATATATATCACATACAGTAAATGAGCAGACCAAACAGAGAAAGGTAGCTAAGCCAGTTTTATAATACCTTATTTCCTGCGAGGTGTCAGTTATATCAACAAAACCTACCACCATCGTTTCTGACAACCAAAAATTTCTCAATATACATGACTTCAACATTTTAGGTTATATAAGTGAGAAGAACATTAAACCTTTGAATGCAATGTTATGTACTCTAAAGAACTGCCTATTCCACTGCAGCTATTTTCTTTATTTTTCTGTTCAGAGATAATTTACCTCGGCCAACAATTTATCCCCTTCAATCCGTTAATCTATTTACTATTTCATTCTTGCTGCCCCAAGACAATTTTATTCCGCTTTTTTTTTTTCTCTTTAATGGAAGGAATGATTACAGCCTTCATTAACACCTTCACTACCAGGTGCTCTTCTATACAGTACTGAATAAAATCATCAGGTAGCAGGATGAACACACACACACACACACACACACACACACACAAAAGCATCATTAGACTGAACAAGTCAAATGCTATTGACAACTGTTTCTGATTTAGAACTTTGCATTTTATCACTGCCTGCATTGGACAATTTTACTCCACTCTGCAGCCACAGAGGGAAAAATAAAGTTAATGGGGGAAAAAAAAAAAAAAAAAAAAAAAAAAAAATCCATATCCACAACCACACAAAATGAATCCATATGTATAGCTGCAAAACTGAAAAAAAAAAAATAATAATAATAAAAATAAAAAATTACACAGCCACAAGTTATAAAAAATAAATCCGATCTTCAATTACCCCAAGCGAGAAGCACACAGCTTTCATTAATAATTCCACACTGTTTTATCCACCTTAAGAAACACACCCTTGCAAAGGCAGAATGGCTCCATCGATCTCTTTAGTATATTATTATTCTTTTTATTTATTTAACTATTTTATATCCTGCTCCTTCACTTTTTATCAGCCTTGGACCAACCTTTCATGCCACAGGAGTTAAAAGCATCTACTGTTACCTCTTCATTATGCTTTTTTTTTTAGTTTTTACTACTGCCAAACAATTAACTTTTTATTCATTTTTTTTCACCATAATAAAGACATCTCGTACCGAAAGGCTGAAATGATACCGTAAGCACCGTCTGTGGATAATAACCCTTAGCACAGAGTGGCAGAAATGTAGGAAAGGTGCAGGAGGGTGAAATGTTGGCGTTTATGGAGGAGGGTGGCTTTGATTAGTGATGAGAGAGAGAGAGCATTTTTGTTGTGGTCACCCTTAGACTGATGGACTGAATAATATACAGAAAGGTCAGTAGGTAGGTAGGTAGGGAGACAGACAGACAGACCATACCATATTGTAGACAGACATTGGATATATCGATAATGAGGCTTAGATGTATTTTTGTTGCAGCCACCCATGATAAACTACTAGCTTAGAAGTCTGGCATCAGATACAGAGAGAGAGATCAGTAAAAAGACAGACAGACAGACATAGAGCAGTAGATGTTCAGATAGTGTACAGACCATATGAGAGGCCGAGATGTGACAGGCCCTGGATAAACTCTGGCAATAGGTCGATAGACTGATAGACAGACCGAGTGAAGAACATACATCAGCATAATATATAGAACACACTGAATAAGTTAAACCCTGTCTTTTTTAACTCCCACCATTGCCAGGACATCATGTTTTTGGCTTATTCTCACTACCTCCAGGCAATTTTACTCAGCTTAAGAGATATTTCTTGAACTGGAGAGATTAGATACAGCCTTAAATAATCCCTTCTTGGGTGACAGGAGCAGTGCTAAAGATAGCTTCATGTGGTGGCACTGATATGACTGGATGGTGGAGCTGCCCAGATATACACATCCCTCAATTCCCTCCCTATCCCCTAAACAAGGATGGTGACTGTGAAAAAATGGTATTTGGCCTGCAGTCCACTGGGTTCACATTGAGATAAGCCCAGGGTTAATACTACTTCTGCTGAACTGATGGGATTAAGTATAGCATTCACTAACCCCTTCAATACTAGATGGGTTAGATATGGTCTTTACTAACCCCATCACAAAATTAATCTTCTAATATGAACAGCACCGTCTCTTTATCAGAATTAAATTGCCCGGTAGGAGCAAGAATGACCTAATTCGGACATCCTGGTGGCAAAGGAGCCAAGTGCTATATACAACCAGGGTGTGGATATTTCATTACATTAGACAAATATGACAACACTTACATAGTCCTCTTTATAAGCCAGCCATGTGTTTTAAATTATCACAACATTTAAGTCTATTTATTTTTATTCATTTACTCAACACGGTAAATTTTGAGGAAAGGGCCAATTAGCTTAACCCCTACCAATCAACTTAACCCCTGTATAATAATGATGCACTGTACTCTATGTTATTCTTGCTATCTCCAGTTTTACTCTATTTAGTGGAGACCTTTTGTAATGATTATTAAGAGTTACATCTAGCCTCTAATTCAAAAACATCTCCTTAAGTAAATTAATTACCCAACAGCAGCACTAATAAAATAAAAAGACTGCCATACTGAAGTAAGTGACACCTTGAATCAGAGGACATCGTGTTAATTTTTTTCTTTCTATTGCCACGTTAATTTTACTATATTCAAAAAAGCCCTCACAGTCAAAAGGGTTGATGAAAGCCCTATGTAACTCCTCCAGTTCAAAAAAATATCTCCCAAGCTGAATAAATGACAGACTTGATCACACGAGTTAATGAGGCTAGATCTCTCCTATGCTGAATAAGAAAGAGACTAATCGCACTGAAGTAATAAATGACAACTATATGTAACTCTGACAGAAAAAAAAAAAAAAAATCTAAACTAAATATCATAATCTGGAGACAGCAAGAACAAATTATAAACCACAATACATCATCACATTAAAGGCTTTCTAAGCAATTTTTCCACAGTCTACCACAAAACTACCATAACAAGCTTCATCTTATAAAGAGAACTCAACTGTACATATATTCTCTGGCTTCCTCTTTATCTGGGGAGACAAAAACCTATAAAAATATACTGGTAAAGAACTATTGGCCCTATTGTCAAAACTGAGTGCCCTGAGGTGTGGACAGGCCCCAAGTTTTTATTGGCTAATTGCTGGTTTTAGAATATGACCAGCAATTTGGTAAGGTTGATGAATGCACTCTGTAATGTGGGAAGCAAACTAATCATACCTCACAGGTGTTTCATAAATGGCTGTCTTTAAGGACTTGCTTACTACACTCTAATGCAAGATGCTGGCCAATCACATTAACGATTACTCACCCTCCCCATCATCATCATCATCATCATTCTGACCCTGTCTATCTAACAACAGTGAGGTAACAACACGAGTTCCACAGATGAACATAAAAAATCAAGGGCCTACTAACACAATGGCACACTCAGTTATAACACTATGGCCGTATATACTCTGTTAAATCATTTGGCATGTATACACACCTCCGTCCTCCTCTCCTCTCTCGTGTGGGTCACCTACAAATCTGACGGCGCATACACATATACTGCTCAGAGGCTTTGACTGTGTTCTCGTCAGTTTAGAAGGCTCCAAAGCACCTCTCCCTTACTGGTTTATACTGTATATAACAAACTAACTTTTTCTTAATACTGTACTGCTTCTGCACACAACTTGCAACTCCTGCTAACTTATTTCTGTATATGGCATACTAACTTTCTCTTTTGCACACTACCTGCACCTCTTGTCAACTTATTTTTGTACATGGCATACTAACTTTCTTGTCATTGTTTTTGCACGCTCATAACACCTCTTACCAATGTATTTCTGCACAGGACATATTAACATTCTCTTGATGTTTATAGAATGTACGGCATGTTGATATTAAGAAGACAATCTATTACTATTCAAGACTGCAGCCATTGATTCAGCCTTAAAATGCACCAGCACACATTAATCAGGTTAATGTAACCTATTAAAAATTGAATTTTATATACAATTTATGTGCAAGCACTTTATCAATGGATCTGGAGTATTCAGGTGCTGCATAAATGTCTCCTAAATTAGAGACCAACAACAAAATCATTATGAACATTAATATCGCCTACAGATGGGGTTAAGTATTAATTAGTCACACTTACTACAAAATAAGACTTCACCATCAACCACAACAAAATGCATGCAGACTCTTCTCGCACCTATTTTCTTGCACAACACCAATGTTCAGTGACACACCACATAGCTCTTCAATGACGTAGGTTTAATAATGTAAACGAGAGTATGACATGCAACAAAGTAAATAAGTTTGATACTGTACAAGAAAATATTATGATCTGCACTAATCAAAACAAAATGGAAGGGAAGATGTGCCAGCCAGCCTGCTATGCCTAAGAGAACACAGCCAAGTGTAGCACAGAACACGAAGACCCAGCGCTGTGTTTTTACGACCCAGGCTGCCACAGATACACCCTTTGACCCCAGTGGCTGTGGGAGGTGGGTAGGGTTGGGATGAGGGGTGGGGGAGAGAGTATGTAGGAGGGATGAGGGGTGGGGGAGAGAGTATGTAGGAGGGATGAGGGGTGGGGGAGAGAGTATGTAGGAGGGATGAGGGGTGGAAGAAAGGGTGAGTTGGGGGATGAGGGCTAGGAGAGAGGGTGGAGGTTAGGGTGAGGGGTGAGGGAGAGGTTAAGTGGGGGGGGATGACAGGTAGGGGAGAGGGTGAGTGCTGGGGAAAAGGGAATGAAGTAAAGGTAGTGGAAGAATGGGAGTGAGTGTGGAAATAAAAAATTTGAAAAGTGGAAGGTGAGGGGTAGGGGAGAGGGCGAGAAGTTGGGCAGAGGTAATTTGAGAATGGGAATATGGGAATGAGAATAAAGGAATGGGAGAACGCAAATGGGATTATGAAGAAAAAGAAGTAACAGGTGATGATGAAGTTTTATAAGTGTGTGGTAAACAGGCAAAAAGTGAAGGAATGAAAAAGGGGGTGATCTGGGAGGAACAAAGCTAAGGGGATGTAAAGTGTTCAAAAAATAAACAGACAGATGGCATTGATGTGTGATACTTAGAAAAGAGAGACAGAGATTGACAGATGAACACAGGCATATAGATAAATGTTACTGTTATGAATGAAAGTAGAGGGGGTGGTCAGGGAGGGAGGATGAGGAGAAGGGGTGGTGTGGGGTTTGGTGTGGTTAGATACACATTAGGTAGATATACAGGAAATGAAGCTTAGAATGGGTGGTCTGGGAGGGAGGATGTGGAAGAGGGGTGGTGTGGGGTTTGGTGGGGTTGGTGTTGGGGTCAGTTGAAGAGTACTGACTCAGGATCTTCACTCTCAAGCAGTTTGATGTGACGCAACACATCCTTCTTTGTGATGATGCCCAGCAAACGCCTGAAGGATAAACAAACACAATAAAAAAATTAAATTATCACCAGCATTGTCAACATCATAGGACATCTGCAGAATTGAAAACCATCATCATCGTCATCATCATAGTTAAAATGAACCTGTGATAAAAAAAATGTTCAAATTGCAAAATACATCAATAGCAAAACAAATGAGGAAACCAAAGTCAAAATGGTAAACAAAATTGATATGTAACATGTAGCTAGCTGGCTGATACTGCAAATAACCTACATGACACTAACCACATATTAGCATAATATTTCCTAACTAAAACAACATACTACTCAACATTTAAATAGTCATCATCAACATCCTAATTCAATGTGATACAGTGTTAGTAGTATCCAGAAATCTGAACACAAACTAATGTACTCTTGTTCATGCATTACCTTCAGCATAAGTGTTGGTATAAAACAGTACCTGCAATGTGTTATGTCACCTTGGTTTTTCAGTGCAAATAGTGTACATACATGAACTGGGTTGTCAGGAAGATCAAATTATGTCAGCACGAATACAAGGAGAACTAGACAGTTACATATTAAATAATTCATTCATTCAATCATGAGCATCATAATAAAGAAAGCGTGAGGTAGGATCCAGGAACAAAATCAATCAACCCATCAAAATTATGCTACTTTTCCTGGAACTGGCCATGATGGAGGATATGCGAAAACTGTTAACTTGTCAGTAAGGTGATGATGCACATTTACTGACTGAAAGTTAAGCAGACCTGCAAAGGACAGAGAATGATTTGAAAGGTTATATACGATCATTCACACCATCATAGTGCACTTCCCACTATTAGATGGGATGGGTGGGATGCAGAAATTAAAAAGTGAAACTATAAAATTTGGATAATTATAAAAGCCATGTAAAATGGGCAGCACATCCATTCAGTCATCATTAGAGCCCTAAAAATTCTGAACTCAACCACACACGTAATGCCCCACCCAAAAATTTACTAAACATGATTAAGTAGATCCTACAAACACCTCTAGGTTAAAACTCTTCCATTCACTACACATAAAAAAAAAATAGGGGGGTGCAACCCTTATCACATGTCTCCATGCATACTTTTATCCATTTCCAGCTACCATCAATCCCTTGTTTCCTCACTATAGCTACATTTATCTCAAGTTCTCATACACTCACCACATCCAGATGTATTCTTGTCCATGTACACCTCTCCAATGCACATACTCACTGATATGTACCTTTTTAACCAATTTATTCAGTACTGGCAACGCCAACTTATTTTCTCTCATATCACTGACTAACCCCTAAGCTGTGACATGCCTTTCAAAATGCATCTTTGGTAGTGTGCAGCACGCCTTCTAAAACCTTGCCTAATTATTCACACTGTTTGCATTTCCTTAAGACAAAATATTTATTTATGATTCAGGAGTGGTCATAAGGATGAAAATAAAATGAATGATAAGTGAAACCTACCCATTGTGAGTGACCAGTGTCTGCCTTAGTCCCAGTTTGCGGAACATGTCTACAACGGTCTCCATGGGGGTCTGGTCCGTAATGGTGATGGGGGCCAGGTCCAGGATTTTACGCAGCCTTAGGGGTGGTGGACCCATCCACGGGGATGGCACCGACGCTGTAAACAACACCGTCGACTCTCCCACAATACCTTCTGTGTTCTTTTTGGCCTGGTCTGGGATGGGACACAGAATAAACACTGATTGATGAAAATAAACTCTATCATAAATAAAAAATGTAATAGAGTACCTACTTATTACAAACAACACCAGCAACCTACTAACTGTACTCCAGAACAATTAAGGGCATATGACCAACCTGTATCTAGTGATATTTCATTGCTAAACCTCCTGCTGCTTCTGGGAACTTTCAACTGATCCACATGGCCATGTCATCTTTCAACCCAGAACATCTAAAACACTGAAGGCTCTATTGAGGTCACTTCAATATGAGTGGTTTCTCCAAAGCTAAATAACTGCAGTAAACAGGAGAAAAAAATATATACTAAAAGATGTTAATGTACTGCTGTAAACAGGAGAAAAAATATATACTAAAAGATGTTAACGTACTAATGGCAATGTTGAGATCTCTGCGTGCCACAAACCCAACCAGGTACTGTGACTGTCGACTGACCACCACAGGGAAACCATTGTGATCCGTCTCCCTCAGTAACTGTTCTACATCCTCCAGGCTCATACTGTCCTGGGTTAGCACGTAGAAGGATTCACTCTTCCTGTGAATGCAATGAATAAGAAAACAGAGTAAATTGTACAATTCAATCTATGCTGTGTATATACTCCTTTTTCTTGTGGGCTAAGAAAATAATGTTATTCAATAAATAAGAAAGCAAATTATACTACAGAGCTCCATCTATCTAAATATCTGTTACACACAAAGACTAAAAACTACAGCAAATGTGTTATGAAGAATTTTTACAAGTGGCCTTTATGCACTGTCATATTTCCAAACCTAATCTGTGAGTAAAAATTCCTAATCTACTCTAAAATACCCGTATGCTCAGTTTTTGCTTTTTTAATGTCCACGGTGCATTATGGTACTTTCAACCTAGCATATCCATCTATGTAACGATACAGTACAATATGGAAGAATATAATTATGTAATTTATGGATGCATTTTATAAGAGACCTGCTATACTGACTAAAATGGTTAACATCGCTGCACAACAAGGAAGAATATGTATTACTGTTTACTGATGCATTTTACAAAGGCCTGTCTGACAGAATAAAACAATAACACCATCAACTGTACTTGCGAAATACACAGTTTTCCGGGTACCACCATTATATTCCTACACTTGCAGGAATCCATAGTGGTCAAAAGCTTAACTCCAACACTCACCTAGGCTTCATAACATCATTAGCAAGTGTAGTGTGACTAAACTCCTCCTTTGAATCGAGGAATGGATAACCGTTGAGTATGATGTGTGCGTCGTATATACCCTCCCGTCCAAACGCATCACCAATCCACTTACTGGCCATCACCGCAGCCATCAGTGGCACAATGTAACGAACACCGCCCGTCAGCTCAAACATTATTACTACCAGTGACACTGTGGGGAAAAAGGGAAGTGTTTGCTGAGGTTTACTTATATTCTGACATGTCAGAGTGGCCCAAGGTTCATCTGAATGCAAACCCAGTGGACTGTAGGCTGAAGCTGCTCTTCTGCAGGCCACTATCCCCTTTGAGGGGATATGGAAGGAGCTGAAGGATGTCTGTACAACTGGGCAGTGGAGCCACTCAGTTGTATCAGTCCCACCTAAGGAAAGTATCCCCCTCAAGCAATTATATTTTGAGTTACAGCAGCAATAAAAATAACAGTAAACAGTACCAATAACAGCTTAACAATGACAACAAAAGCATATTTTTATCCAACATACGTACAGTATAAGGATACAAGAGACACTTCTCTTTAACTATGAGCTACTTATTATACCTACATAAAATATCAGCTACAATCATTTTTATCACAATTCTTGGAAGCCACAGACACTCCTAACTTCATATCTTGGAAGAGAACCAGAAGGTTAAGATGTAAAACGTGCATAATTCTTGAATAAAACACTACTTTCACATCATAAAAATATATGGGGCTTGCTTTTCTCTGCACAATACCTAGCTAATGAATAAAATCTTTCAACACAATCTCCCTCACGTAACCACCCACCTGTCATGCGTGTCACTCCACCTAACACCGCCGCTGCCCCCACCATAGCATACAGTCCTGGTGTGATGCAGTTCTCACCAGTACTGCATTCTCCAGCAAACACTGCCCAGTCCTGGTTGTGGCTGTGCAAGTAAACAGTGCAATAGATCACCACAAAGAGGACATGTTTTCCGTTAACCTTGTGCTGTCTAGGGTGGTGGTTCTCTAACTTTTGAGTCAGTGCACTTCCTAGGGTCCACAACTAATTAAGGAATATTATAAGACAACCCAATATTACAAGACAACCCAAATAACCATTAACACTGAGTAGGCTACTGGGATTTCGGCCTGTCTAATCTACCTAGTGTTTGCCATGAGTCAAATTCACATCAGACTGAAATCTCTTCATTATGAAATTAGTAGTAGCAGCAGTTGTAGCCCAGTGAACTGTAGGCTGAAATTTCCATTCAGTGGTCCCCCATTCCCCTTTGGGGGATAGATAAGGAGCTGAGATGTATGTACATCTGGGCTGCAGAGCTGCCCATTATGTCGCTTCAACCATGTGAAAGCATCCCTTTCAAGCAACATCATATCAGTAATGTCTTTCATCATATTTCCACATTTTAAAAAATGTTAATTACATAATGTTGGTTGCCTATAGCTAAAGCTTAAGGGGATATTTTCATTAGTTAACTTAGGGAGAAAACTGAAAGCATGAACCTCTGGGGTTCACAACACATACGGTATCTTCATAATGATTCTTAATTTACAGACTTCAAATCAATAGACAGACAAAAAACAAACAGGTACAGTAAAATACATACTGAACATTATACTCACTATGCTAACTGCTCCATACCAATGCCCACGAGGCGTCCAATTATGGCGCCCATGGCTAAAGAGGGGATGAACAGTCCACATGGCACCTTCAGCCCAAATGTAAACACCGTCACCACGCACTGACACACACAGTAAATGTGGGAATTAATATCGTGTACAATACTGGATGAGGAGGACAAGGTTTCAGTCATCATCATTATCCACAACAATTTTTCCATCTATGTTGGAAGGGGATGAGGCAGGGTCTAAGGAGCCAGAAAAAACTGACAGAAGGAAAACTGTTTCAGAGGTGTACAAAAAAATTAAGTGTGGCGTTATGAGGAACACACTGAGGTGGTTTGGCCATGTGGAGAGGATGGAGGGTGAAAGACTGACGAAGAGAGTGTATGTGAGTGAGGTGGAGGGGGAAAGAGGGAGGGGGAGGCCGAGGATGAGATGGAGAGATGGGGTGGAGAGGTATATGAGAGAGGGGGGTGTGAGTTGGGAGCAGGGGAGTGAAATGGCGGGGGACAGGGCGACTTGGAGGCGATTTGTTTGTGGCCACCCCAAACAGGATTGAGGCGTCTGGCAATAGATAGATAGATAGATAGACTATTTTCTCATATAAAATTCAGATAAAATAATAATGATGGAGTTTCTAAGATGCAGAAAAATAAAACTCCAGTCACCTTTAAAGAATTCATATGTTCTACTGTTACCTTAATCTGTGTACACTATCTGAGCCACATGAAGGTGGTATGAAATCAAGTGAGTGGACGGTACATGCCTCACAGACTACCAAACTAACACTCAATATATTTTTTCACCCAGTTTTCAAGCTCCACTCTTCACCTCCATAAAGTATCACACTTCTCACACATGCTGCATAAAATCTTCCCTTAATGTAAAGGAAAAGTCACCTCAATGCTGAGAGGTTGCAATTCCCAGAACTTTTCCATTCACTTGTAACCTTGGCAATAGAGAGAACTTCATATCCTTGGTTCATTCCAGGGCATGTCACCAATATAACATGTCTGCTCTGTAGCTGCTGCTGCTGTTACTGTTGTTGTTGTCACTCCACATTCATCTGGAGGTGAACCTGTTGGACTGCAGTCTGAATATGCTCTTCTACAGTCCACCATCCTTTTTCAGGGAATAGGGAAGGAACTCCAGGATGTTTTATATCTGGGCAGTGAGTGTGCTGGGTTATTTAAAGGCCACCACATGAAGACATCCTCCTCCAGCACCATCTGCTTTTGAGATGCATGGAAGAATTTTGCTATCTGGGTGTCATGATCTGTGCTGTAGGAGTAGCTTAAACTATCTCCAATGTTAGGGTCAGGAATCTACCTTAAATATCAGTGCCAGAGCCAGAAGCCACACAGCCTGTAGCACACCGGGGCCAGCCGCTGCGATCTCAATGGCCGTGTTGGCGCTGGTGAAGTTGCGTTGGTAGTCACTGTGCCGAGAGACCAAAACATCGTAACTATCCAAGTTATCGAAGTCTCGCTGGTAGAAACTGCATGAAGAGAACAAAATATTTCAAGAAAAAAGACCTGTCTTAATCTTTCCACTTTGGTGGGTGTCTCCTAGTTAAATAAAATCATATGACATGTAACTGGGAGCTATAGTACTTGTGTGATATCCAAACAATATACACAGTGTCCTGGGATCTGATGTAGTAATTTCAGGTGCTTTGTAGGATGACACTGACAAAAAAACGCATGCAGTATGAACGTGGACTGAATTCTCAACAGTTAGAGATACAATTACTGATGATCTTAGGGGTAGTAGATGGACGGCTAAAGCACCATCAACCCTGGGATTTAATATCATTACAGTGAAATGTGGCTCCAAG
The DNA here is from genome assembly GCF_032717465.1 of Coenobita brevimanus. Taxonomy (NCBI): domain Eukaryota; kingdom Metazoa; phylum Arthropoda; class Malacostraca; order Decapoda; family Coenobitidae; genus Coenobita; species Coenobita brevimanus. The sequence continues at coordinate 6,553,203 of NC_137002.1, read as the reverse complement.
TTTCCATACAATCATCAATTTACATAGCTACTACTGCAATCATTAATACTACAACAACACTCACCTACAACTGTCACTGTTCAGGGTTCTGTATCAAAAACACAAATATATAGCGTATGTTTAATATAAGGCTGAATAAATGGTAGAAATATATTTACTATAGCTAGATATGGCTATTGGTAATTTTAAAAAGTTTATTCAACCCTCATGTTAAGAACTTTCAACTCCTCTGCCAATACATATGAAAAACTATAATCATCATTATCACCATCATCAGCATGACATTTTTTTTCCACCTAAGGATGGGATGAGGTAAACAAAATTTCAAAAATTGGTCTTACCATAGGCTATCATTATTGGCAACCCCACACTGTGAGAAGAGGAGGTAGATGAGGTTTGATGTGTTGATGCGGGTGTACGGGTTGGGATAGGCAAAGAGTGCTGTGAGGAGAGTGACCACCACCACCTCAAGCCTTGGGTACTGCCCCAGCAACGATGTCTTGCGGTAACGACACCACTTGATGTTTAGTTTGATGAAAAGTGTACCAATCATACCCTAGTGAAAGAAAAAGACGCAAAATTTTATAAAGTAAACAGTTGAGACAGACTGTGCACAGCAATGGGACCTGAAAATAGACAAATTTAAATTATCAGACAAGACAGACAGCAAATGATAACTGGCAAAAACTGATGCATTGAGTCCTGATTATATCCTGGTGGAAAAGCGACAAAGGCAAATTAAGTAACCAGGCAAAAGAAATTTACATAATGACATCACCTGCATGACAACAATCCTTGATGAAAAGTATGCTAATCATGCCCTGACAGAAGAAAGTTAAATAATGTATACTTCATTGCACATGCACTGATTCAACTGGCTTGCACACACCTGGCATAAATGAGATCCCCTGTGTCATACTCTACCAAGGAACTCACATATAACATTAACTTACCCCTATAACCCCCAACAATATGAAGGGCAAGAGCTCAATAAAGATCCATGGCTTGTTGTACTCCACATAGAACAAGACCAGGTGCTCGTTTCCGAAGGGGTTGATTGAGCGCAACACAAATGCTGCAACCAAGGCAGCAAAGAACGACCGCCACAAGGTCTTCAGCGGGAAGTAATATGAGGCCTGAAAGGTGGATTTTAGGGTAGTTAGGTGATGACTAGGACTGCTGAGACTGTTATCGTCACTGCTGTTATTAATTATCCATCTATCTGTCTCTCATCGTCACTGCTGTTATTAATTATCCATCTATCTGTCTCTCCCTCTAGGATAGTTTGTGAGTGGGATTATTGGTACTATTATTGTATAGCCATTGTTACAAACATAAGTATCATTACCATCCACCACTATCATTTCCTCTCTCCCCCTTTCTCACACTGGATTCTCCCTCCTTCACTGACTTCGCTTTTATCCCACCCTCTCATTATCATTCTCTCTCTCTCTCTCTCCCCCAAACTGTAGTCTCTTTCCTCCATTGACTTCACACCCCCCTCTCACTCACCTCCTCCAAACTGAATAGCACACCACCAATGGGCGCCCCAAAGGCCACAGACACGCCAACTGCAGCTGCTGCAGACAGGATCTCCCTCTTTTTGGCCTCGTTGCGACCGTATTTAGGGAACAGGTATGAAAAGATGTTGCCTGTGGGGAGCAAGGAATAAATTAAATAATGCAGTGGCGAGGTAACATAAGATCCATCTCCCACCCAAAATCTGCAGAAAAACTAGTAGGTGCAGTAGGTATGTAGTAAGATATAAAGATAATAATAATAATAATAATAATAATAATAATAATAATAATCTGGCCTTTTGTTTCTCAAAAGCGCCAGTTCTTCCTTTTGGGAATTCACTAGCGCTCGACACGCATACATTATTTTTACAATTACAAGAATTGTGACATTTCTTGTATATAATACAAGCTACATCATATATACATGAAAGTGGCAAAAATTAAACCCCATAATCATCCGTCATAGTACCTCTCTCCAGGTCGTAGCATTCTGAAAAAAGAAAGGCTTTCAGCTGTCTCTTAAAGGATTCAACAGTAGAGAGTTGTCTTATGGACAATGGCAATCTGTTATATAATCTAGGGGCTCTATATGCAAAAGAACGATCAGAGAAAGATGACTGGTGAATGGCTCCTGGCTCATCAAGACGCAAGGAATCATCTTCACTGCGTAACATCACACCCGGGCGTGTCGATGGGAGTTTTAACAATTCAGCAAGATACTTCGGTTCACCAAACTTAAGAACCTTGAATGTAATAAGACACAGTTTAAATTAAATTCTAGCCTTTACTGGTAACCAATGCAACTCAATCAGAAACGGGGTAGTTGAGGTTCTCGGGGAGAGACCAACACATTCACAACAACTACTCAATCATAAAATATCAAGAATTCAAGTGAGCTTTCAAGGAAGGATGTATAGTCAGTGGTATTCATAGTACCAGTTACAAGTCTAGGTTCATGTAAATCTGACTCTGGTGACCTGCAGGCCAAAACTACCCTTCCTCTGCAATCCGCCAACTTTCCTTCACGGGACAGCGAGAGAGTTGAGGGGCATTTGTTGTATCATGGAGCTCCACCACAATAAATAAAAGTAAATAAATAAATAAATAAATACCATAACAGATCATACTAACCAATACAACAGGCAACATGAACAAGAGGGCCTTCCTTTCCAAGTGAAAGCCCAGCTGACACTGCCAATATCATGCCTAGTGACTTGATGAGCAGCGTCCACTTGCCCAGGTATCCACGGATAATGAACCCACTAAGGATGGTCTTGATCTGTATACAAAAACAGGCACATCAGAAGAGGCTGTGAACCACCACACCATCAACATGAAATAAACAAAGCTAACATTGGTACAACTGAATGAATGACAACTATACTGGGTCTACACAAAACACAGTCCACAATTTACGAGTGGTTGATCCAACAGACACTAAGAGACAAACGAAAAACACATAAAAGCTTAATGTGCCTCTTATATACTTTATCTTTACACAATTTGCATAAAACATGGCTCAAGCACAATATAAAATGACACTTAGTACAGGACGTGGGCCAAAACATCAAAGTCCTCACCTCCGGGATACCAGAGCCACAAGCGTATGGTGCAAACATCATAACAAGTGATGCAGCAAGAGCAGCAAAGAGGAGGGACCACAGGATGTAGAAGATGTATGAGATAATGTATGCACCTGCACCATCTGGGGCGTGACCAAATACCTCTGGCCATGAAAACCACTGCAGGGGGGTAAGGGGATTATCAGCGTAAATTAGCTAAAATAATGTAACACTTATACTTTTAACACCTTACCTTGAGCTGCTTTTTCTTTAATATGTTGCTCAAAATATAACATTCCATTAACTGTCACTAGATACTCCTTATCACTCACATTAAACTGTTATCAAATCAAACTATAGTATAGTATCTAACTTTTGATCTTGCTACTCTTCACATGCACCAAAAGTATACTGGTGTCCTACCTTGTGTGTTTTACTTGCAAACTGTTTAAATAATAAATATGGACAGCCTGTAAATGAACCAAGCATAGTACACAGATGTAACAGAGTATCACTGCTGTCTTTAGTAAACAGGCTACATGGACCCAAAACAGCAAAGGGGTTATATGAAAAAAAGTTGGTACAGATTGTCAGCTGGAAATAAAAGGTCCTTACATTTGAGCAGTTATCCCGATCATAGAAGGTTTCGTTTGATGACCAGCAGCACTGTTCTTGATTGAACCAAAATGCCTCTGGGCAGATGCCAAACCTCAGGTCAGACATCCAGCTTGCACCAATATCGATTGTACCTGCCACCGCACCTTAAGAAACACCGCATCATATTCTTAAACCAATACCAACATCAACGTAATCTTATTCTGTCATCATATTCTTAATTCATCATTATTATCATATTCTTAAACCAATACCAACATCAACTTAATCTTAATTTGTCCTCATAATCTTAATTCATCATCACTGCATCACCACCCCAACCAAACTCTCACCTACCCTAACTAGGCATCATGTCTGCTCCTGACAATCCATGAGGCTGTCTTTCCTTTATTTTTGTTTACCTATATACTTTATCTATCTATCTACCAGCTATCCACCAACAAACCCCGTGCTTCCTGACAATATGGTGGTGGTACATGCAATCCTATGCCATTTCTCTCTTAATATCTCTCTCTCTTTCCCTCTCTCTACCTCTTCCTTCCTCCCTCACTTCTCTTCACCTGTCTCTACCCTAACTCCCTTTCTCCTACTCTCTCAGTCTCTCCAAGTCCCTTTCTTCCTCTTCCTCTCATACTTACCAGCAGAAACTCCAACCATAAATACGCAGAGCCACCCAGACCAAGCATCGTGCCCACTCTTAACCCAGTCCCAGATGCTGTCCTCGCGTTTTTTTATGATGTGCCGGTGGCGCATGCGATCCCGCGCCACGTCTCGTTGCCAGTCAATGGTGTGGAAGTCGTCATACTGCCCAATGCCTGGAAACTCCTGCTCCTCCGAGTCCAGGATGTTGGTGCCCACTGTGGTTTGGGGTGTGCGGAGGAAGGAGACGGGGAGGAAAAGGGAAGAGAAGAGAAGGGAAGGGAAGGGAAGGGAGAAGAAGAACAGAGGTGAATGGGGGGGAGGGAGGAAATAGTAGGTGGGAAAGATGGATAAAGAGAAGGAGTAAAAAAAAAAATATTAGAAGTGGAGATGGGCATAACAACTGGCATAAAAACAGTAATGACAAGAGAACAATATAACCAACAGACATAAATATAGCAAGTTTCAGCTGACTTAAAGTATGCTTGACCTCATACTGAACATGTCTACATTTGTAATCAAAGCAGAAATAAAACACCTAAATATACAGCTTCTGAAGTTACGCCATATATATAATGCACATTAATTCCTCACACAGCGCTCCTTGTCAACTGATCATCGCTTATTTTTTTTAATCTATCATCCTTGAAAAACTTTTCACCTACCATGGAATTCTTTAATTTCTGAGTAGAATACAAAAGTGTTATCACTCTAAAGGGGTTAATGGAGCCTGTTTCTAACCCTTTCCTGATACTACATCTATCTTTATTCTTTGCGGTGTTAATTATCTGATGGTAACAAGAATATAAAGTGACATACACGAAGGGGTTAATTACGATTGTGTCAATATTGATGTATATTCCCACTGATAATGCTAAATGAGGAATTATTGTATTAACTCCCAACATGAGAAATCACCAGCATCAATTATATAGGAATCTGTTTAAGAATCAGACAGTAATCCTTACTGCAATATTTTCTCTCATTTTTTTCCTGTTACTGTCTAACCATTTTACTCGACTTGGAAGAGCCCCCTCATGGTGAAGGGGCTAAAGAGGGCTAACTAACCCTCTAGCTCAATGTCTCCTAAGCTGAATAAAATCATCAGGAGGTAGGAAGAATAAAATATGATATCACAATAATAAACAGGTTAAATCATCAAGCAGACAATACAATATGTAAGCAGTGCCGCATTTTCAAAACTGTAAATTATGGTACGACTACCTGTATTTCACTTATCACCATCAACAAATCAACATTATCAACCCTTGCACCGTGCACACATCTGGAACATTTGGTTATCTTTACCTTCTTTTCCTTATTTAAAAAAAAAAAAAAAAGTCTTTCATATCAAATTCATACTAAAATTACCTCCGTGGCTTTAGTGATTGTGCTACTACAACAAGTTGAAATCCAGTAACTTACATCCATTTGGCAGCAAAAAAATAGAGACCAAAGGGTTTCTGAGACCTAATAGTGCCAGTGCAGGCTACCCTTACTGCTCAGTAGCTCTGTCAATATTGAGATAAAAGGAAAGATTCAGTATACAGCAGACCTCAATAAAATGTTATGAAACCAGGGAAAATAGTGCAAATCTGAGTATGTCCCTCCATGTGCAAGGGTTAACAAATTTCAATTAACTTCAGCTAAATGTATTTTCCATATGGCAGGTAAACTTAATAACTTTTTGGCAAAACTTCAACATTTGTGTTGCATTTCACTTTGAATTTTCAAGCTACAAGTATTCCCCACACAGCAGATACAATCATTCCCCAAAAACCTATTCATTTTTAATTTAGGACACCTAACAGGATCAACAAGGAGTGACAATCAAATATTCAAAGCCACATCATCATCATCAGCAGCAGCATGACCCAATGGCCCACATCACTACTCTGTTCTCTGAAGAACCATCACCATCATCATAACAGGCTCTACTACATCAAACCTACAATCATCATTAACATCACAGGAAAAAAAAAAAAAAAAAAAAAAAAAAAAAAATCCCACACAACACCTCAAGATCATCATAACAACTCCCATCATCATCATCATAAACAAACTTCCCAAATTATAGTTCAATTCTTTGGTCTTACTGCGAACATCAACTGACGGAGAAAGAAGGTTCGAAGTACTGTCTCCCTCTCCTTCCTCATATGCTGTGGGAGGTACAAGGATGCTCACAACACAAATGCTAGGTGGTCAAGTCACCACATTCCTCCGCCAATACGCACACTCCTCAAGTTTTGCAAATCTTGCCTTTTGGAAATTCAACCTTATAGAAACACCTTATCAATATCCTTAAAATGCGTTCCATGTAAAATTTATCCTTATTGCTGCAGTGTGTACAGTAGATTTATTTCTATATTTAAAGTGTGTATGCTATGTATTTTAGCTATTATTCAAATGTAAATAGTAACTGGTCCTCTCCATACAAAACTGGTTTCAAGAATTTGTCGTAAGTCCAAGCACCATCTTACCCAAGACCAAATATGCACAAAATGTTGATAGAAATATTACAAACATTGGGAGAAACAGAACTGCCACTGTTAGTCCGTCTGCTGCAAGTAATTTATTACAGTATGTAGAAAAGCTTAAATATTATGTCCCTCTGAAATGTTTTATACTATTCGAGAAATCAGTAATATTCACTGTTACAGAAATGAGTGGTATATTGTACTAAATACTAATGTGCAGGTTGTGTATCAACATGAAGTGTTTTAAAACTTATATTCAGAAAAACTTTACTCAAGAGGAGAAAGTGGTGGCTATAAGTGCATAAATAAACAGTACACAAAGTGAGGAGAGGAAAATTGTGAATCAGTGACCTGGTACCACATTCTCATGTGCAGGAGGTTCCCTAGCACCTCTTACCAATTCATTTCTGCATACTGACCACTAATACTCGTGTCCACACACACACCTGCTGGGTTTACAAGAATTTCATCTTCATCTCCAACACCTTGCTCTCCTCTGGACCTCCCCAGATGGAATGTCCATGGCAGAAATTCCTTCAAGCTACCTTATCCTCACACACCTCTCTCACTGTCTCAAACATGCCTCTTCCATCTTTTTCACCAAGATAATGCTCCACTATTTTCTTCCACACCACACGAGGTCTCCCTTTACCACACTGAGATGCACTACCTCTTTAATACTGCAATTCAACATGTTAAACCTTTTACATCAAATAAATTTCTGTAAACCCATTAGGACCTTGCAGACACCTTGTGCCAATGCAACTTTAACCACTTTATTACAATGATGTATCTCTCTCTCTCTCTCTCTCTCTCTCTTTCAGCATTTTCAGATTATTTCATTCATATCCAAAGAGACACTTCAACTAAGAAAGGTTAGATACAGCTTTCATTTACTCCATCACTACTATCAGTGTTTCTCAAGCTGAATGAAACCATCTGGTAGTGCTAAGGAAAAGAAAATCAACAAACTAAGAAGACTAATGCAGCACAGAGATATGATGCAAAGTGACAAGATGCCTGGGGTGGATAAGTGCTTTGGAGTAATGTACTGTAACACCAGACAGAATTTGTTCTACCCTGATATGGAACCCTGATGCATTTCAAAGTTCAGGTGATGGCCCAGTGTACTCACACAAGAAGGTCAATTTGATCTGTGACCAAGCACACATTCCTATCTCATAACACAGGCTCACTTTTATGCAACAAAAACTTAGTATACAATTTATGAGAGTGGCCCGGTCCAGTCAGGGGAAAAACCAACTATACCCGTATGTCTGTTTAAAAAAAAAAAAAAAAAAAAAAAAAAAAAAAAAATCATGTGTGGTGCAATCCTACCAAGATTTAAATGACAAGAGCTGAGAAAAGTAAAACAACAAAATGCTTGCAGTAATTACAGTTGTGAGAAGTAAACAAAATACAGTACTACCAATATTACCAGCTGGAAGAAGTAAAATGCTACTAAAAAGAAAAGTACTGACTACAAGCAATGACATGCTCTCTAACTCATTTTACTCTTGCTCTCACTGAACAGTTTTTATTCAGCTCAGGGGAGACTTTTCACAGTGAAGGGGTTACATGCAGTCTCCAATACCCCCTTTGCTACTGTATGTCTCCCCAAAGACAAAAAAATCACCTGAAGGTACCAAAATATAGAAAAGGTGTCATTGTACTGAAGGGGTAAATTCAAATAAGAGAACTAAGATGTAACAGGCAACTCTAAATCAAACTACAGTATGATATACAGGTGTATAAGTCATGCAAGGGATAGTATGAAACTCAAACCAGGTTATAAAAGAAATAGCATGTCCTTGTTGTAAGTTCCCTTTTTTGACAGAATTTTAATACCCTGTATATGATGTTCACCATAAATTAAGGAACAAAGTACAACTTGACTACACAGATACAAAAGCTTCAGGGGCCTAATATGGGGCTTCGCTAAAGTTGTTAAAACCTATGGGAGATAAACACTACATTATAAAAATAATCAGTGAGACTGGCAGACAAGGCTACTACCAGAGATGATCCCATATCTAAAAACTGTCTTTTATTGGCCCACCAATGAATGAAAACAGTTGTTTACACTGTAAAACATATCCCTAACTTATATAAGCCCTGCCTGCACTGCCCTATATAAACACAATCACCCAAACATGAACCTACGCACTAATTAACATAACTGTAGATAACGTGTAGGCATACAAGTGCTAATACTGATAAATACTACCAGATAAGTATTTTGGGTAATCAGGTTATTGATAAATACACTTGTACTATAAGCCTTGGTGTGTGATATGATAATAGAGGTTATACAGGAAGTGTCTCAGCTATCACATATGAGGTACCTCAACACTTAAGGACCACCTCACACATATACAGGTATTGTATACAGTTTACAGACATACATGTGATACACATATACATACACGTTCTCTCTCTCTCTCTCATACATTTCTGAGGATCTAAATACACTCAAACCTCGATTTACGGGACTCCATATTCTGCCTGACAAATGGACATTAATGATACACATTAATACATTTCTTTACACAGTACCTGTAAAATAATATTCATAATCATATAAAAAAGTAAGATAAGTGAACCGATCATTGCATTTTATAATAAGATTGTCTTTATATGTGGTAAAACAATGGACATTTTCAAGTAAGAGACAAGTTGATTCCCCATTTAGTCCCTTAAATCGAGGTTTGAGTGCATAGACTCTAGCAATTCAAGAGATATGTAGAAGTCTGTGGGGAATTCTACATTACACTTAGAGTAGCAAAGTATTCTCGCTGATTCAGGAGGTTCACAAGCACTTCTTCCTTACTAGCACATTTCTGATTATCCATGATTATTATTCTCTTCTGTGCTATGTAAGTCACCTACATCAATACTTAAAACTTATCAACACCACTTAACTGAAGGACTCTTAGGGTATTCAACCCAACAAACTATTAATGTACTAAATATAGAAAAACACGGTACAGTACTTTGAACTGTGAAGGAAGAGGTGCTTTGAGACCTTGTAAAGTAGTCAGAATATGGTCCCTTGTCATTACACAATGCAAAAGCATACCAAAGACAGCCTGAATACTCAGTCACAATCAAAGAAAAAGCCCAAGCCAGATTGGAACGTGCTATTAAAAAAAAAAAAAAAAAAAAAAAAAAAAAAAAACAGGCACAAATGAAGAAGTAACCGAACCAGATTCCAACTCAAGCATATTCCAAGCCAAAATCAAGGAAAACTCAAGCATAAATACAGATGGTCATATTTTTGTAACCTTATGAGGCTTTCTGGCACATCTGCCTTAAAGTTTTTGCTGTGGACCCAGGTTTATCTGAATGTGAACCTGGTGGACTGCAGGCTGCCCTCTCCCCTTTTTCTGTGCAAGGAATAAGGAGGCATAGTCAAGAAGTCCACATAATTGTTCCAAGAAAATAAAACAGAGCCAAATTCAAGATCCGTTCATTTTGAGATGCTGCTGTTCAGGGGATTAGGAGGGAGTTGAGGGATGTTTGTCCCATAGTTATACTGGTGCCACAACATGAAGGTGCCCCTCTCCAGGACTGACTATGTGGGAATTTTATGCCATATGTACGAATAAACTGGTTCAAAAAAGGTGCTTGAAGGCCTCCTAAGGATTAAAAATACAATTAAGATATACCCAAACATACACAAGCCAAACTCAAGCAGGTGGGAGGAGAAGGAATGAGGTGGTAAATTATGGAAAGAAGATGCTGACTACCAACTTACCCGAACCACCGGCAAATGACACGTAACCTAGGCGTGTTGGCGATGTTGGTAGTGGTGGAAGGGATGTTGGCAGGGTGTAGGTGGGCAAGGTGGTGGTGGTGGTGGTGATGGTATTGGAAGGGAGGAGTTTGGGTTATTGTAAGAATGGGAAGGAAAGAAAATGGGTGGGCAGATTATGGAGGAATTAATTTACAGAAAGATAGTTCACAGGAGAGTAAAAAAAGCAATTAATACAGTGATAATATTGGAAAGAGGGTGGAAGAAGAGAATAGTTTGGGTAAAAAAAAAAAAAAGTGGCAGGATAGAATAAGGCGTGTTAATAATATGACAAGGGAATAGAAAGAAATTATGAGAGGTTAAGAGAAGTGTTGGCAGTTCAATGATTAATGGAAGAAAGTGTGGGATAAAGAAATATGGGAGTAATTTGGGGGTAACAGGGCATTGAGAAAAATATTTGTGATATGGCATATTTCACAGGGGAATGGTTTGTAGGAAAGTTTAAGAAATAAGGTAAGAAAAAAATGGCAAAACAAAAAAAGGTCGAGGAAAAGAGGAATTAGGGAAGAAGGGAGGAATGGGGGTAAGAGGTTCAGGGAGGAAGGGAGAGGAGGAGGTTGAAGGAGGGAGGGAGATATGAGAAATAATCAGCGAGAGATGGTTACAGGGAAGGGATGAGGAAAGATATGATTAGAGAGAGACGTGGGTGAGGAAGGGAGAGGATTGAAGGGTGGGAAAGGAAGGAAGAGTACAGTGGAGGAGGTGAGAGAGGAGGAGGAAGAATACGGTTGGGTGAGGGAAGAAGTTGAGGTTGTTGGAGAGAGACAGGGAGGAAGGCAGAGAGAGGGAGGTAAGGAGATTAGGGGAAAAGAGGGTGAAGGGAAGGGAAGAGGAAGAGGAGGCAGGGATGCAGGAGAAGGGGAGATCGGAAAGGAAAGAGGGAGGGAAGGGGAGGGGACGGGAGACGGGAAAGAGAAGGGGTGGGGAAGGAGGACACATGGATGAGAACGAGGGAGAGGGAGAGTGGAAGAGGAGTGGGGGAGAAGGAATGAGGAAGCGAGGGAAGGGGAGAGAGAGAGAAAGAGAGGGTATAAAAGGAGGGATGGATGGAGTTAGGAGGAGGAGGAGGAAGGGAAAGAAAGAAGAGGAGGGGGAAGAATGGAAGGAAAAGAAGGGAGGGAAGGAAATAAGTTAACAGAGGGAGCAACAGAATGAAGAAGGAGAGGGAAAGAAGGAAAGGAGGAAGAGGAGGAAGGAGGAGGATTAGAGAGGATAAGGTTTGGAACATGGAATACCAGGGAGGGGAATGGGGGGGGAGGGGAGGAAGGAAGGTGGGATGGTTGGTGGGTGGGAAGGAGGGAGGGGAAGAAAGAAAATTCAAAATAATAAACCAAACAAAAACAAACTGACTCCATATATATCTAAACACTGCAAGATGACTCAGCAAGTATTTATCATTCTTAAAAACATAAAACAATTATATACTCTAGATCTAAGGAAAAAAAACAGAAGTATCATTATTCTTCAACATATAAACTTAATTGCAAGGGATCATCTTTGCAGTTCCCAAAGCTACAAGAGAGTTGCTTTATGAATTAAAAACTAGAAAACTTCATGCACCAATAATAATAATATATGCAGTAACTTTGAATATCATAACGACTATTACTCTGAAATGATATTGCTCTCAAGATTCCATGACATGTATAGCTTTTAATGTCACTAATTATGGTAACTTGACAAGCTAATTACAACAGTACACTGATAACTGGCCATAAGTGAAGGTGTAAGTATCTTCCAGCATTATCACCCAATTCAAGACTGTGGTAGTTTAGTCTCAGGCCCCTACATCAGGCAAGGGATAACAAGAAATTGGTTGTTACTACTACACTCAGTACTCCAAATGTTATTTCATCTTCTTTAATTACTACAAGCAGTTAAATGTGTTAACTTAGCTCTAATGGTATGATTAGTGGTCATTATGGAACTGTTGTAAAATAAATCTATAACTGTTAATTCTGAATCTTTTGATATAAATGTTAATTCTGAAGCTCTGGATAATGAATACTGGATGCATGGCCCATCTGACTGCGTATTTTTACGAGTTTCTATTGATTTTGTTTTCCTGTTTGTGGATCCTGTCCCCCTACTTAAATACCGGGAACACAGCTGGGATGAAGAATTATAGTTACATTGGTTTGAAGTACTGTATGTTGTAACAGTCATGTGCCATGTGCACAGAAGTCTGCCTTTCAAATGGGTGGTTGCAGACCTTTCCACAATACTAAATACAAAGTGTCCTAGAACTTGATGCACTAACTTCAGGAGGTAATTCTAGGGAAAATTTTGAGCTGAAATTACAATACCATCAATGGTCCAATTCTTAAGTTACGAAGCTACAGCTAATAATGACCTTATGGGTAAATTATGAAGGAAACCATTTTCTTCCAAAAGGCCATCAGTAACTAACATTTTCTACTCAACATTAGCCCAAGAATCACCTCCCCAAATTAGTACATCAAGTCCAGGCACACCCCAAATATAAAGGGCATGGGCTACCCTTACATATTTTGAACTACAGCAGTCTAGCTTCGTGGGCCTACATCTAAAAGACTGCATGTATTTTTTTTTCTTAGTTTTTTTCTTTTTACACCAACAGTTTCCTTGGCATGCTAAGTATCTAACTCATCTCTAGGTTGTTAGCTGGGAGATACACTGACCTTCACATTATCAACCTGAGAGAGGAAAAAGGTTACGGTAAATAGAGAGGGAGTGGGGTCATGCAGGGGTCACTGCTGGGGCTACGAAGTCATTAGTACTGTATACTCTTTAATGTTAGTGGCAGGCATAGGGAGGTGATTAAAGGAAAACAGAAAAAGAAAGAGGTGAGGATAATACATAATTAGGAAGTAATGTAGGCAAGACAACAAAAGGAGAGTAGAAAATGAAAGTCAACAGGTGAGGATAATACAGGAGTACAGGAAGTGAGAAACAATTGCAACTAGATTTGACAACCAGTAATACAGATTTTTACCACCTTCAAAGGAGTACTGCAGGCAGGATACCTACCATATGCCTACACATACAGCAGGAAAAGAACAATAATGTTAGGGAAACTCAAGCAGAAAGCTGACAATCAAGGAAAGAAAAATAAAATAAAAATGAGGAAGGGAAAGCAGACGAGATGATAAAAACGGAAGGGTAACAGACAAGGAGCAGTGCAAGATGAAAACTGACAACCAACATGACAAGAGAGATGACAGTTAAAAAGCATAGAAATAAAAAGGAGGGGGAGCTGAGTGAAACAAATGGCAGAAGAGAGAGAAAGAGGAATTGGTAAGGAGGGAAAATAAAATGGAGGAGTCAACAAAAGAAACAGAACCATGAAACTGATGGGAAAAAATACCAAAAATAAGTAGAAATGAAAGAAAACTAAAACAGAGAGAGAGAGAGAGCTCTATTATCACTTTCCTTGACAGCATATATCACACACCTAGTGATAACAACACACATCACACCAGCCAGTGTTAAAAGGGCCAGGCAAATACATCAAACAAAATTATCAAAAGAAAGTACTGTACAATACACAAAATAGGTAAAACAACATGCAGCAATTAAAAAGATAAAAAAAAATGAAACTGGTCTCAGCTTTGTAAAGTTTAAAGTTCTGCTGCAACCACTACTACTACTACTACCACCACCACCATCACTAGTACTCTAATCTATAAACTATAAGGACTGCATAATGCTAAATTCAAAGACTGAAAAGTGCCTGAACAGTGCTGGTACATTTATTTAGCAACCAACAACTTTAAGTCTAACCTAATCTCATCAAGCCAACAGGACAGGTTAATCATTTTTGCTTTCTGGTTGTTACTGGTGATAGTTAAGAAGAGCACCAAGCTTTACCATACAGCAGTAGCATTTGTAGCATAGTAATAGTTGTAGCCCCAGGCTCACCTGAAATATGAACCTGGCAGACTACAGACTGAAACTGCCCATATTTAACAATCCACTGTCCTCTTTCTGGGGGGACAGGGAAGTACATGAGAGACACTTGTATAACCAAGCAGTTGGGCTGATTAGTTCCACCAGTTCCACCACATGATGACATCCCTCTCCAGCACCAATGCTTCACCATAAAAAACTAAAACAAAATTGGGACCGAACTCTGCAGCTGATGTTCCTCTTCAAAACTACAAAACACTTATGTCCCAAATGAAAACTGCTGATGGTGTTTTATGGTTAGTTAAATATACTGTGGCACTTCTCAGTCTCCGCGCAACCAGTCGGGAAAGTTGAAGTCTAGCCAAGAATTTGATATTAGTGTTAAGGATGTGAAGATGGTAAAGGAGGGCACATCCTGACTGACAAGATAAGGGGGCTGAAGTGTTCAATGGAGAAGTGTTTGTCAAACATGAGGTGTGTGTCAAGCTATGTTAGGGAAGTCAAGATTATTGTCATTTTACATTAACTTGGCCGAGATACTTGGCCTTCTGCAGATTATTTCATGCAGTTCTGTGGTAGAATAAGACAATACTGTGGCTTTACATCCTTTCTACATAACTTCTTCATGACTTGCATCATATCCTAATGTTTATTATTACAGCTCAGCATTCAACATGAAGATATGACAATTTTAGGCCAAGTTAGAGCAAAACAGGTAGTCATGGATGTGTTCTAAAAAAAATTATAATATATTCCATATAACTAATACTGTAAACTGCAGGAAAATGGATGGTCAGCATTGTAGGTATCAATGGAACAGAAACAAGCAATTTTTCATGGCTTCAAAGCAAAACAAACTGTCAAAGAGGGTGACATCATACAAATAATTGCAAATCAGGCTTGTCCAGGATTGCAATGGGACTAAGACTGGCTTGGCGTATGACATTTATTTTCTACATTCATTTCATCCACTCCAACCGACACTATATCAATTAATAACAACACTACTGGTATCTAAATTGAGAGAGAGAGAGTCAAAAATATGATACAGGCAAATGATCTATCCTTCCTATTATAAATTACAGTGTTCAAAACTGGGACCCCCACAATACTGTCATTCATTAGCAAATTTACTAGGTCTGGTGGAACTGGGTATCCTGAAATATTTACTTCAGACTTATGAAGCCTCTGGTGGACAGTTCTTATGATCTGCTTTCAATCCCAACCAAATTCAGACATTTAAGACAGTGTAGTACAGTGATAAGTCCTTTCATGTGTTCTCACATGTTCACAACTTATCTAGCTTCATTCAATAAACATATACATGGACAACCTCACAGAGCCACTCTAACACAAAATTTCCACAAGCACTTTCTCATACTACACTCTAAAGCTTTCCACACCTATAATGTCAAGCAACTAATGTGAGAGGGTACCTTCTTTACTGACAATGGGGTGTTTCTCTGCTCTAACAGTGGTGGGGGATCTTAACTTCTCGAGTGACAGAAAGTGGTGTTCCTTGGCCCTGTAGATCAGCAGCCTCTCAGGACTTGTAATCATGGCTATATAAACTACTAAATCACCTGGAGATCAGCTGCCTCTCAGGACTTGTAATCATGGTTATATAAACTACTAAATCACCTGGAGATAGCAAGAACGTAGTACCAAATATGTTATCGGATTTAAGGGGCTAACCCATTCTGCTGAACTGATACAAATTATATGGTTCTGTAAGGTGCCTGAGAGTACAGTAAGTCCATGAATCAAGAAGAACTGTAAAGGGAAAAACAAAGAGAAAAATTAATTAAGGCAAAGAGTCTGAGATAAAGGAAAAGAAAATAACAATGAGGGAGGAAGAGAAGACAAAAATTAAAAGCAGGGTACAAAGGAAGGAAAAAGGAAACAAAGTAAAGAAAAAAAGGGAAAGGAAGGTAAAAAGAAAACTAAAGACAGGAGAGAGAGAGAGAGAAATTATTAGACCACACAAGCAGTTACTTATGAAACCACACAATATAGCCCTTTCTACCATATGCTATTAGTTCCACTCCTACAAACAAATACGGCAGCTAAACTCACTTGACTCCAGCCAGTCCCCCGCCACTATGTGCAGAGGAGAAGACACACAAAAGGGGAGGTGGTGAGAAGAATGTGAAGAGGAAATGGTGCATAGAGATGACAGATAAAAGTAATGTAGAAATCAGAATATACAGATAAACGGTGACAGGATGAGGGCAAAATATGCAGTACAATGCAATGAATCTGTTACTCTGCAAAATAAGTAACTGTGAATAATCTTGCTCTAGTTCTGTAGTTTAGTCACACTATTGTAGGAGCTGCCTAGCTTGGGCCAACTGGCCAACTGCAGTTACCCTCCCTTCTAACGTTCTTATGAGAAAAACGGTTCATTTAAATTAACAATACAACTGTGACTGATTCAAGATGACATTAATCTACATTATAAAATCCAAAACTACCATAAAAAATGCTGTTAAAATAAACGTGATGAATGGTTCAAGACAAACTGACAACCTGGGGTGTGTGATAATTTTGTACAATACTTCATTAATATGCTGAAACATAAGCCTTCACCCAGCAACCTCACTCCCATACTCAAAAGATATACAGTACGGTGTAAGCTAAGGGATTGTTTGTGGGTTAGGTAAAATGGAAAAAAACAGATTAAGTAAACACATAGATAACTGACACTACAGTTATGGTATTCAACTGCAGCAAGTGCTATCTAACACCACCCACCCATTTACAACCTCTCAGCTATAAAATTCTTACTGGGTTCAACTAAACACAATGGATAGATATGACAGGGATAGGGTCTAAATGTACAAGAATGGATATTAAAAAGAACTGTGCCATTGTTCCTTGACCCTACGCACCCAACCAACCCCTCTGCAACAATATCTGTTAAAGTTATAAGTAAATAAAATGACAGACAGATACTGAAAAATTAATTAACATAGTCTATAGGTATGGATACTCAAGAGGGACCATTGGTGTCTATCCAACCACCCACCCATTAACTGCCTCTGCCGCTACACACAATGGTTTGCATAAATATAGAGGCGGACTGACAGGGATACATAGATCAACAAACAGACCGATGGATATGCAGATACCAGTAACTAACTGTATTGGTAAAAGTGGTCAAACATGAACTAGTGCTACCAACCCAACACACATCCATTTACAGCCTCTCGGGTACAAAACTTCTAGAGGTATAAGTAAATAACAGGACAGACATAGGTGCATATATGGATAAAGACAGGTGCAGTACGAGTAAAAAAATAAATAAATAAATAAAAACACAGGAACCAGTGCTCTTTATCCCACCACTCATCCATTCACAGCCTCACAGCCACAATACACAAAGTGATAGAGTATAGGTAGACAAAGGAAAGATATAGGTGCATATGCGCATAGAGATAGATAACTAAAATTAGCTACTGGAAAAGGTATCACAGAGAATTGGTGCTTTCTCTCCCACCACCCACCTACTCACATGCTTTCAGCCACAATACTTGCAGTGGTATAGGTAAACAATAGGACAGACACAGATGCAAAAACAGACAGACACTGATAATGGTAGGTAACTAAATATACCGGGTAACTAAAGAAAAGATTCCAGTATTGTACAGGACCCAGTGCTCCCAATCTCACCACCCTCCCATTCACAGCCTCTCAATCGCAATATTCATAAAGGTGAAAAGTTACAGAAAGGTGGATAACAAGTTACACAGCAGACAGGTTACTAAACAAGGTATTTAGAGGAAACTAGTGCAACCTATCCCACCACCCACCCATTCACAGCCTCTCAACCACAATATTAGTGGTACCTTATGGGTAAACAAAACAAAACAAAGCACATCTCACTTACTCTGGTGTTGCGGTGCAGACTCCATGGTGTGGTAGCTGACAGGGCTCTCCAATATGGGGTCCTCGTCCTCCTCTTCCTTCCTCTGTACTCCGTTTGACGATGACTGCCGTGAATTTGCAACTGTTAGCACACTATAGTAAGGCTAATATATTTCACTCATAACTCTTTCAGCTTGAGATTGTCTTTTTCACTTTCTTCTCTATCACCATTATCTAGACCTCTTTTCCCATCTAAGGACAGGGAGAGGCAGGGTCTAGAAAATATAAAAAAAACTGTTAGAAGGACAACTCGCAAAACTATGTCCAATTAAATGAGCCACACTCTCATTCACTCACCCTTCACACCTCTGGAATTCTGACTCCACCTCACATGCATGAATATCCACACCATAACACCACATATCTCTACTCAGCATAGGAAACCCAACAAATGAAAGAGGGTTAATCACTTCACTGCAAGACATCTCCCATAGGGGAATAAAACTGTATGGTGGCTGCAGGTAAGTCACATATTAAGTAACTAAAACTGGCCTACTGAACTGAATAAAAAGCAAATTACTGCTAGCTTTAATTCTGACACAGCAAATTAGTTCACAGATTCTTACAAAATAAATAAATAAATAAATAAACTGAGGTACAGACAGTTACATCTTCATAAACTAAAGGTCCAAAAGAAAGAGTAAGGTATTGGCTAACTTACGGAGGGCTGGTGTGGATGGTTGAGAGCCTGGTAGTTGGGAGGGCGCATGAGCGGGTTGTTCATAGCACCTGTGCGGTTCAGAGGTCTAGACTCCATTACCTCCGCTCCTCTCACCCATCGGAACCTGACCATACAAACACAAGGCTCAGTGAACTTAAGTGTATGAAGAAAAGTGTGACATTCAAAACTATAACTGCAAAACCTGACAACAATTATGTGCTTACATTTTTGAAGTGTGGGAGCAAAATACGACAAAATCTACTGGACCGTACCAGTATATTCTATTCACTTTACTGGGGTTAAATTACCACCTCTCTGTCTTGAATACTGAGCTGTTATGGGTGATTAATATTACAATATAATGCTAATAATGAAGAAGTGGTATGAAATGGTTAGTTGCAGTAATGTAAAAATAATAATAATAATAATAATAATAATAAATAAGAAGGCATCTGGTCAAGAAAAGTATACATAGACACTGAAAATAAACCTTTAAATTAGCTAAGTTTGTCTGCAAAAATATGAATACTGTTCTAAAAAGTGTTATTGTCTAATAACAGACATAGTCCTTAAGGCCATTCCTTGATATGCAAGAACTAAATACTGAAATAAAAACATTCTTCATGGAAGCTGCCAAATTTTTTACAATTAGCCAATATCTTATATTTTCGTGGTACCCATCATACAAAAATAATTCTACCAACTTCCTCCCCTTGCAAACTGTAACCAAAAACCTCACTCACAACCAGCAACAATTACATGTAACAAATTATCCATTATGCCTGGTATATCATATTGTTAAATTCTACACTGCTAAGGGAAATATGAGAGAAATTAACGCCAGTAATTTACCATGGCTGAAAACATGCCACTTAACCTTTCTGTCAATTAGCAAGTTCAGACTGTCAAGGTTATTTTGATTTTTCTAACCTAAATCAACCACTCTAGACTAATTTAACACACCAAACCTATCTACCCTAACCTAAACAAATGGCGTGGCTGCCCAAAACTGCAAAAGTACTAACCTTTCCTATTGTTAAAAGTCCACTTTATTTACCTAACATTAGCCTCTGGGCATTTAGCAAACTCTCACCGCACATGCATACAAATCACTCCTTTAACACACCACACGACTACCACATCACCCTAACATACACTAACACCTTCGACCCTATAATTAAATCCCCATATGCTCTACCACACAGGCTTACATCATCCAATTTCATAGAAGTAAAATTAGTTCCAATCTACGCATTACTATTTTCAAACTACAACGTCTTATGGTATCTTTTGGTGCTTCAGGGTAATGTGAATGAGCCTTAAAGAATGTCAGCTGTTACCATTTTTGTAAAAAGCTGGTAGAAGAAGCGTGAAGAGGTGAAAATGGTCCAATATGTCAGAGATGATCAGGTGTTTTTGACTAGTGCCTACCGGAAGTAGCCATTGTAAATTTTTCAATCTATAAAGTCATCTATTTCTAGGTAACTATTATTTCATAAAACTGAAACTAACATTTGGCTTACGTTTAGCAGCAATGATAAGACAAGACGTAAACATGCACAAAATTATCATGTACAATTGTTTCTTAAAAGACTTTCCCCTCTGCTATCGCAACACTACACATTATTGGAACATAACAAAGACATAGAAAACGACAATGACAAGTTACAGAAAATTGTACCATTATAATGGTAAACTAAAATGCTGTCAAAATACCTTGTTTAACCCCTTCAGTACAACGACGTGCTTTTTATTATATTCTAGTCCCTATCAGACGATTTTATTCATATCAGCAGGGGCTTTTCAAACTGTTGGAGTTAAGTATCTTCACCAGCCACTTAAATGTTATACCTCTGTCCTTTCCCTGACTAAAACTGCATGAAGATAGCAAGAATGAGATATACGTCACTGGCTTCAGGGGGTTCAGACTGAAAAAGGTTGAGATGTCTTTCTAAGGAGTAAAACCGAATGGTATCGATGCACAGGCTCTCTCTCTCTCTCTCTCAATAGATGTACTCTGGTATGATGCGTCCGGGAGATAAAGGAGATACATCAAGGAAATGCCATAAGTGCGAATTAAGTAGCCTATAAAGCTTAGGAATAGGAGAATGGGGAGCAGCCAGGATATTTAACTTCAATATTTATCTTCAACCAAATATTTAAATCGTTGCAAGTGTCCCCTTCCCTCCATTCAAAGCGGTCACTGTACAGAAAACGGAGTCGACAAGATCATGCCACTCGGGGATCACGCCTGTCACTTGTATGGCTGCCTCAGGTGTCGGGTTTATGACGAATTCCGACATTAATCACTCCATGTGCACGGCTTGGTATAAACTCTAAAGCTGCGGATCTCACCTTGCGGGGCGTTCCTCCCTAGCGGGGGGGGGGGGGGGAACGAACAATTTCCAAAAGGGGCGCGAGGACTTACAAGAAAAATAGTGGCATGAACGTTGTGTGTGTGTGTGTGTGTGTGTGTTACGATGAACTGATTTATATTCAGTATACATATTCTGTCACCGCTCCATCCTTCAAAGCACACTTTTTTTTTGTATTTTTTTCTGTCGCCTGGCCACCTTCCTGCTTTCTCTCTCTCTCTCTCTGGTCATTTGGAGAGGAAATTAGAGGCCAAAAAATCAAAATACAAGACAGTCTGCAATCCCATAACATACAAGCGTCCCTCAACTCCCCTTCCTATATCGCCCATAAAAGGGGACAGTGAGCTACATAAGGGATAATTCAGCCTCAATTCGCCTGGGTTAACGTCCTCCTCAACCTATGGCAACTACAAAGAAATTAGGGAATGGGTTTTGAGAATGAGATGTTTATTGATGTGTGTGTGTGTGTGTGTGTGTGTGTGTGTGTGTGTGTGTGTGTGTGTTTACAGGGGTGAGGGAGGATGTATGGAGATAAAACAGAAGATATAAATGTTTTGATCATATTATATAATATCCTCTCCCCCCTCACACTCACACACACACACACACACACACACATCGATAAACACATCACAAATAACATACAAGGGAATGTTACTCTACCTACCTAAAACTCGTAATTTATGCTTTTCTGATATCAACATAGACTACAGTGTAACAGTGTGGTTCAAACTGGGGTACTCTTACTATATACTCTCTACCCTTTTTACTGACACTTTTACTCTTTTAACATATTCACTGACTTTTTACTCTTTACCATTCTTACTCTAACTTGGCCTAAAATTGCCATCTCTTTACTCTTTTTATTGACTTTTATTCTTAACACTTTTTTACTGTTTCAGTGTTTTTCCTGACCACTGACTCTCTTAATCAGTTTGCTGACTTTTACCATTTTTAATGACTTTTACTCTTTTTTACTTTTATTCTTTACTGACTTTTGACTTATATATTTTACTCTTTTACTCTTTTCACTTTTACTTTTTACAGACTCTTTCGTTTTACTGACTCTTTTACTCTTTATTACTTTTTACTTTACTCTTTTTACTCTTTACTTTTACTATTTTTACTCTAACTTGGCCTAAAATTGCCATCTCTCCATATTGAATGCTGAGCTATAACAATACAAACACACACCAGAATATATGCTAATCACGAAGAAGTGTTACGGTACGGAAAGGATGTAGAGCCGTGGTATTGTCATTAAACTACGTGAAAAAAGATGCAATGGGACCAAAATCTGGGCCAAAAAATGATTGGTTTTCTTTTTATTTGACGTGAATCACAAAAACTATATATAAATGAATCCTGGAGAAAATGAATTACAACAGAAAAGTAAGAGGACTATGGAAGATGGGAGAAAGGGAATGGAGGGGGGCAGAAATACGATGCTGGGAGGGAGGAGCGGACGGACGGAGGGAAAGAAGAAATGAGACAAGGAGGGAAGGAAGGTGGGAGTTACAGAGGACGGGAGGGAAGGACGACAGAGGACTGGAAAGAAGGAAAGAGGGAGGGACGAGGTTAAATAAAGAGTATAGTCGTCCTGAAAGGTTAAGGAAGGGTGGGGTTGACTCCACGTGACTGACACACTATCCTATCTCTCTGGCCAGCATCCATCTCTCTCTCTCTCTCTCTCACACACACACATTCAAATTCCCTTTTATTCCATGCTCAATTTCTACATCTTCCTAGTGTCAACCTATATTCTCTCTCTCTCTCTCTCTCTCTCCCCCCAGTAGTACGCCTACAATAATTCCAGGGACATACGACCTATTTTCGACTTTCATACAGACCTACCTTAACCTGACACAAATTTTCCCTTTGCAATTTATTTCACGTAGCTCAATACTCTGGCTCTCCATTCTTACCATAACACTTCTTCGTGACTAACATATTCCAGTGCTAATCTCTTGTTATAACCCAGTATGAGAGAGAGAGAGAGAGAGAGAGAGAGAGAGAGTATAATATTGCTTACAGTATCTTTACTCTGCTACCACATCATTCCAAGTCAAATAGGTGTATATAAAAGGAACAAAATATGAAAAAATAATGAAAGGAAAATGACTGATAGAGCTGATATGGAGACGTAAATGCGTTACAATTTTTTTTTTTTTTTTTTGACAAGAACTCATATCTATTTCCTCTTTCCTTCTTCCTCACACCTCGCCTCTGTAAACATTCTCTTCCTCCCTCCCCTCGTCTCTCGTTCACGTTCATTTTCTTCCTTCCCTCCTCCCCAGCTCGCTCGCTCTCTGTAAACATTCTCTTCCCCCCTCCCCCCGTCTCTCTGGTTCATCAAACTTATGCCCTTCTTTTCCTACCTCCTCCTCCCTTCTCTCTCCTTGCTCTCTGTAAACATTCTCTTCCCCCTCCCGCCGCCTTTCTTGTTCACTCATTCCCTCCCCTCCCCCCCTCTCTCTCTCTCTCTTATATGCTCCTAAATATTAAACATCCCCCTATCAAATATATATTATAATCGAAGAAGCTATTTTCACCCCTTCAGCCCCATGACATTTTTATATATTGGCTCTCCAAAAATTTCCGCTTTAAGATTTACATTTTGATTGGGGGGGGGCGGTGGTATAGCCTTTTCACCCTATAGGCCTATGTATTTGAGGACAGTCACTCAAAATTAAATCTGCTTAAAGCAAGATTAAGTATACATAACGTTTTTTTACTTAAATGCTTAGCCCAAATCCTAACACTCGCCAGCTTGGAGACTGGAAGATGTAATGATAAAACACTCCCTCATGAATATTTAGACTTCCAACATCTGCTCCCCACCTGAGGAGCTGGAGAAGGGAACAATACCTTCAAAATGCTCACTGGAAAACGCTAAAAATCCCTGTCAGCACGAAAGACTGTTGAAACTGGAGCACTGAAAGGATGTACTGTTGGTGTGTTCTTTAGCCTACCTGTTTAATGCCATGTCAATGCGTGGAAACGTAGACGAAACATTCCGGGGTAAGAGTGCTGACATTCACATTCTCACTCACCAAGGTCCAACTCGACACTGACAACAACACGAGGATCTGGCGTAGCGTTGCCAGGTCGAAATTCATTAATACCGCTGAACTTGCTCTAAAATAATGCAAAAATATCATTCACTACATACAAAGAATTTGCCAGGAAAATAGCTAAAGTCTCCGCAATACTGCTGCTGATGGATTAAAAAAGCTCTAAAATATTGCTAAATTCCCATCGACAGACGTCTAATGCTCTCACTAAATGATAGTAGAAAAATCTTTAGCTCTAGCGAGAAATCCTCTAACTTGGCAACTCTGCTTCCTTACCACCCTGCCCTCCCCCTGCCCGCGCGTTCCGCTTCTCGAATTTCTTCAGGTTTTCCAGGTAATGTGCATTTTGGAGTTGCATTTAATTTGCGTATTATATTAACATGCGTGTACCCCGAGCTTCGTACATTCAGCAAGCTCTGACCTTTGAAATTAGAGAAACAATAAGCTAGACAGAGGAGTGACGGTTACTTTGCCATTACTCACCTGAATGTAATCGTCTGCTTGCATTGGAATAGAATGCAAGTATTCCCTACGGTGAGAGGTTTAATGGCAAAGACTTCGTTAGGGGAGTCCTGTGGCCCGTGGTCCCCCAGCTGGCCCAACTTTTGAAATTTCGGATTATTTAATATTTGGAAAAGGTTCCGCATTGTGCCTCCCCCCCCCCCGTCAAAAAAAAAAAAAAAAAACAGGGCTTGGCCCCACTTTGCGCCCCCGCTGCCATCCGGATGGTGTATGGATGATACCGTGTGGTGTTTGGTTGAGACAGGCAGAGATGTAGACAGATCAATAGAAAGATAGGCAGAGATAGATCAATAGAAAGATAGACAGGCAGAAATAGAAAAATCAATTGATAGATAGACAGGTAGATAAGTGGACAGATATTCTGTGGGTGTAGTAAGAGATTTACTTGTTTTGTTAGCTCCCGCCATCAGATCAGTCATTTAGCTGAGTTTGATTATTAGCAGCCTGTGTTTATACCATCGACGTTACCTTTCTCGTGCTGGGGATTATTCTACTGCCTTATTCCACCTAACCCGAGACGATTTTATTCAGCTGGGAGTGAGTCCTAGGAGCCACAGTTTTAGTACGGTGTCTGGTATGATATTTTTGTGAACTCCAGACGATTTTATTCAGCGGGCAGTGAGTCCTAGGAGACATATTGAGTCATAGCAGCAATAGAGTGATATTTCAGTCTCTAGTATAATGTTTGTGCTAACTCCAGACTATATAATTCAGAGTCATAAGAGCCAGACAGTCAGAAGCATATGCTGAGGGTCAGTGGGTATGCGTGCGTCGCGACGACGCGTCCTTGTGGTGTAATAAGCAGTAGCCTAATATTTGAACACCGAGTGCCGTATGACCTACTCTAGCTAAGAAAACAACACACGATTATACGCTGCCTTTTATTACTACGTATTACACACGACAGAGAAATTCGTTTTAAATGGTGAATGGCGAAATCAATGTGTGTATATATATATATTCTGTATGTGTATGTTGGAGAGACACATTACACGCGTGTGTACAAGTATATTTTTACGCTCCTGACTGGGACTCGAACCCTAGACCTTTTAGGTTGAAGTCATGCACTGATGCCACTCCACCACGGCGTGATATCAGTGCTATCTTCTGTCTAAGAGGTCTAGGGTTCGAGTCCCAGTCAGGAGGGTAAAAATACAGTATACATATATAAGAAAAATAAACATGTATTTCGTAAGTGCCACGATTATACCAATGCGATTGGCACAGTATACGAGTAGGCTATCATTTCCATACTCATTCACCCACCTCATAGCACAACTCACTTATTCACCTCTCACCTCGCTGTTACAACACAGACAGTTCTTCACCGTAGCCTCAACAAACCATTCCTTAGATAGATAGGTAGGTAGACAGATGGATGGACAGACACAGCAAACCAGTATACAGATTTTATATTAGCGTCGTTAGACTTGGACTTCTGTCTCGAGTGACGCCCCCCAGACACACCTTCAAGTTTACTAAGCAACTCAGATCAATGTGCGAAGAAAATGCCGTGGAAGAAAAGTCACTTATATTGATGAATAATAGTTACTGAAAACAAAAATCAAACTATATCTTCTGGAGCTGAGTGTGTGCAATAAAAACAAGCGGGTAGAACCAGAAAAAAGAAAAAGAAAGAAAGAAACGGGCAGCTCAGAGTATTAGATAAGTTACCCTCTTTATAGACACGCCAAGTACGTTCTCTCTTATACCATGAACTTAGAAAACGGGATTATTATTGCAGACTTTGAATATTTTGAAAAACGTCTATCTATCTATCTATAGCCCGACGCCCTAATCCCGCAAAGGGTGGCCGCAGACAAAACGCCTCCAAGTCACTCTGTCACCCACCATTTGACTCCCCTCCCCCCAACTCACCCCCCCCTCCCTCATATACTTCTCAACTCCATCCCTCCACCTCATCCTCGGTCTACCCCTCCCTCTCCCTCCCTCCACCTCACCCACATACACCCTCTTAGTCAGTCTTTCACTCTCCATCCTCTCCACATGTCCAAACCACCTCAGTGTATTTCTCCTAATCTTTTCAACCACATCCACATCTACCCCACAACGTTCCTTCACTTCTTCATTCGTCAACCTGTCCCTCCATGTCACTCCACATGCTCCTCTCAAGTAACTCATTTCCACTGCTCTCACTCTTGACTTGTTCCCCTCTTGCAAGGTCCACGCCTCGCTTCCATACGTCAGGGTAGGGATCACAATACCATCATGCAGAGACTTCTTAACTTCCATACTCACCTCCCTATTTCTCATCACTGCTTTCATTGTGCCAACAACCTTCCTTCCCTGCTGTACCCTTTCACGTACTTCATCCCCCAAAGTTCCATCCTTACTCATCACACTACCCAAGTACTTGGATGCACTCACATTCTCCATATCCTCACCATCCAACCTCACTGCACACTCTGTGACTTCATTCCTCTCAAACACCATAACTTTACTTTTGTTTACATTAACTTTCAGCTTCCTCCTCCTACACACTGTCCCAAATTCATTCACCAAACCTTGCAACTCCCATTCATCTTCACTCAACAATACTGTATCATCAGCAAACAGCAACACCGGAAGCTTCCAAATCTCACCCTCATTCATTAGGGCCACCCCCACATCCACTGCCCTACCTTGTACCTCCTTTACGACCCCATCCATATATATATTAAACAGCCATGGAGACATTACACACCCCTGTTTCAGTCCCACATTGAGATCAAAGAACTCACTCAGCTCACCATCCAATCACGTGATTGAATTATTTTTTGTGTTTAGTGGGTACTTAAGTCGCTCCAGTCGGATTGAGCCGGTACAGGTTTATATCCAAGGGATGAGTGAGGCTGGCCACTGTCATCTTAAATGTTAGAACCGACTTGCCTAACCCCGGGCTCCTACAGCACCTACACTCCTCATGGAGCAATACAGGATTAGACGATCGATGATGATCTTTGGGTAATTTAAACATGATTGAATTTTTTATGGGCTTGGATAATAGCTGCGGCGTACACTCAGAAGCCAAACCTCCCCATTTTTCTTTGATCTAAGGCATGGCAAGGCTGGTTAGGCGTTGTCTTCCACTAGCGGGCGCCGGATCCCTTTACGGTGTATATACTGTACTGTACTGTACCTGTAGGACGGCCCCAAAGAAGCAGCTGCCTTGTCGACACGTTTGCTTGCCCAGACTGGGGTTCAGCAACAAAAAAATTATAATAACTGTTGTAGTAATAATAATAATGATAACAGAACTGAAGGTCTCAATCTGCTCCCTGCGTCTTTTCGTTAGCGTACCACATTTTTAACCACTAGACCACATCTCCCCAACTCATTTATGTACAACCAACCAAAAAAGTATGGCACACCTGGGGTACGATGGATGTGAGAATGATCGAGTTTTGTAGGACACCCGTGACTTAACCTAGTGCCTTAAAAAACACAAGACGTAGAATGTGATCTTTTGTGAAATTTCAAGTCCAAGGATAATATTTGCACTTATAATCACAAGGTGCTCCATATATTACAATGCTTCGTCTATTTTCCAGAATGATACTTGAGGTGAGTGCTACTTTTTTCCGTTGACTTCTTACATAAAGGTGACTACATGAAGTCCAGCCATATTAACAGCTCTTCGCGTATCAGCTGTTTGTTTAGGACTTACTGATAACACAGGAACAACAAAATGAGTTTCAGAGAGTGCATACCGCCGCCAGCATCTAAACCAGACAACTCAGATCACCACCAAAATTTACTCAATTCTTCCTTGGCCCATGGCCCACATAACCCCTAAATTTGACTGAAATCCATCAATAACTTTTAGAGATATCCTGTGCACAAGCATACTGTACAAACACAGACAGACAAACAGGGGTGAATACATAACTTCCTCCAAGGTCGTTGCCTGTATTACCATGACCTTCTTTGTGTAATTCAGCTAAACAAAATCGTCTGAAGGCAGCAAATATAAAAATAAACCATGGGGGTGAAAGGGTGACTGGAAAAAATCTATCTGTCTATATATCTATCTATTGCCAGACGCCTTAATCCCGTGAAGGGTGGCCAAAAACAAACTGCCTCCACGTCGCCCTGTCCCCCACCATTTCATTATGTGAATTATTACTATATTTTCCTTTTTAAATTCAAATTTAGGGAGGCTATTTGTAGGCTAAATGGTGTGGACTTTTCATGCCTAGCCTCGGCCCCCTACGCTTCTATTCTGTATTTACCCCTATGACTCTATGCTTAATAAAATTGTCTGGCGTTAGATGGAATAATAGAGTTATGCCGACCAGGAGAGGGTTAACGGTGACTGTATTAACACTCCTAGGCTATTTGTAATATATAAGGAGAGATAGCGAGGTGATTTTCTTTGATGATTACTAAGGCCCATGATATTATGACACTATTATTTGTTTTCAGCGAGTCTCCTTGGTTATTAGTCAAAGAAGCACTACAAGCTGTCATCACTTGGCCATAAACTTAACTCAAAATTTCAATATTAAGTCGTGCTTGCGTGAAATCTGGCAATCGTTTCGTCTCCCGTTTTTCTCTCCGTGCTGTCTTTTCTCTGTCTCACTTATCTTGGTATTTCCGTGTTTCTTCCGGCCTATATTTTTCCTCTTTTTTCAATATTCCTTCTTTCACCCATACTCTTCAGCTAATCTAAAATCCCCCTTTAGTTTCGAATTGTCATCTGTAGCGTCCTCCCTCCGCCATACCATACGTTCAAACCATAACACAGCGCGATGTGATGTTTGCACAATTGAATTTAGTTGACTCGACCCTAGTAATGAGGTGCGAATGAGTCTCCTTGATTACTAATTAAACACGGCACAATAACTACTCGGTAATAAAAGGTTAATGAGGAACCTAGAGCGATGTGGAGATAAGAATGGACTTAGTGTTGATAAGATGATGATATAACACATTTCAAGGCTAAAAATAGATAGGTTGATACGTAAACAGATAGATAGATAGGTAGATACGTAGGCAGATAGATAGATAGGTGGGTAGGTAGATAGGTAGGTAAGCAGGTAAATAGATAGACAGGTGGGTAGGTAGGTAGGCAGACAGATAGCATTTATTTAAAGCTTTCGGTCGGTCGTTTCGTTTATAAAGGCCCCAAGATGCTTGCACGCGTCTGCCTTGGTCACCTGATGACGACTCTCCACGGTGCTCGATCTCTGGCAGCCTCCCTCTTCAGTCCCTTATCCCTGAAGTCACACTATATGACCTCGTCCCAGGTCTTTTTCGGTCTGCCTCTCACAGCCCTACCTCGACGTTCACACTTCTCGCTTTCTGCACTCCATCCTCTCGGCTTGTCCTAACCATCTCAGTCTACCCCTCCTCATCACAGCATGAATACACTCCAGTCCCATCCTTCCTCACTTCTTCCATCGTAATCCTAACTCCCCAAGCCTCACATTCAAGAACGCACTACATATCCATCTAATCATTGTCACTTCTGTACGTTTGAGCCTAAGAATATCCTCTTCCTTTACTGCCCAGCTCTCACTACCATACAACACTTCATTACATAAACACATTTTCGGATCAACTCAAATACTGTATCGCGGTGAAGGTTTTTGTGTTTTATAAATTAAGATAAAGACTGAAGGATAACGAGCTGATAAGATGATATTGTGTTCAGGGATAAGGAGGTAGTTGAGGGACGTTTGTGTAATCAGGCAGCTCTGCACCCGGTTATATCAGTGCCACCACGTGAAGGCGTCCCTCTCCACCACTGAGGCTCGTATTCTCGTCGGTTAAGGAAGTTCCCTAACACCTCTACCTAAGCGATTTAATTTTGGATATGGTTGGTCAATATTCTTTTGTACGATAATTCCGCAGAGTGTGGCGATACTAGAAGGGCTCGTATATAACACTGAAGAGGGCAATAGGGTATAAGCAAAATAAATCGCTTGGGAAAAGGTGTTAAGCGTTATTTATTTTTGCTAATATGGACAGTAGCGATTTCATTTAATCTGACGGGCTAGTGCATGGAATTTGATAACCCTCATGGGTAGGAATGTGTCTCTTTGGTTACTAGCCAAATGCACCTTCCGGTATGACTACGCTGGAGCTCATATCTTCGGTTAAGGAAGCTTCCTAACACCTTTTCCTAAGCTATTTATTTTGCATATTACGTCTTATTCTCCTCTTCTGTGTTACATAAATCCTTCCAGGGTTGTCAAACTCTACATAAACAACGTATAAAAGGATATTAACCACCCATATCGAAAATAAATAAATAAATAAACCGCTAAGGAAAAGGTGTCAGGGAGAACCTTGGTCATCAACTGAAATAAAAGCGGTTAGGGATCTGACTGGAAAAATTAAACTCATTATAGAGATTTTTCCAAGACTGACTAGCGTTATCTTTTATCGTTATCATTACTTAGGTCAGCCACGGTAACTACCCAGCCTTATCGTGTTAATGGCTGGAGTCACGGTCAAGTGCCAGTCGTGGGTACCTGATAATAATAAGACCGCGATATCGAGCCCAAAATAATGTAGGGGACGGTCTGAGGATATGAATTTGATTTGTCTTCAGAACGGTTGGAGGATTTGAATTTGGTTTGTCTTTAGAACGGTTGAAGGATTTGAATTTGGTTTGTCTGTAGAACGGTTGGAGGATTTGAATTTGGTTTGTCTTTAGAACGGTTGGAGGATTTGAATTTGGTTTGTCTGTAGAACGGTTGGAGGATTTGAATTTGGTTTGTCAGTAGAACGGTTGGAGGATTTGAATTTTTTTTTTTTTTTTTAGAACGGTTGGAAAATTTGAATTTGGTTTATCTTCAGAACGGTTGGAGGATTTGAATTTCCTTAGCGACTCGAGTTATGTTTTTTCGCTTTTGTGCATCTTATCTCTCTCTCTCTCTCTCTCTCTCTCTCTCTCTCTCTCTCTCTCTCTCTCTTATGCAATATTGTCTGGGAAGTGAGAGATTAGAGGTAGTGAGATAGTGCTACTTGTTACTGCCCCTCACTTTTTCAAGACTGTTTCAAAGTAATAAGATACCGTTTCTAGGTAATATGCTGTTTTTAAGGTAATAAGATGCTGTTCCAAAGTATTAAGATGTTTCAAGGAAATAATCATGTTTCAAAGCAATAAGATGCTTTGATAATAAGATACTCTTTCAAAGTAATGATATGAGGTGTCAAAGTAATATTAGGCTGTTTCAGGGCAATAAGATGCTGTTTTAAAGTAATAGGATGATTTCAAAGTAATATGATGCTGTCTCAAGGTAATAAGATGGTTTCAAAGTAATAATAGGCTGTTTCAAGGCAATAAGATGCTATTTCTAATTAATAAGATGCTGTTTCAAGGTAATAAGATGTTTCAAAATAATAATAGGCTGTTTCAAGGCAATAAGATGCTGTTTTAAAGTAATATGATGCTGTTTCAAGATAATAAGATGCTGTCTCAAGGTAATAAGATGATTTCAAAGTAATAAGATGCTATTTCAAAGTAATAATAGGCTGTTTCAAGGCAATAAGATGCTGTTTCTAATTAATAAGATCCTGTTTCAAAGTAATATGATGCTGTTTCAAGGTAATAAGATGGTTTCAAAGTAATAAGATGCTATTTCAAAATAATAATAGGCTGTTTCAAGGCAATAAGATGCTGTTTCTAATTAATAAGATGCTGTTTCAAGGTAATAAGATGCTGTTTCAAGGTAATAAGATGCTGTTTCAAGGTAAAAAGATGTTCCAAAGTAATAAGATGCTGTTTCCAAGTTATATGAAGAGCAATAACAGCAGAAAAGGACAATGCGTCGGTTCTACATACTTTCCATTGCACTTCTTCGTGATTAGCATCGTAATCTAGTGGGAATGTAATATAACTGAACATGCAAGACGAAGATTTGGCAATTTTAGGATAAGTATGGCGCAAAATTAGCAGCTATATTTGTAACGCTGGGCTGTAATGCAAATCATAATATGGCGCCAGTCACGAAGAAGTGCTATGGAGAAGAGGCAGGGATGTGATAATGTCTTCTCCCGCCAGCGAGGTAAGGGAAATAAGCTGCAAAAGGACGAAAAGCACCACTGAAGTGAGTGAACTGTGGACGGCAAGGGAAGGCGAGTGACGAAATCTTCCTTTGTCTCTTATCTCCTGGGGAAAAAAATCTTGACAATTGACCGCGTGTTTGTATATCCTGGGAATGGAAAATTGGATCATTGCAGCATGAAGAGCTTCTGAGGAGGAATAAACGATAAGAACGGTTCGGCATCATTTTTTTTTTCTTTTTTTAGGTGAATGTCCGTCTGAGAAAATATTTTGCTCTTGTCAGCGAGGCTTTTGAACTCTCCAGTAATTAAAAAGGTTCCAAAAGTTCATTATAAAAGGAGCTCCAATGCGAAAAAGATCAAAGGAGTGGAAAATTTAATCTCTACGAATAACCACGACCATCCTGGAGTTACAAGAACGCCACTACAAAGTCAACGAAAAATTTTGCAAAGACAGTGGTCATGATGAAACCCTTTTACGTTATTAGCAAAGACACTAAACACTCTACCTTAGTATTAAAAGCATCTACGTAATTAAAATAAACTTTGCAATGATTAGACATGGTTGGGAGAAGACTGGATGAAGGTTATCGAAAAAAGGGGAGGAGAAACTTGAAAGCACTAATTGAAATTCGACGAAAACATGTGAAACGTCAAGGACATCTGCCTAAACGCTTGGGCTGCGAGTCACTCCAATAGTGTTGCCAGTCTAGCATATTTATGCTAAATCTTAGGACATTACCCTCCATTTAGAAAGAACTATTAGCGTTTAGCAGCAAGAAAATCTACCTGTATATTAGAAATTTTACATAGACTCATTGATATTCTGGAAACTGTAGCACTCTCTAGCGATTCTCCGGAGATTTTTTTTTGTATTCAGACATTCTACAGTCAAGAATTTAGGGGGGATTGTGTTAGGTGTTCACCCTATATATTTTGGGCAGACCAATGAATACCTGTAATGAAAATAAACAATGATGCTTACCAAAATATAGCCAACAAATACTGCATTAGCTCATATTGCTGTAATCTCATGATTAGAGCAATTTGAATAAAAACGCATTTCCATCCAACTGTTAAAATTGATTGTGGAAATTCTTCTAGGAATGACCGCCATCCCCTTTTTCCACAATGCTGGATCCGGTCCGTCGTAGCGGATTTTGAGAGCAAGTGTAGCGTTACTAGTGGCTTTGGATTTGGCAACCCAACTTACTCGAAGGCTCCTAGAACGTTGCTCGCCTCCGAAGGGTGGGGACGTACACCGCTCGCTCCTGTGCTCTCTGTTCTGTGATAACCGTTAGCTCTTGTTTTAAGCCTCTATTTTAACCGTAAGTCAAGAACCGTGAGTAGAAGGTGTTGGTAATAGGAGAATAACCTGTGATTTTGACGGTGGTGACTTGAAATCCACGGTGAAAGCTGAAAATATTGAGGAATTTGTAAAAACGTGAGAAGAAAATCTTACCGGCTATATATTCACAACGTTTCACCGCCACAAGTAAAATTCTTTATGTGATCTGTGACGGAAAGACTTCAGAGGCGTTGGAAGAAAAGCCTGAGAAGCGAGACTGGGTCACGTAATACTAATAACCGTATTTAACCAAGACAGTCCACCCATCCAATCCTTTTGCAGCCTGATCCTATCCAGTCACTCAATTTAGTAGAATTATCAAGACACTGGAACTAACCTATTAATTTTCCTGCCTTATTAACTTCATTTAACGTAGGCCTAATCCATCCTTCCAGTCCTTTTGCAACCTACCTCAGTCCTTTCAAATTTATCCTCCAATCACACTAAGGCCACAATCCTAACCAGTTCTTCAAAATCTTATCCAATAATTCACCCAAACCTAATCCTTTTGCATCCTTGCCAATCCAATCAGAAGTCTAACAATGTACTAACTAATCCGGGTATATTTTAACGACCATTGTAACCTTCCAATTGGAGTATAACAATTCCAACCTGCAGTAGACCAAATCCAGCCAATCCTTATGTTATCCATGCCTGTCCATTTAACTCATTTAATAACGTAGTAACTAACATTGTAAACTGAACGACAGTTTTAAACATTTCAGTAACTTAATCTTTCAATATTAAACGTACACCTAATTAGTCCAACCCTTATGCAGCCTTCATTCCAATCAGCTAATAACCAAACTGATCCTGGCACATTTTAATAACTGGTTTAACATTTGCATCAAAATTTAACTCTTTCTTTTTTTTTCGAAATGCTGAGACTCACATAGCTTCCTTACTGGATATTAATTTTCCACTCACTTAAGCCACCAAATCTGCTGTATAATTGCCCAGTCCTTCCTCTTCAGCTTCCTAACTACCCAGTCGCGTCCAACAGCCTCGTAACCACCCAATCATCTACCTGACAGTCCCCCAACAACTCAAACTGCTTCCCAGTCACACCCTAACAGCCTTCTAGCAACCTAATCACCCACCTAACTTCGTACAACCTAATCATTCCCCCAAACAACCTCCTAATCCCTCTTTCGCGCCTTTAGCCTCCTGACCACCTAATCCTCCTCCTAACAACCCAATCACGTCTCGCCACACAGCCAATCACAACCACCCAATCACCACCAAAAGAACAATGTTGCCAATGCGTGTGGTGGGCATACTGACGGGCGTGGGTGGGGTGTTGGTAGTACTGTGCGCTGTCTTCTTGGGTGTCTTTCCTACGATCTATAATTCCATCGTAGACAAGGTAAGGAAAGATTATTATTATTATTATTATTATTTTCATCATCATCATCATCCATTTTGTTCTTCCTATTGTTTATTATTTTGTTATTATCTTCATTTTCCTCATCTTCATGTTACGGTATTATTATTATTATTATTATTAATTATTATTATCATCATCCATCTTGTTCTTCCTCTTGTTTATTATTTTGTTACCTTCATCTTCCTCATCTTTTATTATTATTATTATTATTATTATTATTATTGTGAGGCTTATACGTTCTGTAAATAATGTTTAGCTAAGAGATTTCTAGTGTAACATTTTTCCCGTTATTGGCCTCTTCTTCTCATTTATTATCGTTTAGCCATTTCCCTTTCTGTGTGTGTGTGTGTGTGTGTGTGTGTGTGTGTGTGGAATTTCCCTATCCCCATTTCATAGCAGGATGTACAGTTGGGATGATTATACTTTTTAAATGTAATGAACTGCGAGTAGAGGCTTATATAGTAACTGATTGCTATTAAACTGTCAAATACAGTAAGCTACTTTTTAAAAATATTATTCTCTCTCTCCCTCTCTCTCTCTCTCTCTCTGTTTATATTTAACTAAAAGTATTTGTATCTGCCCAGTCATCCATCCGTTCATTTATCCGGCCGTCTATGTATCTGTATCTGTTTATTTATCAGTTTATATTTACTAACCTTGGAAGGAAGACGTGCTTAGGCAGAGAAAGAAGATATTATCCGTGTAATTCTTTATAAACCTTGACAGTGGGTGGTGGGTGTTGATTGGTAGTTGTGGTTGTGATTGTGGTGGTGGTGGTAGTGATGGTAGTTGTGGCTAATTGTGGTGGTGGTTGTGAAGGTAGTTGTGGCTAATTGTGGTGGTGGTTGTGATGATAGTTGTGGCTAATTGTGGTGGTGGTTGTGATGGTGGTTATGGCTAATTGTGGTGGTGGTTGTGATGGTAGTTGTGGCTAATTGTGGTGGTGATTGTGATGGTAGTTGTGGCTAATTGTGGTGGTGGTTGTGATGGTAGTTGTGGCTAATTGTGGTGGTGGTTGTGATGGTAGTTGTGGCTAATTGTGGTGGTGGTTGTGATAGTTGTGGCTAATTGTGGTGGTGGTTGTGATGATAGTTGTGGCTAATTGTGGTGGTGGTTGTGATGGTAGTTGTGGCTAATTGTGGTGGTGGTTATGATGGTAGTTGTGGCTAATTGTGGTGGTGGTTGTGATGGTATTTTGGCTAATTGTGGTGGTGGTTGTGATAGTAGTTATGGCTAAATGTGGCTGCGATTGTGGTAGTAGTAGTGGTTGTTGATCGGTAGGCAGTCTGGCCGAACAGCCCCGAGCCCTAAGGAAGGCCACGGCTGAGACCGGGCTTTCCCACTGAGGTCTCAAGGAGTGTGTGTTGTGTTGTTGGTGCAGGCGATGGTGTGCAATGTAGTCTTCCATAATGTGTTTAATAGTATGGGGTGCTGTGTTGCATCCTGGACGGGCATCAGGGCAATCATCCTGCCTCTTCTGATAACTCAAGAAGGCTGGATGGGGCTTGAGATCTTGATTGTGGTAATTGTGATTGATTGTGGTCATTTTTGTGATAATGGTTGGTTGTCTTGGTGGCGGTGGTTGTGATGATAGTTGTGGTTAATTATTGTGGTGGTTGTGATGATAGTTGTGGTTAATTATTGTGGTGGTTGTGATGGTAGTTGTGGTTAATTATTGTGGTGGTTGTGATGATAGTTGTGGTTAATTATTGTGGTGGTTGTGATGGTAGTTGTGGTTAATTATTGTGGTGGTTGTGATGATAGTTGTGGTTAATTATTGTGGTGGTTGTGATGGTAGTTGTGGTTAATTATTGTGGTGGTTGTGATGATAGTTGTGGTTAATGATTGTGGTAGTTGTGGTTAATTATTGTGGTGGTTGTGATGATAGTTGTGGTTAATGATTGTGGTAGTTGTGGTTAATTATTGTGGTGGTTGTGATGATAGTTGTGGTTAATGATTGTGGTAGTTGTGGTTAATTATTGTGGTGGTTGTGATGATAGTTGTGGTTAATGATTGTGGTAGTTGTGGTTAATTATTGTGGTGGTTGTGATGATAGTTGTTAATTATTGTGGTGGTTGTGATGGTAGTTGTGGTTAATTATTGTGGTGGTTGTGATGATAGTTGTGGTTAATGATTGTGGTAGTTGTGGTTAATGATTGTGGTGGTTGTGATGGTAGTTGTGGTTAATGATTGTGGTGGTTGTGATGGTAGTTGTGGTTAATGATTGTGGTGGTTGTAATGGTACTTGTGGTTAATGATTGTGGTGATTGTGATGATACTTCTGGTTAATGATTGTGGTGGTTGTGATGGTAGTTGTGGTTAATGATTGTGGTGGTTGTGATGATAGTTGAGGTTAAGGATGGTGGTGGTCGTGATGGTAGCTGGGGTTAATTATTGTGGTGGCTGTGATGATTGTGGTGGTTGTGATGATAGTTGTGGTTAATGATTTTGGTAGTTGTGGTTGTGATGGTTGTGGTTGAGAATTTTTGTTGTGGTTATTGTGATGATGGTTTCTTATGCAGTGGTACTTGATTGTGGTAGTTGTGGTTGTGGTGGTGGTAGTTTTGGTAGGTTATAGTGGTAGTTGTAGTTTGGATAGGTTATGATTGTAGAGGGGTTAGATAGAGCCTTCGTTAACTCCTTCATTACCACTAGATATTAGGCTACAGAAGTGGAATAGTCTGATGATGAGAGAGAGAGAGAGAGAGAGAGAGAATCAGGAATAAAAAAGCTAGAATAAGGATTGATATGTGTGTGTGTGTGTGTGTGTGTGTGTGTGTGTGTGAGAGAGAGAGAGAGAGAGAGAGAGAGAGTCATAGGAATAAAAAAGTTAAAATAAGGATTGATTTGTGTATGTGTGTGTGTGTGTGTGTGTGAGAGAGAGAGAGAGAGAGAGAGCCATGGGAATAAAAAAGCTAAAACAGGGATTGATTTCTGTCTGTGTGTGTGTGTGAGAGAGAGAGGGAGAGAGAGAGAGAGAGAGAGTGTGTCATAGGAATAAAAAAGCTAAAACAAGGGATTGATTTCTGAGTGTGTGTGTGAGAGAGAGAGAGAATCATAGTATCAAAAAGCTAAAACAGGGATTGATTTCTGAGTGTGTGTGTGTGTGTGTGTGTGTGTGTGTGTGTGAGAGAGAGAGAGAGAGAATCATAGTATCAAAAAGCTAAAACAGGGATTGATTTCTGAGTGTGTGTGTGTGTGAGAGAGAGAGAGAGAGAGAGAATCATAGTATCAAAAAGCTAAAACTAGGGATTGGGATTGTGTGTATGTGTGTGTGTGAGAGAGAGGGAGGGAGGGAGAAGGAATCATGGTATTAAATTAAAAATGGGGATTGGTGAGTGTTGTGATGTTGCTAAGTACCGTGCGTGTCCTTGCTGACACAATGGATTCACCTACCAGTGTAGTACAGGAGAGAGAGGGGGGGGGGTAGGCCGGATGTATGATGTGCAACTTTTTGATATAAGGTAATTGAAGAGACAGGGGGAGGGAAGCGTATGTTATTATGTATGTTTGGTGTTTTTATACGGTGATGAAAGAGATACGGATGTGTATGTTAGGCCTAAATGCTAGTTGAAATTGTGTGTGTGTGTGTGTGTGTGTGTGTGAATTTGTTATGAAAGGGGGTTACAAGGACAAGTAGCTGGTGTACCCCAAGGTCTTACTACTCATTTCCAGTAGGAATGAAGTCAGAGGGTACACATTGTTGCTGTGAGAGAGAGATTGGTAGTGGTTATGTTTGATACCGAGTATGTTATTGACTCGAGACTTTTTACTCTTAGCCAAAAATTGACTTCTTTCCACCTTGAATACTGAGTTGTAACAATAGAGTTACAATAGATATGGTACTAGTCACGAAGAAGTGCTGTGGGAATGATGTAGAGCAACAACATTGTCTTTACTACGGGAAATTAACTGCAAAAGGACGATAATCTGCGCCTACTTAACAAACAATAGTCTTATGAGGACACTCGAAAACACATCATCAGATTAAAGGAGCGAAGAATGATGATGACGATACTGCGGAGCACGGACAAAGGGTGTACCCAGCCATGCGACTAATACAAAGTGTGTGTGTGTGTGTGTGTGTGTGTGTGAAACGGATGTGACCTCTGTATGGCTTGTTTTGTGCGAGTTCATTTCTATATTTATCTCCGTATTGAGAGGAGCGGTACTAGATAAAGAAAAAAATATGGTACGGAATGTGATCGAGGGAGCGTCTTTGTGTGTGTGTGTGTGTGTGTGTTAGAGACAAAGATGCCGATAGAGAGGTCAGAATGCTAAGAACAGTGAAAGTAAGGGAAAAACATGATAAAAATAAATATAACCTACAATGAAGTTGAAGAAGGAAACACCGATACAATAAAAGCTTACCAACAGAAAATCTATACCTGTACTGCATAGGAAATATCAGTTTACCGTCTCAATCTATGTATATCTGTCTGTCCATCCACGGTATGTGTATGTATTTGTCCATCTGTGTATGTATATCTTTGTATCTGTACCGTATCTGTCCATTTATGTATAGCTGTCTTTGTATGTATCTACGAGTATGTATATGTGGAGTAGACTGTAGCACCAGTCGAACAGGGCAGTACTCCCGAGGTTGATGGCAAGCTGGTGATAGGGAGAGCTGGAGCTCCCGTTTCACCAGCCCTCAGGACTTGATCCTGACCATCTCCCTTTTCTGAACATTTTCAGTGCATTCATTTACACAGAGAGTAGGCCAGCATGCTCTCATAATACCTCTACCTTCAACTGTCTACACCACACTACATGCGCATAACATATCACACCTTCTATTCACATCTTTAGTAATGGCCGCTGCACTCTTACTATCAAATGAGGTGGTACCTCGGATTGCCACCACCGGCAGGGTAGGGCTGGAGGCACAGGGTCCTCCCGGTCGCCATCAAGCGACTGTGCCGGCAGCGACTGTTGCTATTTCCGGGAATGCTCGTCGGCGAAGAGGTGACGGTGCGGTCTTATTCTTTACCAACATCCGCGGCCTTACCACAAATTTAAACTCAGTTCATTTTTTCCTTCAGTCCATATCCCCTTTGGCCCTTTTCCTCACAGAACCACAAATCTCACCCTCCACTGATATATCTCCATTTTGTTTTCCCGGTTACCATCTCCTTACAAACTTTCGAAACAAGGGCGTCACCTGTTGTTATATCAAATCCCAATATGCAGTTGACACTATTTTAAACTTCACTTCATCCAGTTTTGATTACTCGTTATATAAATTAAATTACCAAAACATTACCAAATATATCTGTGTAGTTTATCGTTCCCCCAATGCTTCTTCGGAACCCAGTGTATTTGATTCCATATCCACTCAGTTGAGTAACCTTGACCTTGCCCTTGGCAACGAAATTACCATTTTGGGTGATTTTAACATACACAATGTTGAATGGTTATTGCATTCTGCCCAGACTGACGACGATGGTCTGGAATGTGAGCTGTTTGCGGAATCGTTTAATCTCACCCAGTTGGTAAAGCAACCAACCAGAATACCTGATAATCCTGACCATAATGCCCATCTCTTGGATTTATTCTTGACAAATAATCCAGATCAGTACAGGATAGAGGTACTGTCACCACTTGGGTCTTCTGACCACAATCTCATCAAAGCCTCATTAGTTAACCCTCCTGCACCTCCCCATTCTGAATCTGTCAGGGTGACCCGATGGCACTTTGACAGGGCAGACTGGGATGGATTTAGAAATTATCTTGCTGATGTTCCATGGCAGTCTTTCTTCTCTAGTGATCCCAATTCTACCCAGTCCCACATTTGCGACTTAATACTAGCTGGTATGGATTTATTCATACCAAGTCAACAGTTCACCAAAAGATCAAACTCTCCAAAATGGTTTGATGGCAATTGTGCCAGAGCAACAGCCCAAAAGTCATTAGCATATAACTCTTACTTAAAATAAAAAACATCTGAATCACTCTCCCAGTTTAAAATTGCTAGAAATCATGCAAAAGCTGTATTAAATCTATCTAAATCAAACTTTCTTCAAAAGCAAGCATCAAAACTACTTAACAACCCTAATGACAATAGAATATTCTGGTCAACTCTTAATTCTTTCAATAATAACTTTAACAAGTCATCTTCCATTCCCCCACTAAAATCTTCAGATGGCATCATTACAAATGACCCACGTGGGAAAGCAGATATCTTTGCTAGTACCTTTGCAAGAAACTCTACCATAGATGATACCAGCCAGAATGTCTCAGTACTGGAACTTGATTCTCCCGAAATTGCCCCACTTAAAATACAGACAAGATACGTAAAA
This sequence comes from Coenobita brevimanus, assembly GCF_032717465.1. Lineage (NCBI taxonomy): Eukaryota > Metazoa > Arthropoda > Malacostraca > Decapoda > Coenobitidae > Coenobita > Coenobita brevimanus. Next base: position 6,511,076 of record NC_137002.1, on the reverse strand, counting down.
TCCATCCTAGACAATTTACCTACCAACAAAGCTCCAGGCCCAGATGGAATTCCGCCAATTGTTTTGAAAAAGTGTTCCCCTGAACTTGCCTCTGTCCTAGCTAAATTATTCAGACTATGCATACGTACTTCTTTATTCCCAAATTCATGGAAAGAAGCCAATATCCACCCAGTTCCGAAGAAAGGAAGTTCGTCTGACCCCTCCAATTACAGACCAATAGCTGTCACATCTTCTCTTGGTAAGGTATTTGAAACTTTAATTAATAAGCATATTGTTAAACATCTTGAATCCAACAACTTAATTAGTGATAGACAATACGGTTTTCGCCACGAAAGATCCACCATTGACATACTCAGTCTCTTAACTCATACCATCCATCAATCAATTGATCTTTTTGGAGAAACTCATGCAGTAGCTCTTGATATCTCTGAAGCTTTCGACAGAGTATGGCACCGTTCCCTGCTGTCCAAACTCCCTTGCTATGGACTAACGTCTTTTGTTCCTTTGATTTCTTCTTATCTTAGTGACAGGAAAATAAGAGTAAAAGTAGATGATGTATATTCGAATTTCCACTCAATTAACGCCGGCGTGCCGCAGGGATCAGTTCTGGCGCCAACCCTATTTCTGGTTCATATTAATGATCTCTTATCTGTCACTCACGATCCCATTCACTCATATGCAGATGACTCAACACTACATAGTTCATTCACACTCAGACATCCATTTACAAAGTCTAATATCTCTACCTCTCAACTCAGTACAGCCATCTCCATAAATAAAGATCTATCTACCATCAGTGAATGGGGACAAAACAACCTTGTCTCTTTTAATGCTAGTAAAACTAAATATATACAGTTTACTAATAGACAGATATTGCCAGATTCGTACATTACCTTCAATGCTACTAATATTCCCATCTCCAAAAGTATTGAAATTCTTGGTGTCTCACTTAACAGTGCCCTCAGCTGGACCTCTCATGTCAGATCACTTGCTAAAACCGCCTCAAAGAAACTTGGATTATTGTACAGAGTCCGTAACTTCTTCGCCGATGAGCAGTTAGCTATAATTTACAAGAGTCATGTGCGCTCTCAGCTTGAATATTGCTCACCCTTGTGGAATGGTTGTGGAGAGGTTGCATTAAGACAACTAGACAAAATTCAGAATAAAGCCGTTAGAATCATTAACAACCCTGCCATTACATATAAACTACCTCCCCTGCAAGTAAGAAGGAATGTTGCCTCCCTTGCATTATTTTACAGATATTTTTTTGGCAAATGCTCAGACGAAGTTGCGTCCATGGTGCCACCTCTCCATGCCTTCCCTCGTGCTACACGGGCATCTGGTAGCGCTCATGACTGGAATGTCACTCAACCATATTGCAGAACTTCTGCCTATCAGAATTCTTTCATTCCCCGAACTGCATCTCTCTGGAACTCGCTTCCCCATAGTTGTTTTCCTCCAAATTTCAACCCACAACTGTTCAAGTCTAACTGTTACAGATATTTTATGAACAGAGGGCACCAGTAATCTGGTGTATGGATTATTTTTTTTTTTACCCATTTGTTTTTCCTTCCTCCGTTCTGTTATTTATATAAAAAAAAATATCTATTCCTATTTGTATGTCCAGCTATGCATATCAGTCTTCCTCTCTGTATCTATCTGTGTATATCTATCATCCTATCTATCTGTCCATCTGTGTATATCCATCTGTCTATCTGTCCATCTGTTTTCCTGTCATTGAAATATGTATAGTAAAATTCGAAAAAAATGCAAAATTCTTATTATTTAAAGTTATATGGGAGTTTTTAGATGCAGGAAAATTTGTGGTGTAGTGCAATAAATAATGAAAATAATAGAGACTGTGGCGAGAATAAAGAAAGCAGAATATTTAAAGCTGAAAGTTGAAAGGAATTTTGGATAAAAAAATATAGAAACACAAAAGAGTAAATGTTAAGGAATAAAAAAAAGCAAATGAAAGTAAGAACTGGAAGAGAAAAGGTGAGAAAAAAAAAAGTTAGTCAAGAGGTGGCATTTCCCTTCTCATGGTGGGGTCAACTCTTATTCTAAGCCAGGAAACGTTTGATGGGTTTATTTCCACGTAATTAATCTAGTAAACGTTTAGCGATTTTATTCCCCCTTACTCTAAGCCAGGAAACGTTTGACAAGATTATTCCCTCCTAATGTAATCCAGGAAACGTTTGAAGAGTTTATTCCATCTTATTGTAATCCGGGAAACGTTTGACTAGTTTATTCCCTCTTATTCTAATCCAGGAAACGTTTGACGAGTTTATTCATCTGAGAGTGATAGGAGTTTGAAAATTAATGAATTATTCCGATAACTGGATATAAAGCTGCGGTATATATGCATTGTTAAAAGTTAAATATATATATATATAACATTAGTGAAATAAATAACGAGAAGAAAAAGGAATGAAAACTGGATAGAAAAAAAAAAAAAAAGCTTCAAATAAAGTTGCAAAAAAAGGATGACTACCCATAATCTCTCTCTCTCTCTCTCTCTCTCTCTCTCTCTCTCTCTCTCTCTCTCTGTCAGTGGGCTAGATACGTGATTAGAGGGTTAAATAAGACCATCCATATTGACAGTCATGACACTTTTAGTCTGTCTAATTATCTCTCTCACTTTAACTTGGCCCAAATTTTCGCCTTTTTGCAGCTTATTTCACGTAGCTCAGTGGCAGAGACAATACTACGGCACTACATACTTTTCATGGCACTTCTTCGTGATTAGTACCTTACTCTGGTGTTAAACTGAAGATTCAAGATTGAAAGATGGTAGTTTTAGACCAAGTTAGGGTTAAAATAGTTTAGTACACACACACACACACACACACACACACACACACACACACACACACAAGATGCCTTTACCTCCATTCACTTTTCTTACGCTCTCTCCTTCGCTGCGGGCTGGTGACGTCACAGGAAATCCGGATGCAGTCGGATTCATTGTTATTCCTCATGAGAACGACAGGGTGGAGAATTCCTTGAGGAGCCTAGAATACGAGACGAAGGCTATGTTTAGAAGACAGATGTTCGTCAGGATGTGTTGTGTTTCCATTAATATTGATGATGTGTTTAAAATTTGTTATACCGGTACTTCTTACAAGATTTAGGCTGTTTTAGATGCTAAATGTTTATCAAGTTGTGTTATGCTTCGTGCAAGATTAAGGCTATATTTAAAAGACAGTGTTTATCAGTATGTGTCACCTGTATGCTTCCAACAAGATTAAGACTGTTTGGAAGACAATGTTTATCAGTACCGTATGTGTTATGCTTCCCACAAGATTAAGGCTATGTTCTAAGTGATTGTTTCTCAGGATGTGTTAAATATCCTACGAGATTCAAGCTATGTTTCGAGGACACAATGCTGCTCCAGATGTAGTGTCAAGCTCCTTAATGTTCACGAAGCAGAAGTGCCCAAGAGACTTTACTTATATGACTACTCCTAAGATACATGGTTACACTTATGCTCACAAGACGAATGTAAAGAAGCAATAGCCTTTCCTTACAAGACAGATAAACAACCTATAACCTATGCTCACTAATATAATACTCACAAGGCAAACACTTAAAGTATAGGCAACGTAATCACAAAAACTAATACTCACAGGTAATGCTCACAAGATATGCTCTCAAGGGTAGAACTCGGATGTTATATGCTTTGTGTGTGTGTGTGTGTGTGTGTGTGTGTGTGTGTGTCCGACTCTGGGCATAGGCTTCACAGCCTGCTATCAAGGCCCAGCAGTCCTCCTACATACCATACACCTCTACATGTCACCACTTACAGTAGGTTATGCTCTGTTCCTTTTAATTATGACCTTTTTACTCTTAAGTTGGCCCAGAATTTCATCCTTTTGCAGCTTATTACACGTAGCTCAGTGGCAGAAAGAGGCAATGCTACGGCTCTACATCCTTCCATCGCATGTCTTCGTGGAGTAGCGCAGTCATGTTAGAGAGAGAGAGAGAGAGAGAGAGAGAGAGAATTACACAATATAACCCAGTCATGTGTTAACCCCCCCAAAAAAAAAAAAACAAGAAGAAAAAAAGATAATGCAGTACTTGTATATTCTAGTCATGATGTTAGCCAAAAAAAAAAGGAAAAAATCTATACCGGTAACCTACTCATGGTGTGTTAGCCGAGAGAGAGAGAGAGTGAGAGAGAGAGATTCTTTTAGACTGCGCTTTCACTGACTTACCTAGAACCGCAGTTGATAAGGAGAGAGAGTGGACGTGGCGGGAAAATAAATTGCTTGCCCTAGCCTTGTCTTATTCTTATTTATTCACTTATTATTTTCTTTATTTTATTGCCTTGACCTCTGTCTAATGTCTTTCTCTATTCCCCTAACCTTGACCTATTTGTTGTACTCATTTATTTAATTTTATTATCTGTGCCTATCTCTAATGTCTTTCTCCATTCACTCGCTTTTAGTTGTGTTCTTTTCCTTTACACTCTCTCTCTCTCTCTCTCTCTTTTCCTTTCATTTTTTTTATTACATCTCTGCAACCAGCTGACTGCATCCTGTTTGTATTTCTCATTCTCTCCTTTTTTCACCTTTATTACAGGTTGAGAAAAATACCATATCTCGAAATGACTTGCACTGTCCTTGCCGTACTTTATTTATTTATTTATTTATTTTTTTTTTTGTCTGTCTTTAACTGGGTCGCCCTGTTCGTAATCTCATTTGTGTTGAGTCTTGTATTTTGCACTCGTCTGATTCTTCTTCCTTTATCTGTCTTTCTTTCCTTCGTGATTCCTTTCCATTGTTATATCTTGCACTCAGTTTATATACACGTATTTCCCCTTTCTTTCCTTTCATTCCTTTGTTTGCTACGTATTTTGTTCTTTTCTGTAAACAAAGGAGAAGGTAAATCTCTCTCTCTCTCTCTCTCTCTCTCTCTCTCTCTCTGTAGGCAGCCAAATATCTACCTTGTTATTCTATGCATTCTCGCCCCCCCCTCCTCTCTCTCTCTCTCTCTCTCTCTCTCTCTCTCTCTCTCTCTCTATATATATATATATATATATATATATATATATATATATATATATCTCGTCGACTACATATGTATGGCTTCTATTTGTGTGGGTGGGTCTTGTGCTTTGCAGTGTGCTTCCGTTCGTGTTTGGGTTAATGCGTTCTTCCGTGTGTGTGTGTGTGTGTTTTGTGCCATTTGCGTGGGGCATTCATGGTGTGTGCGTGTGTGTGTGTGTGTGTGTGTGTGTGTTTTGTGCCATTTGCGTGGGGCATTCATGGTGTGTGTGTGTGTGTGTGTGTGTGTGTGTGTGTGTCTCCTGGAGAAATTGTACACAAGTGTTCAGGGATGCACTGAGGCTATGTGTTAATGTGTGTGTGTGTCTGGAGAGTTATGTACCGTACTCATAACGGGAAGTAAATGTGTGTGTGTGTGTGTGTGTGTGTGTGTGTGTGTGTGTGTGTGTGTGTTTTGTGCGATTTGCGTGGGGCATTCATTGTGTGTGTGTGTGTGTGTGTGTGTGTGTGTGTGTGTGTGTGTGTGTGTGTTTTGTGCCATTTGCGTGGGGCATTCATGGTGTGTGTGTGTGTGTGTGTGTGTGTGTTTTGTGCCATTTGCGTGGGGCATTCATGGTGTGTGTGTGTGCGTGTGTGTGTGTGTGTGTGTGTGTGTGTGTGTGTGTGTGTGTGTGTGTGTTTTGTGCCATTTGCGTGGGGCATTCATGGTGTGTGTGTGTGTGTGTGTGTGTGTGTGTGTGTGTGTGTCTCCTGGAGAAATTGTACACAAGTGTTCAGGGATGCACTGAGGCTATGTGTTAATGTGTGTGTGTGTCTGGAGAGTTATGTACCGTACTCATAACGGGAAGTAAATGTGTGTGTGTGTGTGTGTGTGTGTGTGTGTGTGTACTCTACCGCTATGTACAGAAGGCTATTATGCACCCGTATGTTTTCATGTATGTGTATCTACGTACGCATGTATGTAATACGTGATCATCTGCTTGTAGCCTAAATCCACATTAAGATAGGTAGACAAAGATAGAAATAGATAGGTAGATAAAAATAAAAATAGATATGTAGATGGAGAGAGCATGACAGTGTCCCATATATCGCGTGACCCCCATTGTGTAGTCAGATTGGAGGGTTGATGTGACTAGCAACCAAGGAGACTCATTCCTGCCCCATTACCAAGCCTCATAGAATTTCCTACAACCATTACTCTATATATAGGTTGAGAATTTAGCCAGTTCCCTCAGATGAAAACCAAAATGACGTAGATTCTTTAGTTTTGTGATTATTATTTTTCCGTTTTTGTTTTATTTTGTGTGATGTATTTCTTTATGTAATTCTGTTTGGCTTTGTATTTTGAGTTTAGTATATATATTTTATTGATGTGCATTTTTTTTCAGTTCATAATCTTTGGTAAATATAGCTTTAATTTTTGTTTTTGTATTAAGAGTTTTGTATGTAGTTTGCTTGTGTATTATTATTGTTATTTTGATTGTTATTACTGTTATTATTATTATTATTATTAATTTTGTTATTTCGATTTTTCGTGTAATGCTGTCTAGTGAACCGCCTCATCCTGGGACAACTCGAGTATTATGTTCCCCCTAACGTAACAGGCACCTGAGAGGGAATTAATTGGTGTGTGTAAGACGTCACGTGGAGTCTCACGCACCAGGTTTCGAATCCAAAAGGCCATTGTGGATTTTTATAAGTTGCGTATTCACCAGCGGACAATTAACGATACTTTTTTTAGTTGAATTTCTTTTTTTTTTTCTCTCTCAGATTTTAGACTTTTGATGCCAACTACACATTTTTTATTTTTATTTTCACAGAAGATGAACAGAGGAAGAAAAAACTTATCAAAGAAAATTAAAAAATTAATCCGTGCACCAGATTACGTGTCCTCCATATGTGAGCAAAATATTGATCCATCTAGCTGTAAGTTGAAGTAGGAAATGTATTGTCACTCAAATTTTGGAAGGGCATTTCTAACTGGAATAGACTTTTGAAGCCGACTCTACGTAGCCTACCTGGACAAAAAGACGATCCATTTAGCTAGTAGTTGAATTTTTATGATTATTATTATTTTTTTTTACTTATAAATGAAGGAGTATTGTAGGCTGAGTGTAATAGCCTGGGGCCCTACGCTTGTTTTCTGTGTTTATCATTATGACCCATTCTCTGCTGAATAAAATCTTCTGGCGTTGGTTGGACAGGAATGTAGTACTAGAGCTGTTCCGACCACGAGAGGGCCAGGGTGTAAGCCTTATATGATGTACAGTTTACTCGTACTGTACACTGGCTATAAAACAGTGAGTCAGGGCAGGTAAAGTACTGTACGGAATCAGCTTGACAGTATTAAGAAAGAGGCTCCTCAGATTCACTCTCAGCTGAAGGAAATCGTCGAATGTTAGATGGAATAGGATGTTTGAGTACTTGGTGAATGTGGGAGGGTTAAGAGTCCATGGTACGTTAGGGGTCCATGTAAGCCTTGTGCCTAAGTGGTGGACGATGTAAACGGAAACGCTGGCCAGTTTTGCTCGTGTTATATGGCCCAGAAGACTCTGGAAAGGGTTGGAGGAGGGGAGAAGCTGAGGCAGTGATGATAATAATAATAATAGTAAATGAACCGTAATTACTATTATATACGGTATTGCTGTTGCTACTACTGCTACTATTACTACTACTTCCGTCATCATCATCTTCAACAGTATATTCCCACTGTTGCAAAACTACTTGGTACGATCCACACACACACACACACACACACACACACACACACACACGCACGCACGCACGAAGAATGCCTAATATATAAACAAGGAAGAAATGACGAAAAAAATGGCGGAGGAATCATAAAGCAGGAGGAAGCAGAGGAAGAACATGATAATATTTTGCAAGAGGGAAGATGATAGAGGAAGGAAAAAAAAAAGAAAAAGGTGAATGTTATTTTGTGTGTGTGTGTGTCTGTGTGCCTGGGGGGATTGTTCGTCTGGCGGGGGTGATTGTGGTAGTTGTGGTCGTAGGAATGGTGGTTGTTGTGGTTGGTGGGGAGATTGTGGTAGTGTTGGTTATGGTGGTGGTAGGAATGTTGGTAGGTGTGGTTGTGGTTGGTATGAATGCTGGTAGTTGTGTGTGTGCGTGTGCATTTCCCAGCCTGCCTGTGGAACCTGCCTTTCCAAATCAATTTCCTGCGTCTCAAGTCTCTCTCTCTCTCTCTCTCTCTCTCTCTCTCTCTCTCTCTCTCTCTCTCTCTCTCTCTCTCAGAAGGAAATCACACCACAATTCCACCCAGACTACGACACAAGCAGCACTTTACATTCGAGGTCCCTAATATCAGCTCCAGATAAAAGCAGATTGTTAAAAGACGCCGTGTAATGGTCTCATGTGTAACTGGGAGAAATGACATAATCGAAAAAACAAATCGAATTACTGATAAGCCGTATCTAATCTCAGTGGTGGTCAGAGTGGGAATTTTTAGATATGGTAATGCCGGAACCGTATCTCCCTTATCGTAAAACAAACAGGATTATTGATAACATGTATAGTCTTAAGGCAATGCTATCCTTATCATATTATGGGGGTGAAAAGGTGTTAAGGATTAAGTTATTGAAGGTCTTTGGTTGCGTTCAGAGAGATTGTTACTTCGTCCTTACTTGTTTTATTATTATTATTGTTATTATTATTATTATTATTATTATTATTATCTTTCTTCTTCCTCCTCCTCCTCTTCTTCTTCTTCTTCTCCTCCTCCTCCTCCTCCTCTTCTTCTTCTTCTTCTCCTCCTCCTCCTCCTCCTCTTCTTCTTCTTCTTCTCCTCCTCCTCCTCCTCCTCCTCCTCCCCCTCCTCCTCCTCCCCCTCCTCCTCCTCCTCCTCCTCCTCCTCCTCCTTCTTCTTCTTCTTCTTATTATTATTATTAGTATTAGTATTAGTATTAGTATTATTATTTTTATTTCTTTTTCTTTCTTCCTCCTCCTCTTCTTCTTTTTATTATTATTATTATTATTATTGTTGTTGTCAGCTAATCTTATCATCTGGCTATCCCTATCTTATAAAACCCAGTAAAGGCTTATTTCTGTTACCCATGTTTTTTTTTTAGGTTACTGAATATCTTAGTGCATTTTTCTCCTCGGATTAGGGAGCGGTGAGGCACAAATATATATTCCTTAACAGATTAATATTCTGGGTTATTCTTATATAATTTTAGGCCAAGGGATATTAAGTATAGTACCCAAACTAACATGGATTTGAGACTATGGTGTGTGTGTGTGTGTGTGAGAGAGAGAGGGGGGGGGGAGAGAGAGCAGTTATGGGATATATTAGAAACATGTGTTGAGTTTAGAGAGTGGATGGGATAAGAAAAATGTTCATGACAGATGTGGAGGAAGGAAGACTGTGGACATCGAGGTGGAAGAGTGTGCCTGGATGGTGTGGTCATGTGGAGAGAATGGATATCAATGTGGATTATTTTTATTTATTTATTTATTTTTTTTATTCAGGGTGTAAGGATGGTCCAGTTCCGTTGAGTGAAAGCAAAGGGAATGTACTGTGGGTGTTTTTTTTTTATTTTTTTTTTTTTTTAGGGGTGGAGTAAGAAATTTCCGAAACGATTGTGTGTGTGTGTGTGTGTGTGTGTGTGTGTGTGTGTGTTTAGTGGTTGGGTTTGGTAAGTGTCGAGTCACAGGAAATTGAGAGTGAGAGAGAGAGAGAGAGCGTGTGGAGTATATTGATTTTTTCGTCAGCCGTAATTCTTCGTGCAGTTTACAGTGACGCATTATTATTATTATTATTTTATTATTATTATTCACTCATCTTAAATGTCACGACCAACTGCCTAGCCCCGGGCTCCTACGCTCTTCATGGGGCAACGTAGGATTGGATGATGGATGGATTATTATTATTATTATTAGAAGACCCGTAGCGAATAGGTTACCAGATCATAATAATTAACAAGAGAGAGAGAGAGAGAGAGAGAGAGATCCCCAATACACGCAGATATACAAAATTCACCCAATATACGAACAGAGTATTACTATATCAAGGGCCAAAGCAAGCCAATAAAGATACACTCCTCTTTCCTGTCATTAAAGAGAGAGAGAGAGAGAGAGAGAGGGTCTAATACACGTCAAGCTATACAAACTTCACCCTGTACACGAAAATAGTTTTAATGTATCAGAGTCCACAACAGGCAAATAAAGATACACTCATACAATTCTTCCTGTCATTAAAGATATACAAGTGTGCAGTATCATATGTATGTCCTATTATTCCAAGTATTGAATTTAGTGTGGGATATAAATGATGTAGTTAGCCTTGGAGGTGATAGGGGTGCTGCTAAAGAGGGATGCCTTCACGTGTTGGAACTGATTTAACCAGGTGGCTCAACTGCTAAGCAAAAACATTATACTTGCCTCTCTCTCTCTCTCTCTCTCTCTCTCTCTCTCTCTCTCTCTCTCTCTCTCTCTCTCTCTCTCTCTCTCTCTCTCTCTCTCTCTCTCTCTCTCACGTAAGACTGAGAGAACTCCAGTATTGATTTTCAGTTAATGACATGATTTATCCAGCTGCGAGTAATATAAGTCTGCCACTATTAATACGATTTTTATTATTATTATTATTATTTGCAAGTAGTATTTTGTAACTCATGGTCAGGCTGATTCCTAGTTAACGTTAGACAATATATTCAGATCCTAGAAACCTGTCATTATAATTACGTTTTTTTCTCCAGGTAAATGAAGTATATATGATTTTAAGATATCTTGTAAGGTGTATATTGTAAGTCGTAAAAGAACCGATTTGCCCTTGGTGTTGGTGATAGGAAAGCGTGTCTCTGTATTCGTCTTTATTACATTAATACCATTTTTCTTATTGTCAGGTTAATTTGTAGTGTTTTATAGTATGTAGTGTGTATTTGGTAAGGTGAATATCGAAGTTCGTGGCAGGATGATTTATGAGAGTGAAAGGGAAGCTCGTCTTGTGTATCCATATTTCTTCCTTGCTTTTATGGCAATACTGTTTTTCTTCTTGTCAGGTTAATTCCAGATATTTCATGATGTGTAGTGTGTATTTTGTAAAGTGTATTTCCTAAGTCGTTGAAGGAGTGATTGCCGTGGAGTGAAAGCAAAGCATGTCTAGTGTATCCATATTTCATTCTTGCATTCATAGCCTCATTCCCTCAGTTTTTTTCTAGGTATTATTTGTGATAGTATGTGATGGGTATTTTGTAAGGGGTATTGCATTAGTCGTGGAAGAATTGATTTATGACTGAAAGGAAAGCATCTCTTGTGTATTCATATTTCTCCGTTACTTTCTTGACCTTATTTCTTTATTTTTTTTAGGTTAATTTGTGATATTTTAGTATGTAATGTGTATTTTGTAAGGGATATTTAATAAGTCGGGGAACGTTTGATTTATGAGTCAAAGGAAAGCATCTCGTGTAACCATATTTCTCTCTTAGATTTATGACCTCAGTACTATTTTTTTTTTCTTTATTTTCAGGTTAATTTGTGATATTTTAGTATGTAGTGTGTATTTTGAAAGGTGTATGTCGTAGTTCGTGGAAAGACTGATGTGTTTCTTGGGTATAATGCGTAGATAAAGGTATTCAGGCCTGTATTGATTTTGGGCCGGAGAGGGTTTGTTTTGGGAGAGTTCGTTGCAGGTTCATTTCGGTTGTAAGGCCAATTTAAGAGAGACAAAAGGAAATATTATTCGGCTTGTACCTTCAAAGTTAGGATTGGGTTAGATGTTGTCGGGTTTAGCAGTGAAATTGAGTTAAATGGAAAGGTAGTGATGACATAGACTTGATTGCCGAAAACGAATCAAGCCGAAACTAAACGAGGCCCCCCTTGGACTCTACAGAAAACGGGGATTCTGAGGGTCATGCAGTGGTACTAAAAATCATGGTGGTACAATATATCCAATTTAGCTTCATCTGATGGAACTGGCCCACGGGTGCAACTAGAGTATTAACTTGTGGTTGTATAAAATTAATGAGCCTTGGTGTAGAGGTGGGAATGAGTCTCCATGGTTACGAGTCAAAATCCGCCGTCCAGTCTGATTACACTTTTCTTTTTTTTTTTTTAACGTAGCCTATAATTACCATCTCTCCGTCTTGAATGCTGCGTTGGAACAAGAGGTTGACGCTAAATTATGGTGCTAGTCACGAAGAAGTGCAGTGGAAAGGACATGCAGCCGTAGTATTGTCTTTTTCTGCCATTTAATTACTTAAGATATATCGCAAAAGGACGAAAATCTGGGCCAGTCTAAGTTGAAAGGGGGATAGTTCATGATCCGAGCTGAAGGGGGTTTAAGAGATCTATCTGTCTATCTATCAGTTAGTCAGTCTATCTGTCTATCTGTCTATATAGCCAGACGCCTTAATCCCGTAAGGGGAAGCCACAGGCAAATCACCATCATCAGTAGCAACAGCATTATATCATCACCATTGTCATCATCATCATCATCAGTAGCACCAGCAGCATTATATCATCACCATTACCATCATCATCATCATCATCACCAACATAAACAAAATTGGTGTAGGTAGGTAGGTGCTGGTGTGTAGGTAGGCTGGTTGATAGGTAAGTAGGCGTTGGGATGTGGCAGTAAGTAGGAGAGTATATCAGTGTTGATTGATTGATAAGTAGATAGGTAGGCTATAAATACCGTAATCAATAGACAGGAGAGAGAGAGAGAGAGAGGGGGGGGGAAGGAGAGAGAGGGAGGAAGTGTATGAATATGAGAAGCGTGAAGAAGTCATAGAGAGAGGGGGGGGAGGGGTAGAAAGGGAGGAAGTGTATGAATATGAGAGAAGAGAGTGAATGAGAAAAGGAAGTCACAGAGAAGGGGGGCTGAAGAGGAGGAAGAGTATGAATATGGAAGAAGAGAGTGAAGGAGGAAAAGAAGTCAGGGAGAAAGAGAGAGGGGGGGGGGAAGGGATCGCATGTGTTAACTACCGGCATATAACAACGAGGGTGATAAAGAATACACTTATGAAGCAACGCCGTATGTTACCACCGTCTTTAATAATCACACACACACACACACACACACACACACACACACACACACACACACACACACACACACACACACACACACACACACACACACACACACACACACACACTACCGCAACACCCGCTTTACTGTAATGGGGTGTAAGCTCATAAATCAAGGCTGGCAAACATGACATTTCCAAACACTTACTTCACTGCGCAACAGAGAAACACACTGCAGGCTGTTTGTACATCTATCTGTCTTCCTGTATCCATCTATCTCTTTCTGTCTTCCTATAGCCATCTGTCTATCTGTCTGTATGTCTATCTATCTCTGTATCCTGTCTTTTTATGTTTGCCTTTCTGTTTGTCTTCGTCTGTCTGCTGTTTCTGTCTCTCTCTGTCAAGCTGTATTCGTTTTTATGTCTGCTTTTCTCTATCTGTGTAACTGTCTATGTATATGCCTCTGTCTATCCAGCAGTCTGTCTGTCTATCGATCTGTACTCATCTTTTTATATCTACCTGTCTCTTCCCATGTCTACGAGTATGCACCTTTATCGATTGCATCCTCGAGAGAGAGAGAGAGAGAGAGAGAG
>NC_137002.1:6492485-6494985 GCF_032717465.1 Coenobita brevimanus | reverse complement strand
AGGGAGGAGGGAAAAAAATAAAGGAAGGCAGGGTGAGGAAGGGAGGAGATGGAGGGGAGAATAGCGAGGGAATGAGAGAGGGAGGGGAAGAAATGAGAGAAAAAAAAAAGAAGGGAAGAGGAAGGGGAAGATTGATGAGGGGAGGGGAGACAATTACGAGGGGAGGAGAGGGGAAAGAGGTTCAGAAAATTAGACATTAACTCCAAGTGTGGCGGGAAAAAATACGTGTTTGAGAGAGAGAGAGAGAGAGAGAAAGATGGGAGGGGAAGGTACAAGGGAGGGAGGGAGGAAAAGGAAAGATGAGAGAAAAAGAGAGAGGGAACAGGGAGGGAGATAAAGAGAGATGGGAGAGGAAGGTACAGGGGAGGGAGGGAGAAAAAGGGAAGATAGATAGTTAGATACAGATAGATAGATAGAGAGAGATGGGAGGGGAAGGTACAGGGGAGGGAGAGAGGAAAAGGGAAGATGAGAGAGAGAGGGAGAGAGAGAAGGGGGGGAGGGGGTAATTACGTGTCCTTCATATTCTTGAAACGTAATGGCGAACGTACCCCTCCAAAAAAAAAAAAACTCAAATCCTGTTATTTTTATTTTTTTATTATTTTTTTGAGGTGGAATAAATATGAGAAGGTTTGGGATGACAATAATGTTTTTCAGTGGATGGAAGGTGCCTTGGGGTGGAATAATGTGTGTGTGTGTGTGTGTGTGTGTGTGTGTGTGTGTGTGTGTGTGTGTGTGTGTGTGTGTGTATGGATTTATAAGCGCAGTCGTGATATTACTGACCGTGATCCAGGTATTAAGTGTGTGTGTGTGTGTGTGTTCCTGGACCCCTGGTGGTGCAGTGGGTTAAGGTGCTTTTTCCGAGTTTAGTCCATAAGGGTTTGACGCTTACTGGCAAATTTTTTCACTCACCTTAATTACCTTACTTGTGTAGCCTAGCCCAGGACCCCTACGCACCTGGTGGGATAGTAAAGGATAGGATAATAGCTGGGATAGGAAGTGGACTGGTGTATGAGGGAGGGGTGTTTGAGATGGCACGGAGGAAATTGAATGACATTGTGTTGGATTATTATTATTATTATTATTATTATTATTATATTTGTAGTAGTAGTAGTTTTTTTTTTTTTATGAAAGATGAAGAGTATATGGGTAAATTTGGCTTGGAATGGCTTATATGCAGTTTAATGTATATGAAGGAGTGTTGCTTGGAATGTTATGTACGGAAGGTAATACCGAGTCAAGAGATGGGGTAGGGTAGTGTAGGGTAGGATAGGATAGGGGTGGGTAAGGTTGGGTAGGGTAGGTTAGGATAGAGGTGGGTAAGGTTGGGTAGGGTAGGATAGGATAGGGGTGGGTAAGGTTGGGTAGGAAAGGGGTGGGTAAGGTTGGGTAGGGTAGGATAGGATAGGGGTGGGTAAGGATGTGTAGGGTAGGATAGGATAGAATAGGGGTGGGTAGGGGAGGATAGGATAGGGGTGGGTAAGGTTGGGTAGGGTAGGGTAGGATAGAGGTGGGTAAGGTTGGGTAGGGTAGGGGTGGGTAAGTTGGGTAGGGTAGAATTGGATAGGGGTGGGTAAGGTAGGGTAGGATAGCATAGGGGTTGGGTGAAGTTGGGTAGGGTAGGATAGGAAAGGGGTGGGTAGGGTAGGGGTGGGTAAGGTTGGGTAGGATAAGGGTGGGTAATGTTGGGTAGGGTAGGGTAGGATAGGGGTGGGTAAAGATGAGTAGGGTAGAATAGGATAGGGGTGGGTAAGGTAGGGTAGGATAGCATAGGGGTTGGGTGAAGTTGGGTAGGGTAGGATAGGAAAGGGGTGGGTAGGGTAGGGTAGGGGTGGGGAAGGTTGGGTAGGATAGGGGTGGGTAAGGTTGGGTAGGGTAGGATAGGATAGAATAGGGATGGGTAAGGTAGGATTGGGGTGGGTAAGGTTGGGTAGGGTAGGGTAGGATAGGGGTGGGTAAGGTTGTGTAAGGCAGGGTAGGATAGAATAGGGATGGATAAGGTAGGATAGGGGTGGGTAATAGTGAATAGGGGAAGTTTTGCGTATAGTCATCTTTGCAAACAGTTTTTCTTGCCAGTCTGTGAAGGTGAGGTGAGTGGTGATGTAATGGAGAGTTTGTTTGCTTTAGGTAACATTTTTTGAGTAGGGGACGAATGTGTTGTTGGGATGAGAATGGAGAATGTACCATCACCATTACTGTCAAAATCATCATCATCATCATCATCATCATCATCATCATCATCTACACCATTCATGCCATCATCATCATCATCATCATTACCACCACCATCATTACTGCCATCATCATCATCACCACCACCACCACCACCACCACCACCATTATTCCCATCATTATCATCATTACCACTACCACCACCACCATCGTCATCATCGCCACCACCATTACTGCCATCATCACCACCACCACCACCACCACCATTACTGCTATCATCATCATTACCACCACCACCATCATCACCACCACCACCACCACCACCACCACC
>NC_137002.1:6417485-6487485 GCF_032717465.1 Coenobita brevimanus | reverse complement strand
TAGTACTGCCTTATGGGGTCCCTCCATTATCTGCTTCCTGACTCCCTGCATTGTTCCTGAGAGAGAGAGAGAGAGAGAGAGAGAGAGAGAGAGAGAGAGAGAAAATGTTCCATAATAAAACGCAATACTACAGAGAGAGAGAGAGAGAGAGAGAGAGAGAAAATGTTCCATAATAAAACGCAATACTACACAGAGAGAGAGAGAGAGAGAGATTCTTTAATAAAACGAAATACTACTGAGAGAGAGAGGGGGGGAGGTCTGTTATTGTTCTTGTTCTTGTTGTTGTTGTTGTTGTTGTTATCTTGGAGTGTTTGTGTGTTTCTTTGTGCTGTTTCTCAAGGCTTCGTTCATGCAATCACTTTCTCTCCTCATTTTTATTTATTTTTTTTTATTGTTATTTTTTCTGGTTTTGCCTCATCATGGTCGTCTTCAGGTTCACTTTTCATATCTTGAGGGTTGCCACACACACACACACACACACACACACACACACACACACACACACACACACACACACACACACACACACACACACACACACACACACACACACACACACACACGGTACAGACATTATATATCTGATACATAGCTACATACATGCCCACATTCTCTCTCTCTCTCTCTCTCTCTCTCTCTCTCATTAGTATTGTCATAGTCATTTTGAAGGGAAAAAAGTTGACTAATGCATAAAAATTCTCAGTAGTGTTAGTTATAAAGCTTCACTGCATCCATAGGTAGAGAGAGATGTCTGGATGATGATGGTGATGATGATGGTGTTGGTGGTGGTGGTGGTGGTGATGGTGATGGTGGTGGTGATGATGATGATGTGATGGTGGTGGTGGTGGTGATGGTGATGAGTGACGATAATGGTGATGGTGGTGGATGATGATAATGAGGGTGGTGGTGGTGGTGGTGATATGATGATGATGATGGTGGTCGTAGTGGTGGTGATGATGATGATGACTGCAACAGGTAAAACAATGACGTCTGTCAGTTTTAATACCAAACTGAAGTATATATAGACGCAGGATGTTAGAACAGCCTCTGTGAAGTAGAAGGATGTGTGTGTGTGTGTGTGTGTGTGTGTGTGTGTGTAAGGAGTGGTAGTGTGGAGTGTGTAATGTGACGTGTAGCAGTGTGACTTTTGGCTGAGTGAAGTTTGGTAGTATGAGGTATGGCAGTGTGAAGTCTGATAGTAAGTAGTGTGGAATTGTGAGGCTTGGTAGTGTCAGGTGTACCGTTAGAAGTGTGTGGTGTAGAAGCGTGAGGTGTGGCAGTGTATGGTATGGCAGTGTGAAGTTTTGCAGTGTGTAGTGTGGCAGAGTAGGAGTATGAGATGTGGAAGTGTGCAGTTGGTAGTGTGTGGTGTGGCAATGTGAAGTTTTGTAGTGTATGATCTGTTAGTGTGCTATGTGACATAGTATGATGTGTGACAGTGTATGGTATGGCAGTGTGAAGTTGGTAGTGTATGGTATGGCAGTGTGAAGTTGGTAGTGTGTGGTATGGCAGTGTGAAGTTGGTAGTGTGTGGTATGGCAGTGTGAAGTTGGTAGTGTGTGGTATGGCAGTGTGAAGCTGGTAGTGTGTGGTGTGGAAGTGTGAAGTTGGTAGTGTGTGGTGTGGCATGCATTGTGAAGTTGGTAGTTTGTGGTATTGCAGTGTGAAGTTGGCAGTGTGTGGTGTGGCAGTGGTAAGTGTGACAAAGCAGGCGTGTCAGTATGAGGTGTAGCAGGGTGTGGTATGGCAGGAAATGATGTGGCAGTTGAAAATATGACTAAATATGGTAGTATGAAGTATGTAATTCATTTGCAACCCATTGAATTTCCCACGTCCTTCATCATACACATAATAACTTTCTCATCCTCCTCAGTGTCTTCGTTTATACTGCATGGTACTGGGGCTTCCAATACACCCAGTACACCCTGCTAAATTGTACAGTACACTTAGTGTGCTGGGTGTATCAGAATTCTGTTTCATTCAATTTCACTTCTCGTAACATCCTTGACCCTATGTAGTTCCTATTAATCATATCATTTTCTCCAAGATCTTCTCTCGTCTCGAATTACACCTTCCTGCATTGTCGGGTTATTACGTTGGGTGTATCAATGACCTATATCCAGTTTCTCTTTTCCACACACTCTTGATCGCTCATGGTACATAGTAATCTTCTGAGTTTCCTGGCGGTCTTCTCTCGCCTTTCGCGGTATACACCCTTGCGTCACACCTTGGGTACATTGTCTAGCTAATTAGTTGGCTTCAGACCCTCTTTGTGCTTGATTCAGTTTCTCTTCACACGTCCTTGATCACGCATGGTCCGTAGTAATCATCTCAGTTTCTCGACGGTCTTCTCTCGCCTTTCGTGGTATGCAAGCTTGCGTCACGCCTTGGGTACATTGCCTAGCTAATTGGTTGGCTTCAGACCCTCTTCGTGCATGTTAAGTTTCTCTTCACACGTCCTTGATCACGCATGGTCCTTAGTAATCGTCTCAGTTTTTTGACGGTCCTCTCTCGCCTTTCGTGGCATACAAGCTTGCGTCACGCCTTGCTACGTTGTCTGCTTAATAGGGTGTACTGGAGCGCATTTACTCGGTCTGCTTTCACTTTTCCACCCTTGATCACACGTACACATAACATCTTCCCGGTCTTCACTCGACTCTCATGGTACTCTATTTTGCGTCACGTCTTGCTACATTGGCTGGTTAATAGGTTGGGTGTATCAGAAGACCTTTGTGCTGTATCCAATTTCTTCCTTCCTTTTCCTTCCTTCCTTCTTCTTTTTTTTCCTTTCTTTTCTTTTTTCTTCCTTGTTTAACATCCTCTGTCAGGCGTGGTTTGTATTAATCTTCTCACTCTTCCGGGTCATTTGTCGTTCTCCATGGAAAACACACACACACACACACACACACACACACACACAAGCAAAAAAAAAAGTGATAATAGCTTGGCTGTATGAGAAACGCCTTCCTGTTTAACGCTGTTTCATTCTTCCGGGCATGAGTGACATTCAAGATTTCTCAACGCCTCTTCCTGAGCGATTAATTCTGTGCACCCCCGTATCATTTAGTGTATTATTGATGCAGAGTATATATAAAAACGATATAAATAGCCTGTGAGAGAATGTTGAGGTATAATACGCAAACTGACTCGCAAATGCAGGGGTACTGAGACATCCTAAAGGCCACCCGGTGTACGGAACTTCCTGAGTGAGCCTTTTTTTTTCTCTTTCTCCTTTCTTTTTCTTTTCTTGTTTGTTTTCTTTTTCTTTTTCTTTTGTTTTTTCTTTTCCTTTTTTTTATTTTATTTTATTTTTTTTTCGTCAGTGATTATATTTCCACTTCGTAGTTCCCTCCCACCACTTGTGCCTTTAGTGGGAAAGACGGGTTAGGGTGGTGATGATGATTGTGTGTGTGTGTGGTGCTGCTATCACCACCACCGCCACAACAATTATATACTACTGCTGCTGCATCTGCTTCTGCTACTACTACTACTACTTTTACTATTACTACCACTACTACTGCTACTAATTTTACCACTACTACGACCACCCCCAACACCACAACCACAATGCTACTACCACCACCGCCACAACAACAACAACCACCACTACTACTACTACCACCACCAGCACTATCTCTGACTCAAAGCACTATCTCAGCATCCTCTTGTCCATCTCTTATCTCTCTCATGATGGCCGTGGGATGCATGACTGTACGCTGATAAGAGGGACACTTGTGCACGACGGTAAGAGGAAGGAGAAAAAAAAGAGACGGTATTAATCTATCTATTTATCTATCTATCTGTCTGTCTGTGGGGAGAAAGGACTGCAGTTTTCTATCTATCGACATCTATCTATCTGTCGGTGGGGAAGAAGGACAGCTATTATCTATCTATCCATATCTATCTATCGTGATGAACCCCTAAATTTTTGCCAGACTAAGGGGGATAGATAAAAGGACAGCAGTTATCTTTATCTATCTGTCTATGAATCTATCTGTCTGTCTGTCTCTCTATCTATCTGTCTGTCTATCACTATGTATCTGTCTGTCTATCTATTTATCTATCCTGATGAAGGCCTAGATTTTTTTTGCAAGTTAATAAAATGACCAGTTAGACTAAGGAGAGGGAGGGGAAGAAAGAACAGCGATTCTCTCTCTCTCTCTCTCTCTCTCTCTCTCTCTCTCTCTCTCACTGATAAAAGGAATATAAGAAGTTGTAAGAGCATAAAAAAAAAAAAATGAATTATCATCCCTGGATGACTAATTACACGATTTCATAGCCAGATTGCCGGTATCGTGTGTGTGTGTGTGTGTGTGTGTGTGTGTGTGTGTGTGTAGTTGGTTGCGTGTATGTAATTATGTGTGTATGGGTGTGGAGGTTGGTTGGTTGCGTTTATGTAGTAACGTGTGTGTGTGTGTGTAGTTACGTGGGTGTGTGTGGTGGTCTTGTGTGTGTTCGCGCTTATATAACGAATGTGTGCATTTGCGTCAACGTGTCTGTTCATCTCTGTCTTCCAAGAATCGCCCATATTGAGTGACGCAAGCACTTATGGTGATACAAA
The DNA here is from genome assembly GCF_032717465.1 of Coenobita brevimanus. Classification (NCBI taxonomy): domain Eukaryota; kingdom Metazoa; phylum Arthropoda; class Malacostraca; order Decapoda; family Coenobitidae; genus Coenobita; species Coenobita brevimanus. Next base: position 6,482,925 of record NC_137002.1, on the reverse strand, counting down.
GAACTGAGGAATAGGATATGATGGAGGATGACTTGGAGGAGTATCGATGACTGTAATTACGTGATACGATCAATTGCACAGCGTTGCAGAAGGCAGGTTGCAAAACGAGTGTAGATGGAGTGAAAAAATAAAACTGCTTGAGATTGAGAGGATGCAGTGGTGGACTGTTTTTCATTGGATAAGTGAATGCGTAATAAATAAATAAATAAATAATGTATGAGGGTAGATATAAAGATGAAATAGATGAAGATTGATAGATATTGGTAGGTAGAGTGATATAATGAAAGCGATATATAGATTGAATAACTCAGACACAGGTAGATAATTATACTGATTGATGCAGTAGATAGATAGATTGGTAGATAGGTACAGAGATAGATAGATAGGTAGGTACGTAGCTAGATAGATAGATAAGTAGGTAGGTCGGTAGATAGATAAGTTGGTAGGTAGGTTGACAAGCAAGCAAATAGTTAGATTGATATATAGGTAGGTAGGTAGACAGATAGAGGAAGATAGATAGATAGGTATGTAGGCAGACAGACAGACAGATAAATAGATAGACAGAGACCTTGATGTATTTTTCGCGGCTGCCCTATATACACTCCCATATTAATCATTTGTAAATAGAGATGTGATATCGTAATTTTTTTTTTTTATGCGAGGAAGAAGGAACCAAAGGCCAAGAGCCCGCAGTAACAGTTCCCTCCAAGAGAAAAACAAAATACAATATAGAGCCAAATTCAAGATCCGATCATTTTGAGATGCCTGGACACACTGCGTTTGAAAGACTGGAGATCATAGGCAGCAGGAAATACAGATAGAGGGAGACAGTTCCAGAGCTGACCTGTTGCATAAATGAAAGACTGGGAGTAACGGTTAACTCTTGCATTAGAGAGTTGGACAGAAAAGGGATGAGAGTTTGCTGCCAGACGGGTGCTACGCGCCCGTCGTAGAGGTGGAGGAATGCAAGCAGACAGTTCAGAGGAGCAGTGACCATTAAAGTAGCGATAGAAAAGAGATAAAGATGCAACAGTGCGGCGAAGAGACAGAGGTTGAAGGGAGTCAGTAAGAGGAGGAGAGTTAATGAGACGAAAAGCCTTTGACTCCACCCTATTGAGAAGAGCTGTATGTGGGGAGCCTCCCCACACATGAGAGTTGTACTCCACACAGGGGCGGATAAAACCCCTGTATAGAGTCAACAATTGTGCAGGGGTAAAGAAAGAGCGGAGTCGGCTTAATTAATGTTGGTTTGCCTTTTTTTTTTTTTTTAATTCCGTATATTTTACTTATTATTTCAGCGGACGAGTTGTGGGTATTCTGTGTGTGTGTGTGTGTGTGTGTGTGTGTGTGTGTGTGTGTGTGTGTGTGTGTGTGTGTGTGTGTCTGTCAGTGAGCGATAGTCAGTCAATCTTTCTAGCTTTTCTGTTTATTTGTTTCTGTATCAGTTATTGAATGAATCAGTCAGTCTATCGAATTATGTCTATCTATCTATATCTGTCTATCCGTGTATCTAAATCTGTCATCACTCTATATTTTTTGCCCAAGGCCGCATCTTGTGAGGGGCTAGCCTTGCCAAAAACACCGTCATCCATATCCCCACTCAGTAACAACCTTCAAAGCTGAGGTGCATAAAGCCCATAAATTTACCTGTGCAGAATGACTTGGCGTTGTGTATTAAGGACAGGGTGGTGGAGGGTGGCCTTCAGGTGGTGGCACTGATATGACTGGGTTGGTGGAGCTGCCTGGGTATACACATAATATCCCTCAGTTTCAGCTCCCTCCCTACCCCCTGACGGGAAGATGGTGGGTTGTAGATGGGTAGCTTTGGTCTGCTGTCCACTGGGTCCACACACACACACACACACACACTAGCACACGAGTGAGAGACGAAAATAAAACATGGCACGAGACAGAAGAGGAAGGAGGAGGGGGAGAGAAGGGGGGGAGAGAGGGGGTGCGTCACTGACACACTAACACACACACGTTACTAGGGAGAGAGAGAGAGAGAAACAATTAATATTAGTTGAGTTGACAGGTGCGTTTGCGTGTGTGTGTATGTTGTGTATGTGAGAGTGTGTGTGTGTGTGTGTGTGTGTGTGTAGTATGCATGATCGTTTATGTTTTATGTGCGTTTGTCTTATATATTTTCAGTGTGTACGTTTCCATGTTAAGCTTGTGTGCGTACTGCGTATATCCTTGTTCTGTGTGCGTTTCAGGAATTCCCAAATGGAAGGACAGGGAAAGGGGGAGGGGAAGGGCGAGGGGAGAAGGGAATTTGCCCTCGGGGAGAAATTTGGGCATTCCAGGAGGGGAGTGGGGAGAAACAGATGAAGGCAAAATGGCCGAACTTGTTTTGTTTATGCCTTGTTGTTTATGGATTTGATTTGTTTTATGGTCAGTTGCTTTTTTTTGAGGGGGGGGGACAGGTGGTCAGGTGGATGGTTGGAGAGATAGATAAATAGGCAGGTAGATTAAATGATAGATAGACGAGTAGGGAAATAGGTAGATAGGTTGAGTAGACAGAGGGGCAGGTAGGGAGGTGGATAGGTAGCCATAAGGAGAGAGATAAATGGTTGAAGAGAGACAAGGCAATTTTTACCTTTTCATTAACACGGATATTAATGTCTTCCATGACCTCTCTCTTTCTCTCTCTCTCTCTCTCTCTCTCTCTCTCTCTCTCTCTTTCATACATAGATTTATGGATATGTATGCATGTATGAGTGTGTATAGTATTTTTCACCTCATTCTCCATTTGTGGGCATCTTACCATCCTCGTGGCCACCTTTTTCAGTTTTCTCTCAACCCCCTCACAAATAATGAGAGAGAGAGAGAGAGGGGGAGAGAGAGAGAGAGGCCTGTTTTGGTGCTGTCCACTTACTGTTTACAGCTGTCAGTCAGAATGTATATATCGTTACATATCAGTGGGATGCATGACGCTGTTTGCTTTCAGTCAGTCCAGTGATTCCAGGCTGTCACGGATAACGCACATCTCATAATCTGGGTGCACATGATATCTGGGTGCACATCATATCTGGGTGCACATCTCACATCTGGGTGCACATCTCATATCTGGGTGCACATCTTATATCTGGGTGCACATCTCGTATATATCTGGGTGCACATCTCATATCTGGGTGCACATATTATATCTGGTGCACATCTCATATCTGGGTGCACATCTCATATCTGGGTGCACATCTCGTATATATATGGATGCACATCTCATATCTGGGTGCACATCTCATAATCTGGGTGCACATCTCATACCTGGGTGCACATCTCATATCTGGGTGCACATATCATAATCCGAGTGCACATCTCATATCTGGGTGCACGTCTCATATATGGGTGCACATCTCATATATATCTGGGTGCACATCCCATATTTGGATGCACATCTCACAGTCTTGGTGCACATCTCATAATCTGGGTGCACATCCAACCTGTTTCGGCTTTTACCTCTTATGTGTAGATGATGGAGGAAGCAGATTCACTTAAATACGTTGTGCAAAATGACAGGAGGGCTCTAAGTGTGATTTCACCGACACACGCTGATATATACCACCAAATGTGTGTGTGTGTGTGTGTGTGTGTGTGTGTGTGTGTGTAGAGAGAGATAAGGGCGAAGTACAGGCGCTTGAGTGGCAGTTAAATCCAGATAAGCACGATTTTACTCAGGGGTCACCTGATGAACGAAAAAATGTGGAACTGAGCGTTAATTTAAGAGACAGCTTGGATAAGAGGCTGTGTTTTATCAGTTTATTTAATGTTTTTCGTTTCACATCGTCCCCCACCATCGAAGGCTGTGTAGGGCCAAGACTGATGAGGAGACCTGGTTAAAATATGGTGGTTTAGGCTTTAGCTACCTCTCTCTCTCTCTCTCTCTCTCTCTCTCACCAACATACCCTTCCATATGTATCTTTTTTTTTTTTTCCCCTCCTTTCACTACACTCCGCAGTATCTCTGGTCTGTCCGCGCTTTCTCCGTGACGTCAGCTTTTTCTACTATTTTTCCGTGAAGTCTGCAACACTTTCTTTTCTATTTTTCTTTCATCCCCCCCCCCCCGCTCCCATTTCCTTTACACTCCGCAGCGGCTATGGGCCATTCGCGCTTTATGTTATTTTTCTTCCGTTTTCCTTCTGTACACCGCAGTATCTCTTGTCCATCCGCGCTTGGCAGCATCAGCCATTGTACCGATAGATACGTACTCTCCCTTTCAACTTTTTTCCCTTCTGTTTCCTATGAGCCTACATGTGGTGGCGTTTTGCATCCTGGTTGGAGCATCTGCGACGTCCACCCGGGAGTCAGAGCACATGTTTCCTTGTATCTCACCGTGGGAATAATAATCATAATAATAATAATAAAAAAAACGTCCTACCCTGAAGGGGCGCTGGATCCCTACACGGTGTATGTACTGCATGTAGGACGGTCCCACAGAAGCAGTTACTTGTGGTTGACGGGTCTGCTTAGCCACACACACCAGGATTAAACAAGCAAAAGAAAAAGAAAGAAGGAAGAGGGAGAACAGCAACAACAACAGTACCGCATCAGCCAAAAAAAACTTGTCTGCTTTGTTCCATAATTATTCTTTTCATAACTCCGCAGTATCACCCGTCCACCCGCGCTTGGCTTGTCACATCATAGTTATAAAGCTTCTGTACTTTATTCCATAATTTTTTCCTCACTCCGCAGTATCACCCGTCCACCCGCGCTTGGTTTGTGACGTCATAGCTGTTTGTTCCATAATCTTTTCATCACACTCCGCAGCGTCACCCGTCCATCCGCGCTTGGCTTGTGACGTCATCGCTTGTGGCCGTGACGCAGCTTTGTGGTCACTGAGGCGGAAATCCCGGGAATTCGCCTGTCACTTTTAGCCCTATAATACTTTCCATGATGCCTGCAGAACAAGCACCTATTTTTATTTATTTATTTATATATTTATTGCTGTTGTCGTGTATAAATCCGAACAGATTGTGGTTAGGTGCTACAGAGAAGACGGTGTTGATGATAATAATAATAATGAAAATAATGATAATGATAATAATAATAGGAAGAGGCGTAAAAATAGTAGTAGTAGTAGTAGCAGCAATAATAATAATAGAAAGAAATGCAGTAAAAATAGTTTAGTAGTAGTAGTAGAAATAATAATAATAATAATAATAATAATAATAATAATAATAATGATAATAATAATAACAACAACAACAATAAATAACCAAATAAACAACTTCATATCCATATTTAGGTACTTATTTAGCCAAGGATGGTTCTTTGAACTTTGAATTCGAGGAAAGGTTAAAGAAGGCTAATCAGGCAATGGGAATGCTTAAAAATATTTGGAATAATAACAATTTCTCTGTGCATACAAAAATCAAACTTTATAAGGTAATGGTTAGGAGTATCTTAATTTATGGACACGAGTCTTGGTACAGCACAGTGACTATGGAAAATAAATTCTTGGTGTTTGAAAATAAAGCACTTAGAAGAATATTAGGAGTTAAGTGGTGGGAAAGGATACCAAATAGTAGAATTAGAGAAATAACGGGAGTGCAGCCGATCGATGAATATGTTAGATTCTCACGATGGAAGTGGCTAGGACATGTGTATAGGAGACAGGGAATAGTACGAGGTACACTAGGGTGGGTGGCACTTGGTAGGAGAGGTAGAGGAAGGCCAAAAGAGACGTGGGTGAGGACAATGAGGCGGGAAGCTGGAGATGAATGTTGGGGAGATCTTGAGGAGTTAGCACAAGATAGGATGTGGTGGTGTGAGTTCATCGAGGCCCTATGCATCCCCGAGGGTGCCACAGGAAATGATTGATTGATTGATTGATATCCGGAAAATCCATTAAAGTAGACTATTCAGTGGAGAGAGAGAGAGAGAGAGAGAGAGAGAGAGAGAGAGTCGAAAAAAATATCCTTCCAGCCAGACCAAACTTTTCTATTTTTTGATGTAATTTTTTTTTTTTTTTTTTAAGGGCCTGGATTGGAAAGTGAATTGAGAGAGAGAGAGTGCTATCATGCAGGTGTGTGTGAGAAAGAGAGTTTACTATCATGCAGGTGTGTGTGTGTGTGTGTGTGTGTGTGTGTGTGTGTGTGTTGAGATATAAATGGCTACTCACACACACTCATCCACTTATATATATTAATATACTCAATAAAGTGTATACTACCAATACGCCTAGTCTAGACACACACACACACACACACACACACACACACACACACACACACTATGACAGAGTAACAAACACAATTCAGGAAAGGGAAGGATGGGTGGACCGTATCTATTTAGAGTTCAAGAAAGCTTTTGACACAGTACCACACCAAAGACTTTTATGGAAACTGTACCATCAAGGAGGAATTCAAGGCAAACTGTTTTGTTGGATGCAAGACTTTCTCATAAAAAGAGAAATGAGGACAGTACTAAGAGGAAACTACTCAACATGGAATGATGTGACTAGTGGAGTACCACAGGGTTCGGTGCTGGCACCAATCATGTTTTTAGTGTACATAAATGATGTAAATAGTAACACTGGAAATGAGAGCTATCTGAATATGTTTGCAGATGATGCAAAAATACAAAGGAGAATTATTAGCACAGACTCTTGTAGGGAGCTACAAGAAGAATTAAATAAACTTCATGAATGGAGTAACCATGGCAAATGGAATTCAATGTGGACAAGTGTCATGTACTGATTGGGATTATAAGTTAGGAAATAAAACCCCATACACATCAGAAAGAGAGAAAGACCTAGGTGTGATTATCAATAACAGACTATCTCCGGCTGACCACATCAGCGAGAAGGTACGGAACATGTATACACTGCTTGCAAATATGAAAATAGCATTCACATACATAAATGAAGACATGCTAAGAAGGATAATAACATCATTCATTAGACCAACCCTGGAATATGCATCAGTAGTCTGGAGTCCTCATCTCAAAAAGCATATAGAGAAGATTGAAAGATGGATACCAAGCTTAAGGGACCTAAGCTACGAAGAGAGACTAAATAAACTGAATCTACCAACACTACAGGAGAGAAGGAAAAGAGGTGACATGATAATGCTATATAAGTGCATATCAGGAAAGGAGAAAATAGACATAAATGATTACTTAACATATGGAGAAGCATCAGCAAGAGGACACTGCAAAAAACTGCATAAGAAGAGAGGTGATAAAGACGTAAGGAAATTCAGTTTCCCAAACAGAGCAATTGATCAATGGAATGCACTACCGAATGAAATAGTGTGTGCCAAAACAATTCACAAATTTAAGGATATGTACGATAAATATGGTTTAAGACACGGGACAGTACGAGCTTGACTCATTCCTGTAAAGATACAGTTAGGTAAGAACACACACACACACACACACACACACACACACACACACACACACACGTCCTTTCAGCTTGAACCGTTGTCATGATGGCGAGAAATTCCACGAGTCTCCTTGGTTACCAGTCAAATATACGCACCATTCTGACTGCACACAGAGGTCTTTGCCAGGTACACACACACACACACACACACACACACACACACACACACACACACACACAAACACACACATGGCCTTTCAGCTTGGACGGTTGTCATGGTTGCGCTAAATTCCACGAGTCTCCTTGGTTACCAGTCAGATATACGCACCGTTTTGACTGCACATAGAGGTCTTTGCCAGGTACACACACACACACACACACACACACACACACACGTCCTTTCAGCTTGAACGGTTGTCATGATTGTGAGGAATTCTATGAGTCTCCTTGGTTACCAGTCAGATATTCTCGTCATTCATTCTGACTACACATAGAGGTCTTTGCCAGGTGTTAGAAAAAAAATGCTCTAGTAATGCTCAAAATAATCCTCTGTTGCAAATCAGTTGAGTTTGCAACGTGTGCAGTGGAAGGTAAACTACAAAAACATCATAGTGACAAATTATACTCTTTTCACTCTAACTTGGCCTAAAATTGCCGTCTCTCCCCATTGAGTGCTAAGTTATAACAGGATTAGCACTAAAATACGGTACTAGTCACGAAGAAGTGCTATGCAAAAGATGTGGAGTTGTATTGTCTTTTTCTATCACAGCTACGTGTAATAAGCAGCAAAAGGACGACACTCTGGGCCAAGTCTCTCTCTCTCTCTCTCTCTCTCTCTCTCTCTCTCTCTCTCCCTCTCTCTCTCTCTCTCTCTCTCCACTTTTCTTATCTTTTCTGCTACTTCTACTGCTTCAACACTGGATGCATTTATCATCCCGCCAGTGTTGGGGATGGACGCCTTCACGTGGTGGCACTGATATAACTGGGTGACGCTACTACTTGGTCATATAAACGTCCCTCACCTCCTTCCCCATCCCAAGAAAGGAGAATGGTGGACTGCAGAAGGACATTATCAGCCATCAGTCTACTGGGTTCACGTTTATATGATCCAGGGGTAGCAACAACAACATCAACTCCTCCTCCTCCTCCTCCTCCTCCTCCTCCTACTACTACTACTACTACTACTACTACTACTACTACTACTACCACCACCACCACCACCACCACCACCACCACCACTGCCACCGCTACAATAATTTTTCTTTCCTTTCAGATGCTGGTGTTAAAAGAAGACAGTGTAACGCTAGATGCCTTCCTCATCCCTCCTGTGCCTATTTATATGGAGTTCTACCTCTTCCACGTCACCAACCCCGACGAAATACGATTTAAGGGTGCCAAACCTATTATAAAGGAGGTTGGACCCTATACCTATCAGTAAGTGGAGAGAGAGAGAGAGCGAGGGTTGGCTGTGGTGATGATGATGTTGATAATGATAATCCAATTCATAACATGGGTCTGTAAATTAAGTTGCTGAAATTGCACTCCCTTAGTTGCCAGTTGCATATGGCTTATTTGGCACATTACATGCTGTATCATGAAATATCCATATATCAGTAATTACAGGTACTTATGTATTAGCAGTGAACTCTTTAGATATAAGGACATTTTTTCTTATGCAGACATATAGAACTGGATAGGATTAGGTATAACATTAATTAGTCTGAGACGATTGAAATAATATAGTGGTAACATTTTAAAAGTTAATGCAGTACAGCATTGGCTAATATTCATGATTTTTAATACTGTACTCAGGTTAATATTAATTGTCTTGTCTTTTCCAGGTCACACTATGAGAAATATTGTAAATATAATTGTGGTGTAGAGAATATAGTGAAAAATACAGTCTAAATTAGGGTCTTACAGAGTTCATAGTGATGGAGAGGAACCTAAGAAGTCAGTATTCATCCTAGTGTTCTGTGAAAATACAGCCTTCACTGGGACCATACACAGGCCACAGTGAATCATACAAATTTGAGAGTTTGAAGATTACCATAGCATGTTTTCCAGAGAGTAATGCACAAAAGGTGGACTAAAATGGGACCACATGGAGCCTAGGGGTGTAATTACTGACCCGAATGTGTACGGTATCAGAGAGTGAAAAATATAAATGTACCCGCATTGATGACGCAGAGGACGTAGTGATCTGTAGGAGCCTGAAAATGTTGAACTCGTCCCTAATGTGTTTTCCAGAGAATACCGTGAAAAATATGATCTCCATTGGGACCACGATGAGGGCACTGTGACCTACCTACAAAACAAGAGCTTCGTATTCAGGGAGGAGTTATCCAATGGCAACAAAGAAGAGGACCTCGTAACGACCATTAATGCCGTTATGGTGGTAAGTAGTTCCCTCGTTGAGTGTCCTGCTAAATGGTTTTGATTGTGAGTGTTGTGTTAGGTACTGTACATGTGGTTGTATGCCATTAAATTGTCGCCATGTATTTTCTAATGGCTTGTTGTGAGTCTATGTCTGTGTGTGCGGTGATTTTTAGGTTTTGTGTATGGGACTGAGGAGTGTACACAGTTTTTCAGAGTCGTTCCATGCCATTTTCTTTTTGGTAGAGTGTGTGTGTTCATTGTTCAGGTGAGAATGATTATACAGAATTACTTTATTTTCTGCTGTGTACTTTTTTTTTTTTTTTTTTTTTTGATTGCTTATGAAAATGTGTGTTTGTTGCCTCATTTTGTTTATAGGTGTAGTTGTCATTATTTGGCGAGTACAAAAGGCCTGTTAGTTGCACAAAGTGTAGACTGATAAAAGTATTCTCCATGTCATGCATGTATTAGTGTGTGTGTTAATTAACTTTCTCTTCCTTTTCTGCTAGAGAGAGAGAGGGAGAGAGAGAGTGTGTGTGTGTGTGTGTAATTCACCGGGTTGGTCAGGACCACTTGATGGTCGTGATCGTCAGCTTTTACCCTCCCGGAAGGGAGCTGAGAGCTCATATAGTCCGATCTAAGGGCAAGGCTGTGACCTTCACACACGCACACACCCATCCCCTTGCTCGAGGGGGACAGTAACCAACCACTTCGTCAGTGAAACTTTTCGCAACCTGAGCGAGGCGCGAACTCCCGTCCACCAGTTGGCAAGCGGGAACGTTACCACTGCACCAGCGAGTGTAATTCACCTGGTCGATCATGATCACTTGATGGTCGTGATCGTCAGCTTTTTACCCTTCCGGAAGGGAGCTGAGAGCTCATATAGTCCGATCCAAGGGCAAGGCTGTGACCTTCACACACGCACACACCCGTCCCCTTGCTCAAGGGGGACAGTAACCACCCACTTTGTCACTGAAACTTTTCGCAACCTGAGCGAGGCGCGAACTCCCGTCCACCAGTTGGCAAGCGAGAACGTTACCACTGCACCAGCGAGCGGTGTGTGTGTGTGTGTGTGTGTGTGTGTGTGTGTGTGTGTGTGTGTGTGTGTGTGTACCTTACATCGATTCCCTGTGTACCCATCCCATGCCATGTACATTTATTTTGTGGGTCATCTGTGTGAATATAGGAAGCTCCCTGAAACCACTTCACTGCTAGTATGTTTTGTATATGGCTTTGTCTTGACTGTTTTTGGATCCTACCCTCCTCATTTTTTAGTGGGAATTTTGATGATGACGATGATGATGTGTGGTTGGGATGATGATGATAATGATGAGTGTGATTGCAATGATTATGAATATATTGGGTTGTATTTGAGAATGTGAATATCCATACATAATATTTATCAGTTATGTAACAGTATGTGGGTTTAATTTATTCAGCCTGATGATGCCTGTATTTTTTTTTTTTTTTTTTTTTTTTTTTGCCAACAATGAATATACAGTAATTTTATCGAGCTTATGAAAAATGATGATGGATGTAAAGATGTCCTTGTTTATTTTTAGCAGTCTTAAGTCTGGCAATAGATAGATAGATAGATTAATTAACCTTATCAATCTGTGGACACATTTTCTGCTTAATACCAAATGGTTCTGTATTCTTGTCAGTTAATGAAGCTCCCTAACACCTCTCCTAAGTGATTACTTTCCTTATTACTCTCTTCTGGCCTTTTCTGTGTTTCCATTATCGCCATACTCTGCATGAATAACATGCAAAAGGCTATTAACCACCCATATCAAAAGACACATTGCTAAGGAAGAGGTGTTAGGGAGCTTCCCTAACTGCACAAGAATATACCGTAGGCCTTGATTTAATTCAATTCTATAAAGTATCTTCAGGTTGAATGGATTAGTAGCAATATATATTAATGCCACAGTAATATACTTGTAAGTTCTCTGATTTATAAACAGTGTGGAATTTTTGAAACTGGAATGTGGTCAGTGTCAATGTGAATATATGGGAAAACCGTAGTGTTGAAATTTGGCTTGATTTCATTTAAGATATTTAACATTTCTATTCTGTGTTGGTTAGATGATTATTCTTGATGTATTTGTGATTAAAACTTGTTTGGATGCTTATTTATGCTGTGTTTTTGTGTGGGAAGCTGTGTAAATGTTTGTTTCGGCAGTGTTTTTATGTATGATGCTGTGTGGATGTTTGTTTTTGCTGTGTTAATGTGTGCGTATTTGTGAGCAGTAGTGATTTCTCCATCATAGAAGCTGTATTTAATGTTTGTCCTTTGTTTTGTCCCTGCCTTCCCTTCCTGGATTGCCTCTCCCTTTTCCCCTGCTCCCTTTTCCTCCCTTCCCATGCCTTCACCTCTGTTCAATACTCTTCATTCTGTGTTTTCCCCATTCCTCTACAAATTGTTGCTTTTCCCTCTCTCCATTCTCCTTTCATGCTCTTGTGCATTTGCTCTCATTTTTCCATCCCTACTTTCCCTCATTTCTCCTTCTCACTTATATGTACCTACCTTTGTATCTCTCTTTTTCCTTTTTTCCTCTATTTCTACTCCTCACTTTTCTGTCTCATTATTATTCTTTCCTTTTCTTTCCCCCTTTCTCCTCTGATCTCTGCCTTCTCCCTCTCCTCGCTATTCCTCCCTTTCACTGTCATTCTCCATTCTCCTTCCACTCCTTTTCCAATCTCATTCTCCCACTTCCCTTTCCCTTGTCTCTGATCTTTCATTCACATCTTATCTTTCTTCAATCTTGCCATCTCACCTGTGTCTCCAAATCCCTCCACCCTCACCCCTCCACCCACTAGTCCATAGCCTCCAAAATCGCCAAGGAGAACCGGGCGTTACAAGCGATGGTGGAGCTGGTTCTTCTGCGGTTTGGGGAGACCGTGTTCATGACGCGTCCAGTACGGGAGTTATTGTGGGGGTACCATGAGCCCCTACTGCATGAGCTGTCCAAGTACGTGGGGGATCCTACCAACAACAAAGGACGGTTCGGATACTTCTACCCCGTGAGTGAGGCAGGCAGGTAGGACGGCACGGAGGGAAGGAGGGAGGCAGGGAGGAAGGTAGGTAGGGAAGGAGGGAGGGAGGGAAGGAAAATGAGAGGCAGAAAGGAATTAGCCATCCAAGTATGTGGGAGATCTGACCAACAGCTAAGTATAGTTCAGATACTTCTACCCTGTGAGTGAAGCAGACAGGTGGGACGACAAAGGGGATTAAGGAAAGGAAGGAGGGAGGAATAAAAGGAGGCAGGGTGGTAGGAGGGGAGTGGAAGGCGAGAAGGTAGGAACATAGGCATTGAGGAAGGAGGATACCTGTACTTCTACCCGTTGAGTGAGGCAGGAAGGAAGGAGAGAGGTAGGAAGGGAAAAAGGCAAGCAAGCAAAGAGGGTGGATGGGACAGTTTGGATACTTCTACGTTGTGCATGAAGTAGGCAGAGAGGACAAGAAGAAGAGAGAGAGGTATGTGGGAAGACAGTTGGGGAGGAAAGAGAGACAGAAAATGAAGGGAGGGAAGCTGGTAGGGAATGAGAAAGCTAGGTAGAGAAGAAGGTAGAGAGAATTTTTTTTGCCCCAGGAGAAAAGTCACGCTTCAGGGCAAATTGGCAAACATGCTGAAGCCTCAGGACAAATTAGCAAACATGTTGAAGCCTTTTAAACTAAATGAACATGGTATGACATTACTGGTGTGTCAGATTATCTAGATTCAATGGAAATATTACCAGAAACATAAAGGAATGCAATTTACAGACAGCATACAAAGAGGTTTTCTATTAAGAAAAAATACTTGCGGCGAATTGGCAGACACATATTATGACATTAATGGTGAGTCAGATTTCACGTCAAGTCTGCAGAAGTCCTACAAGAATTGCATAGTAAGAGAAATGAAAAATCTCCCAAGGTACTGCATTGTGAAGAAGACTTGAATTTATACCCTTTTGTTGCATAACGGTCGTTAAGATGGACTGTAAGTTTTTATCAAGCCTCAGTCATCCTTTATAAAACATCCCAGAATGGTTGATGTTTTTATATGCAGTCCACACACTGTTCAAGAATCTGACTGGCCCAAAATCGAACTCATGTTGCAAACGGAACATGCCAATCAGTGCACCACCAACTACCCCAGACATGAAGTAGGTGCAGTGAAATGATTGTGGTGGAACTTTACGAGAATTTTGTAAACTGCAGCTATATCAAACTGTTATCATTGACTATAAGAGTATAAGGAATTTTTAGACTGTGGCATTGTTGAGTTTTGTTCCTGACTGTTTAAAATATTATGGACTGCAGCCTGTGGATCATACTTCAGTACCTATCCTTTCCTTCATTCACACTATTTCCTCCACTGTATACCCGTTTTTCATGTATGCATGTGTTAACTTTCTGCTGGAGGTTTGTGGTACTAGATCTGTAATGCTTTTTTGTTTTTCCTTTTCTCTTATTTAAAAATGGTTTGTAGTGGCTTGTTTTGTTATTGTTTTATTGTGAAGTGCTATGCTTTTTTTTTTTTTATTGTAAAGTGCTATGCTTTTTTTTTTTCTTCTTCTTTTTCTTTTTGACTGCATGGTCTTGGTCCTGAATTATTGGATATGTTTCAGAGGTAGGTATATTGCCTTTACTGTATTTGTCACTCATTCATTCATCATCTAATCCAGTGTTGCCCCATGATGAGTGTAGGAGCCCAGGGCTAGGCAAATTGGTCCTGACATTTAAGATGAGAGTGACCAGCCTCACTCACCTGTCTGTGACAGTATGTGAACAATAAACCCCAGCCACCCCATGGATAAACCTGCATCAGATCAATCCGATTGGAGTGCCTTAATTATCCACTAAACCACCAGGTGCAATTAGACTTACAAAAATGCACGAACCAGAAAGTTATTCTCTTAACTTTGGTTTGATAAATCACTGAACTTATTTTGAGGATAATGCTTACTGTATGAGCCTGCTGTGACAAGGTTATTATTTACACTGACAGCATCCTAGTCATATCTGACTATCATGCCTGTGATTCTGGTTGAAAGGGCAAAAATTTTAATATGTATGGCAAAAGTATGAAGAGAAAAACATTATTGATGTCTGTACAGGTTCTTAAATAAATCTTTCACCACAACGGGTCGCTGTTCAATTGAACAGAGTAATTTGGTGTTTGCCAGAATAAAGTGCAAAGTTCTTTCGTGGGCTGTAGTTGTAAATTTAGTAGTCTCTCATCTCCCTCCTCATCTTCATCATTATCAACATTATCATCATTCAAATCTCTCCCACCCCAAGCTGGGGTGAGGTAGGATCCAAAGAGCCAGAAAACACCTGATAGAATGAGATACTAGCCAAAGTTTGCCCAATTGAATGAGCCACACTCCCATTCACTCACTATTCAAACCCCTGGAATTGTGGCTGTCCTCAGGTGAATAATATAATCATTCATGATCAGCAAAAATTATAATTGCTGCACCTTAAGCTGAAATAGTTAAAGGAAAGACTGTAGTTTCCTTTTTTAGCCAGGTGAGTAATCTTACCTGACAGACTGCTGATAGGATTCTTTCGAGACTTCTAGTCATGCTGTTTATCTAAAAAGTATCAAGTGTACAGCAAACACTTGAAGCATCTTATCAAGTCCCTACATCAACACACTTCACTTTAAGTATGGTATAGTACTAGGCTTCCCACATTCATTATAGTATGTACCATTACTAATTATGGTAGTCTTATAAAGCTATGTTCTGTTATGATTAGAAAGCCATCAGGCAGCCCTTATTTACTCACATATTTCGTCTGCCTATGCCACACAGTATTCTCATTTGTGTTATTTATGTAGTCTATAAAAGATAATTTAAAGGTGTCATAATTGTAATCATTCATTGAAAAAAAAAGTGCCAGAAGGCCTCTTGAGCTCATAAAACAATGCCCCGGTGACAAAATACTAATGCTTTTTAGAAGAATTAGGTGCATGCATCTCAGAAATAGCATACCAGAACCACAGTAGCATGTAGTGGAGTAATGCATGTAAAATAAGATTAATCACTGGTGCAACCTTTTTTCTATAATTTGTTTTACATTTTTTCCTTCATGCACATTTTTTTTAAATTTCTTGCTATTTGATGCACATTACTTTCTGCACTAAACCGTTTTTCCCCTCTCCCCCATTTTCTGCACATTCTTCCCCATACTGACTTTTTATTTTTCTTCCCCTCATTGCCAGTGGTGTAATTCCAGTACATAAAAATGGGAAAATGGATCTTCAGGGCTAATATCAGTGGCTCTTTATATATGATAAGCAATAAAAAGACCAAATCAAATAAAAACTGGTTCTAAACACACTCTGAATCAGGGGTGCTCAACATTTAAAACAGTGGTGGTGGACTGAGGAAGATGGACAGCTTCATCAGTCCATCAGGTTCACATTTCAAATGAACCTCGTGGCTGCAACTGCTGCTGATACTATTCCCCCCCTTCACTACACCTCTGGTTATTGCACATCCTTTCTTATACTGACCCAGTCCCCTACCCCATCTCTCTCAACTCTTCTTCTTCAGCCACCCTTAACAGAGAGATTGCTGCTTAGTTTCCCTCTCCCTCTGTCCTTCTCTCTCCCTACACATTAATTTTTATTTCTTGATCTTTGCCATTATCTTATACTAACCTAGTCCTCTACCCCCTTCCTTTCTCAACCCATCCTCCTCGGCCACCCGCATCATGCAGATCGCTGCCGAACTCTTTGCCGGCAAGGACAATGTGCTCCTACAGTCACTCTGGTCTGAGATGGAAGCGGTATCTGATCTCTTCGTGACACACTCCGTCGCTGAACTACTCTTCTATGGATACCAGCTGCCTGAGTTTGATTTTGATTTCTCGAGTTTTGGCAAGCTCAATTTCACAGAGGGGATGCAGGGCACGATTGCGGAGATTTTAGAAACTGCGGGAGTGGAAGACATACCTCCATGGTTGCAGGAAAACAAACTTGGATTCTTGATGTCGGTTAGTTCAGAGAAGAAGTTAAGGGGGTTCTAATGTATGCAGTAATATTTTGGTGGGAACTATATTGTCTTCACTTTAACTAAACATAAAATTGCCAGCTGACCACCCTGAATGTTGAGCTGTAACAGGATATTAATAGTAGAATATGGTGCTAGTTTTGAAGAGGTGCTATGGCAAGGATGTAGGGCTGTGTATTGCACCTTTGAGCTAAGGAAAGTAGGCAGCAAAAGGATGAAATCTTGGCCAAAATTAAATGAATGAAGAATGTGTTAGTACAATATTTAGAAAGCTTACAGTGAATTATGGCATCATCTGAGCAGGTAATATTAGCTGTTTGTATGAAAATGTTCTCATATAATTGACAGCATTTAGTGTGAAGAAACAGTAAAGATTGTTGGGTTGTCTTTACAATGTTTAGTTTGGTTACTCAAAGGTAATTTATTAATACGATTGTGGGTAATCAAGAGTCCACTGGAGAAGAAAAAATACAGCTATGGTTGTATGAAAATAGATTTGGATCCTTAATGGCAGTTAGTCCACAGAAAAAGTTAAGGGTTTTTCGCTATCTCTTTTAATTATAGTCACTTTATTTTCATCTGACAAAACTGGGCCACTACCATAGCTTTAATACAAAGTCAGTGCAAGAACAGAATAGAATACAAAATACAGTATCTGATTGGGTAATATCAGGTGGCTGTACGAAAATAAATTCTGATTTCTTGATGGTGGTTAGTCCAGAGAAACATTTAAGGATTTTCTGTTATGTGTAAATTGTTTTGCAAGGAACTGTATGTTAGTATGGTAATTGTAAAATGAGTTAAGAATAATTCTGTCATCTGAGTAGGTAGTGTTGCCTTACTGTATGAAAATAAGCTTGGATTCTCGCAGATTCTTATTGGTGGTTAGTCCAGAGAAAATAGCTAAGGATGTTCTGTTATCTTGTGCAATATTTTGCTAGGAATGTAGTTGGATTTCTTTTATGGGAGTTAATCAAGAAAAGGAGGGGTAATCTGTTATCTGTATTTATCTGGGAATCAAAGCTTAATATGAATAAAATGCACTCCACTAGAGTGAAAATCAGTTATTAGATATATTTATGAGAAGTTGGGTATTGATTTTTTTTTGTCTAAATGTGAATGATCATGTGACCCATTCTGCTGGGTGTGCTGTTGGTAGTTCTCCCACTCTCTTACTTTTTCGTTCATTTTTGTGGATTCGACTCACCCCATCTTTCAGAGGGAAGAAAAGGTCACTGTTGAAACAAGTTCCTGGTAATGTCAGCTGGTTGTATGAGAGTGAACTTGAGATTTTGATACTTTTATCTGGGTCTTCCTGTAGGGTTGCTCTTTTATTTTGTTTAGTACGTGGCCATTGTTAAGTATTACAGTATTTTTTTTATTATTGTATTTATCATTATGTATTACTGGCTGATACTGTAAATAGACTAGAATTGTTGCTTAGTAACGTACAATTTACATTCTGATAAATTAGCCATGACCTTTGTGGTTGCACTGCCAAGATCAGTTGATTAATCGGTCTGTTCAGATAAATTGAAAGTCATTGTTATTGATTATGGTTTTATACATGGCTGAGGAAGACATGGGATGAGGTAGTGTATGCTATTTTTAGATCAAGAGGTACAGGACTGAATTACTAGAGAGATACCACAGAACAGAAACAAAGTGGAGGCATGCTTTGCTACATAGGAAATAGACACACAATTGATAACAATGGTGCTATTGATGATGATGATGATGATGAAGATAATTGTGATGGTGATAATGATGTGCAGATAGTTTTAGGATTACAGCATACGGTATATAACTTTAGCCCCATTGTCCTCATTTATAAAGGAAAATAAGGTTCAGATAATGATGTAACTCCAGTGATAGTATTTTTTATCAAGCAAGAGTTGAATTAAGGTAAGTGATGGTTGGTTATTAAATGGAGAAATTTTGAAAGCCTGAATGATGAGTGAAGGGATGTATGGCTGATTTTACTGAGTACTGTATCAATATGGTAGTACAGGTACCCGGTACTCCTGTTTTGTAATGTTTTTTTTTTTTTTTTTTTTTTTTTTTTTTTTTTTTAGTAAGAAGTATGGTTAGAAGAATGATGATAAATTAACCTGTGGTAGAGAAAAATGTGGTTATGATGATGATGATGATGATGATTGAGCTTATGTAGCAGTGGTAAATAGGCTGTGATGATGTTGATGATGATGATAATTAAATCTCTGTAAGTGTGTGTTGTAATGTTACACATTGCTAAATATAATGATTTTAGGCAGAATGTATACAGTATAGCCAAAAATCAATACGCACTTGAAATATCGTGAATCATTTTAACACTTCAGTGTACTGTACTGACACATGTGTCAGAGGTGCCTGTATTCCCTGTGTGTACATGTGTGTATGTGTCTAAGAGAAAGAAAGAGAAAAGTGTATAATCAGGTGTATATGTTTATGTGTATTAATATCCCTCGTCAGAACACCAAACCAAAACCCCATTTACCATTATGCCAACACCAGGTAAACAACACCAACGACGGGAACTACACTGTCAAGACTGGTGAGAAGGGCATTGGGAACTACCTGCACATTACTAAGTGGCAGGGGTTGGATCACCTCGAGTACTGGAGCAACAGGTACTGTGACATGATCAACGGTACAGACGGGTCACAGTTCCCGCCTAGAGTAACACATGATTCCGTCCTGTATATCTATACTTCAGAGATGTGCAGGTGAGTATGTGGAACGGTTCTATACATTTATCGTATTGTTATAAAGGCTCCAACATGACATTCATTAGTGTGAATTCATTAGCATCCCACTTAAGAACATTGCAGATAGATTCCTTTCTTGTGTCCCTCACCAAATCACTTTATCTGATGGACAGGAAGGAGCTAGACTGTTTAGGCACTGACACATATTGCTACAATCCCGCTGGCATGTTCATTGATCCTATGCGTAACTTCTTTCTTTTTTGCACACCAGATCACTTTACCTGACATATTGAGAAACAGGCATCAACTTTCTTCACCGTGCCTTCCATCAAATAGCATTACTTGATGTTTGGGAAGGAGATGGATTTTTAAAGCATCCACCTATATTGCAACATCCCCACAGGCATGCTCATCGTCTTATAAATATCCTTCATTCACTCTTTTTCTCACCAGAGGTCTTTCCCTGATGATTAAGAAGGAGATAGAATTTTTAGGTTGCTACATTCCTACAGACATTCTCACTGATCCTCTTACGAACTTTCTTCCACTCTTTTACCTGCCAGATCGCTCTACTTACCATTCTCACTGATCCTCTTACAAACTTTTTCCCCCTCTTTTGCCTTCCAGATCGCTTTACTTAACGTTTGAGAAGGAGACTGAGTTCTTAGGCATCCACACATACCGGTACATCCCACCTAAGGACATGCTGGAGGACCCTGCCATCAACCATGACAACCAGTGCTACTGCTACCCTACCAGTGATGACTGTCTGGGGGCTGGCATGCTTAATATGGCTCCCTGCACACATGGTTAGTATGAATCTTTTTATTGTGTAAACGGATGATGTGAATATTGATTTAATTTTCTAGCATGAATTATAATATGTTTAGTTTGTATTTGTATTTTTTCCACGTGGTTAGTGATTTTTTTTCCCCCTAACATACAGTTAGTTTGAATGTTGAGATTTTGTGGACATGGTTAGTTTGAATGTTGAGATTTTTAAGCACATGGTTAGTTTGAATTTTGAGTTTATGTGCATATGGGTGTGTGTGTTTTTGTGTACACATTTGATTTTTGGATTGAGTTTTTGTGCACATAGATATTTTGCATTTTGAATGATTATGCATATACTTTAGGTACTTTACACTTTATTCATGTATGTATAGTAAGTCTTATATCTGTGTATTCACATGCGCATAATTTTTTTTTATGGATTCTCGCACACATAATTAGTTTCCTGTTTATGTATTTTTTAACACTATCAGCATTTTGCCTTAACTTGACTCAGATTTTTCACCATTTGCAGCTTATTTCACATACTGATATAGTATTTTCCCATCAGATGCACCAGTCATCATGTCCACACCTCATTTCTACCAGGGAGATGAGAGGGAACTGGCCAAGCTGGATGGACTCTTCCCTAATAAAGAAGATCACGAAACTGTGCTGGAAGTCGAGCCTGTGAGTTCTGCTTTGTTTACGTTTTGGGTTGGATGGGCCTGTTGTTGTTGTGGCCCCAGCCTCATCCGATATTAACCTGGTCGACTGCAGGAAACTAGACACTTTAGCTAGGCACTCCCAGAGACCTTTTGTTGAGAGTATGTGGTATAGTAGCAGACGCAGTAGTTGTAACAAGATTAACACTAGAATATGATGCAAGTCATGTAGAAGTGCCGTGGAAAGGATATAGACCCACAGTATAGTTGTATTCTGACAATGAGCTACATGAAATAAGCTTCACAAGGACAAAAATCTGGGCCAGGTAAAGATCTGTCTATATACTGTATCTACCAATAGCCTGTACGGGGTAGCCACAAATGAGTCACCTCTATGTTGCCCTGTCCCCTGCCAGTACACTTGCCCTCCTGCTAATTTACAATCCCCCCTCTCACATACTGTATACCTCTCTACTTCATCCCTCCATCTCATCCTTGGTTTTCCCCTCCCTCTCCCTCCATCCACCTCACCCACATACACCCAAAGTCAGCCACAAATCCCACCAAAACCCATGTACCCTCAGAAAACCGGAGTGACAATGAACGCAGCCAAGAAAATCCAGATCAACGTGCCCCTTCGTCGGTACGGTGACCTGCCTTCCTTCAAGAATGTCCCTGAGGTCATCTTCCCTGTCGCCTGGGTCAACGAGGTAAGGTTTGACTTGCTTAGTAACCAAGGAGATCCGTTTAGGTCATTGTTCACTGTACCTGTAGCTGATTTACTCGCACTTGACGAAGCCATAATGATGACGATGATGGTGGTGTGGTGGTGGTGCTAGTGATGATGATTTACCATTTTCTCATATTTTCTTCCCCAGTATGCATCAATAACACCAGAGCTTGCCGAGGACGTGAAGAAAGCAGTGGATATGCCGTTTGTAGTAGTTAATGCTGTGTTTGGCAGTCTGCTGGCAGTTGGCGTCATCCTCCTCGTCATAGCTGGCTTCAAGTTCCGTAGGATTAGGGTCAGTACAGTTAGTTTTTGTTGAAAGTTGTTTTTGTCTGTCTGTGAGAGTCTCTATCCATCTGTCTATATCTATCAGTCTATGTCTGTGTCTGTCTATCTCCCTGTCCGTCTGTTCGTCTGTCTAGCTTTGTGTATCTTTCTATCCCCATCTGTTTGTCTATTTGTCTATCTGTGTCTGTTAAAGTTGTTTTGTTATTAATTAAATCACACATGAAGAGAGTATATGAGATGTTTCATTATTAAGTTCATGATGAAAAAGGGTATATGTTAGTTTGTTGGTAGGTCATTTTTATCAGCTTTGTGTATTTACCTATTTGTAGTATACAGGAATTGAGCAATGCTCGTGTTGTCCTGTCTCCATATCCACATTTATCAAGTCTACCTTTACACACATGAATGTTTTTCTCATGCACCACCTCTTTGTCTAAGTCGTTCCAAATATTTAAGTATTTACCTAATATACCTAATTGTGATATACATGGAATGTACTATGCTCGAGGGTTTCCGTCGCTTTTTCTCAATAAGTCAAATTTAGCTTTAAACTCGTTTAAGTTTTTAGACTGGACGATCTCTTTGTCCAGGCTATTCCATAAGTCTATACTTCTATAAGGAAAGCTATATTTCTTGATATCCTTCAAGCAGCTTGACTTTTTCAATTTCATTCCGTGTCCTCTTGTTGCTCTCTTATCCCATACAAACAGATCTTCTTTGTCAATTTTATCTACTCCCACCATGGTCCTGAACACTGCAATCATGTCTCCCCTCTTTCTCCTTTCCTCTAAGGAAGGCAAATCCAGTTTTTCCAGCCTCTCTCTGTATGACAGGTCTGTCAGACTGGGGACCATCTTGGTTGCTGTTCTTTGTATTCTCTCAATCTTGTTTATATTTTTCTTTTTGTGTGGGGACCACACTACCGCTGCATATTCTAACCTGGGGCGGATCATGGCCACTATCAATTTTTTCATCATCTCCTCATCCATATAATGAAATGCTACTCTTATGTTAGTCAAGAGTTTATAAGTCTCTCCAACTATCTTGTTAATGTGCTTTTCTGGTGACAAACTATCTTGGACCAGCACTCCCAAATCTTTCTCTTCTCTCCTTTTTGTGGTTAATTCATTACCCAACAAATAATTCAGTGATGGCCTCCTGGTACTTTTACCCATTTCCAATATTTTACATTTCTTTACATTAAATTTCATTTCCCACGTCCGGCTCCAATTGTTTATCCTATCCAAATCCTCCTGTAGTATTTTACAATCCTCCTCAACCTCTACCTTCCTCAAGATCGTTACATCATCAGCAAACAGACTTGCATAACTGTTCACTCCATCTACCCTATCATTTATGTAAATCAGGAACATTACTGGCGCCAACACCGAGCCTTGAGGGACTCCACTTGTTACTTCCCTCCATCCAGACATCCTATCCTTTATTACTGTCCTCAATTGTCTGTCTCTCAAAAAGTCTCTCATCCATTCCAGAAGTTTCCCCTTCAGTCCTCCTATATATTCTAGTTTCCACATTAGTCTCTTATGAGGTACCTTGTCAAAGGCCTTCTCTAAGTCTAAGTACACACAATCCACCCAACCATCTCTCTCCTGTACCACGCTCTTGAGTAAAAGCTCAACAA
Organism: Coenobita brevimanus; assembly: GCF_032717465.1. Classification (NCBI taxonomy): domain Eukaryota; kingdom Metazoa; phylum Arthropoda; class Malacostraca; order Decapoda; family Coenobitidae; genus Coenobita; species Coenobita brevimanus. Next base: position 6,459,407 of record NC_137002.1, on the reverse strand, counting down.
GTTAGAAACACATGACCTTCCACTTCTGAATCCAAACTGACATTCAGCCAAAATATTCATCTCTTCCAGATATTTTATCCATCTGTCTTTCAGGATTCTTTCACACAATTTTGCGACCATGCTGGTTAGAGACACTGGTCTATAATTCAGGGGTTCTTTCCTGTCTCCTCCCTTGTAAATTGGTACCACATTTGCCCTCTTCCATTCTTGTGGCACTTTCCCCTTTTCCAGTGAGCATACGATTAAACTGTGAATTTTATCCGCCAGTTGTTCTCTGCATTCCTTCAGTACCCAATTAGAAATTCCATCAGGTCCTGGGGCTTTCCTTACATTTTGAGTTTCCAGTAATTTATACACTTCCTGTACCTCCACTTTTATATCTTTTATCACCGGAAAATTTCTAATCACTCCCTCCCTTTCCACAAGCTCCTTTTCTTTAGTGAAAACTGACTGGAAAAGTTTGTTCATTATTTCTGCTTGCATTGCCGCATCCTTAAAGACCTCTCCTTCTACTTTCAGTTTGGTGATTCCTTCCTTTTGTTTCAGTTTGCCATTAACAAATCTATAAAACAGTTTGGGTTCATCCTTGCATTTGTCTATTATACCTTTTTCAAAATTCCTTTCTTCTTCTCTACATATTCTTGTGTATTCATTTCTTGTTCTTTTATATTCTTCCTTTGTTCTGTTGTTACCTCTCTTTCTCCAATTGTTCCACGCCTTATCTCTCTCTTTTTTTGCTATCATACACCTTCTATTAAACCACTCCTTTTTCTTGTTTTCTTTCCCTCTTACTCTTGGTACAAATTTTTCCACTCCCAAATTATAGAGGTCTAGAAAGATATCCCACTTCCTCTATATCTCTCTTGTTTCTCTGAATTATCTCCAATCCGCATTTTCAAAAAAGTTTCTCAATCCTGTAAAATTTGCTTTCCCAAAGTTGTATCTTCCCTGTCTATGAAGCTCGTCTCTTGGCTCGATGTTCCCTATTAACATCTGGAACTCAGTGACCACATGATCACTTTTTCCTAAAGGACAGAGATATTTCAATGATTCTATTACATCGGGTTCTTTGGTGAACAGTAAATCTAACCTTGCTGGTGTGTCCTCACCTCGAAACCGTGTCTCTTCTTTGACCCATTGTGTCATCACATTATTCATTATTATATTTAATAACGTAGTGCCCCACGATTCCTCGCCGCCTCCCGAGTACCATTCCTCCCAGTTCACCTCTTTACAGTTAAAGTCACCCACCAAAATTATATTATTGCTTTTCTCAATTATTTTTTGCAAATAGCTAGCCATATCTGACAACATCTCATGGTATTCGTCATCCTTCCATGCTCTCGTCTTTGGGGGAACATACACTACCGCCATAGGTAGAATCCCTGTTATTGGATTCTGCCTAACACCTATTGTTATTGGAAAACTGGGATATGATGATGATGATGATATTCTACTTAGGATGTTTTTCTGTTCCTGCTTTATGTTTCCTGTCTACCCCATTAAAAAAAAAAAAGTGTCTCATGAATGCAGAGGTATAACGAGAGGTTAATACAAATATATCGTGTTAATCATGAAAAAATGCTGTGGAAAGAGTTTAGAGCAGTGATAATATCTTCTGTCATCGGGCTACAAGAAATAAGCTACAGAAGGATGAAAATTTGAGTTAATTAAAGGTGAATGAACAGTAGATTGAAGCAGGACCAAACCAAAACAACATCATTAACTCTCTTTTCTCCCCCTGACAGAAGAACCGAGGTCAGCAGAAGCTCTGAGTGTGTGGTGAAGGGAGGACGGAAGCGGTGTAACTTTTCTGTGATACCAGACATGTTACTTTTCTTGCCTTACACCGGCCTTCACATCCATATAGAAAATGAACCTGGTGAAAAATACACATAGGTGATGAGGTGCACAACAGAAATCAGATTATCCTCGAAGACATTTTTGTTCCTACAGAGCCAGTATTGAAGTTTTATTTTATTTTATTTTATTTTATTTTATTTTATATGTTGAATTTGCTAGTGATAGTAAACATTCCATGAACCCACAAGACCCATTTCAGAGGTCTTTAAAAGTATTGTAGTTAGCAGTCATGTACAGTTGGTTTGTGTTCATCTAAGGAAGTTGGTCACTCACTCAGTTTTATTACTAAGTAATGGTTTTGTGAAATTCAGTGAGCCTTGGTTATGAGGTAGGATTGAGTCACCTTGGTTACTAGGCAAATCAAACCTTCAGTCTGACATCCCTTGGCCATTAACTGAGGCAAAAGGGATTATGGGTCTTAGGGGTTACGCATCTTTATGAGACCAAAACAAGCAGAGTGTAGTTGGATAGCCAGGTTGGAGGATAATCAGTTTTCTGTCATGTTCCTGTGTACGCCGTGGGATGTAAGTGAGTGTATTTAAGCATCATGATCATACATACTTAAGGAGGTTGTAGGTAAGGAGTTCCAGCATTACAACCCACACCACAGATGATGTACTAATTTAAGCTTGTGTTGATTATTGGCCACCTAAATTTGGGTGATGTTCATTTTTGTTTATTTGTAACTGCCTCCAGATTTGATTTGATTTAGGAAAAGTATCCTAATATGGAAGTGATTTATTAAGACACAATTTTGTTGCTATTAGACTATTTTATTCAGCTTATAAAATGTCTCTTGTACTGAATAGATTCGTTAGTGCTATATTCAGTCCCTCTGATTTAAAGACTTTGTTCCCTGTGCTAATTGGTGGAGAGGGATACCTTCACATGGTGGCACTGATTCAGCTGAGCAGCTCCACTGTCTGGTTATGCAAATGTTCCTCACCCCCACCCCTCCCTCTCGAATATTGAGCAGGTGTATTGAAGCTGTAACTGAACTTTTGCGTGTACCAGGTGATTACCTGGTATATTAAATTTAGAAAAGCTCTCATTTTTTGTTTATTATTATTATTATTATTGTTTTTTATGTATTTTATATTTATTTTTTTGCTAAATCTGACCCTTTTCTTCAAATTTTCTATCCTGAGTTGAAATATCAAAATGGCTGCAGATACTAGATAATTTTGTGTATCTTTGAAAGGTCTCTCTTGTACAGTGAGTTTATTCAGCATATATCTAACCCCTCCAAAGAGTAAGTTCTAAGCATTTAATTAACCCCTCCAGTCATAGAGTCAATTCAGAGCTGATATTTAACCTTTCCACTTCAAATTCTCTATCCTAAGCTGAAATATCAACTGGCAGTAGAAAAAATAAACTAAAAATTGATGTCACCCAAATTTAAGGGGCTACAGAAATTATTTATATCAGGAACCGTTTATCTATGCAACAGTCTCCTCCCCTTGATAAAGACAGCTGGTGATGTCTTGCCGAATAGTTATCTTCCTCATTCTCAACCCTCTCACTGCTGAGGATTTGTCTTTCTCCAGGATTCAAGGGGCTGAAATGGTGAGTAGATGAGTATGGGACCCTTTTCATTGTGCATGTTGTTGATTAGTTCTCCCACTATCAATTTTTTTTCCTTGCTTTCTGGACCCAGTCTTACCCCACCATTAGATGGAAAAAGAGGTGGGATGATGTATGTTAGTAGCGATGATGATGAAGTTTTTCCTTTGTAAGCCAGAATGGATTGTCTATGTGCATCTTCAGCAGTGAAAGGGTTGACTCCTTCAGTACAGTATGATGCCTTTTATTACTGTATTATTATTGTATTATAATTATTATTATTTTATTACATTATTATTATTATTGTTACTATTATTATTATTGTTGCCTTCAGATGATTTTATGCAGCATTGGGGAGACATCTCATAATGAAAGAATTAATAAGAATAGCTGCCGATAACTCTGTAAATATTCTTGGAGGTAACAAAATAATATTAAAGATATCATGGTACTGAAGGATTAATGTTATCAAAAATTATATTTGAGTTGGTCTTGTAGATGATGTGGATTATACTTTCAGTAGTTTCTATTATCAACCATTGCTCCCTATATGAGTACTGTAATTTGTGTGCAGATACTACCATGTTAGACATTATTTTAAGTATACAGTATATATATATTTTTGTATATTACAGTACTCATTATATTATACTTGTATATGATTTGATAGTATTTTTATTTTTATCTATTTTATTCATTTCTTATGATCGTTTTTTTTCTTTGGCATCTGTGGTACAGCCACTATTGCAACAGAGAAACATTGTTGTAATGAATCATTACAATTTTAATTTCCTGCCAGTAATTTCCTTGTACAGTAGATGCTCGATATAGCAAACTAATTCAGCCAACCCCTATTCGGTTTTCTTGAATTTTCCGCAAAGTCAAGTTCCATAACCAAGGCTCAATATAAGGGAAACTTTTCTGGTATTCTGAGGTATTATCTGCTAAATCCTTGAAGGCAACGGTCAAGCCAAGTTACTGACAAAGCGCACCCAAACCTAGCAAACTATGCTAAATGCTACACACAGCAGTCTGAACCAATGTCTAATTCATACCCCCACTTAAATGCATTATTGTGTACATGTTAACAGTGGTACATACAATAATGACTTAGACTATGTAAACAATAAAATAAGGTGAGGATAGTACAGTAGTGAACCAAGTAGTACAGTAAATAAGGATAGTAAGGGTTACCTCCAAAAGTAGGGGTTCTGCATGTGCGCAGAAATATGCATGAGGCCATCCTGGCCCCCCCAAACCTGTGTCAGGCCTGGGGGTGGTTTAGTCACTGTCAGAGTCACCTTCCACCAACACTCGAGGTGGTACAGGGGTGACAGAGGGACTGGGGAGCATCAGGGATGGCGCTTCATCTATCAGTCTATCTATATCCAGACGCCTCATTCCCGTAAAGGGTAGCCACAAACAAATTGCCTCCATGTCACCCTGTCCCCTGCCATTTCACTGCCCTGCTTCCAGCTCACACCCCCCTCTCTCATATACCTCTTCACCCCATCTCATCCTTTGCCTCCCCCTCCCTCTGCCCCCTCCACCTCACTCGCATACACTTTCCTCGTCAGTCTCCCACTCTCCATCCTCTCCACATGGCCAAACCACTTCAGTGTGTTTCTCCTAATGCTTCCTGTCACATCCACACCACAATGCTCCTTCACTTCCTCATTTGTCAGTCTGTCTGTCCACGTAACTTCACATGCTCCCCTCAAATCACTCATTTCCACTGTACTCACTCTTGACTTCTGTCCCTCCAACAAGGTCCAAGCTTCACTTCCATACATTAAAGTTGGTATCACAATACTGTCATGTAGTAACTTTTTCACTTCCATGCTCACTTTCCTGTTTCTTATCATTGCTTTCAAGAAACCAGCAACCTTTCTTCCTTGTTGTACCCTGTTGAGCACTTCATCCTCTAAACTTCTATCCGTGCTCATCACACTACCCAGGTATTTAAACGCACTCACATTTTTCATTTCCTCCTCATCCAGCCTCACTGTAGATTCACTGACTTGCACTCCATCTTCTTAATTATTTTCAATTTCTGGGCAAGAGAAAACCTAGCCATCTCCTTTTCCTGAACCTTAGGCATGGTTCATTAACGTTTTGGTTCAATGGAAAAAATATATATATATATATATATATATATATATATGGCCACAATACCAAGGCAAAGCCGCACACACACAGAGCAGTTGTTAACAGGTGGGGGATCACGTGAAGACTGCATGGGCAGAGCGACGTCACTGAGTCCTTGCTGCTACCAAGGCAGCTAGGCGGGGATGTGTGCCTCAGTGACGTGCTCAATTCACATGACTTTTTCCAGTGATTTGGTGGTTTTTGGATTGGAATTTCCTTAACAAAATTATACTCATTTCAACAGAAATTTTCTTTTAAATTGGGGGGGGGGGAGATTCCATTATCTCAGGCTTCCGCTAAATCGATGTTCGTTAAATTGAGCATCTACTGTACTGTATTTTCTTAACGCTAACGTATGCACAGTGAATATTACCATGACTTGAATCACACTTGTTGTCTTTCACTGAACATTCCAGGAAGTGACGACAGTTGCTCAATACTCAGATCCCTGGTTAGGCAATAATGTCATCCTTTGTGGGGTTTCTTGTTTAGCCTTTTTCCTGCATGGGGTTTCCTGCAGCTGAGTAAACCATCCAGCATTATCCATAATTAAATACTATACCTAAGTTGGCCCAGTGTATTGAGAGGGTTAATTTTTGCTGTGTTTTGGGTATATCAAATTCTTGGGAAAGCTTGATTATCATAACTGCTAATTTCATTTTTTTATATCAGGGGGACAGTCGACTACATAGCCCAGTACAGTGATGTTAAATATTAATAAGTGCTGTTTAGTCATTTATTACTTACTGTAGTGCCTAATTACCTTGTGGAATAATTTGGTCGATTAAAATATTGTTTTTTATTCCAGGGGTCTGAATGTAATACTTGACACCAAGATAGAGCTTAACTTTTGATGATATACTGTACTGTGTAGTCTTGTATTAGTCTAGTGTGACAGTAACTTTTGGCAGAACCTGACAATGAAATTAGTTTTTAATGGCAGGGTTTGTGAATATTGCATTTTCCATTTCCAGAGGTCATAATTCAAAAGGTGTGCATCAACCAAGATGGAGCTTAACTTTTACTGATTGCTGTAGTCTTTTATTAGTCTAGTGTCTTAATACTCTTAGCTAGCAGAGTTTTTATCCAGGGTTCATTGTTAATTGCAAATACACCGAGATTGGATGACTTTTGATGAATGCTGTACTGTGGGCTTCTTCATTAATCTAGTGCCTCAGTGACAATAGTATAAACTAGCATTGTATCTGTCTCCTTGCTAGTAGTCTGAGAGTTGAGCTTGATAACTACTCAGGATGTGGTTAAACTATCTACTTCAGCTAAAAGTTTGCACATAAGTCCATAATATATATATATATATATATATATATATATATATATATATATATATATATATATATAAAAATCCTTAAGTCTCTTCCATTATAAGTGTATCAGACATTGATTGGTTATGTTTTCATTAACCTCTTTACTGACGAGGAGCCTACGTGTGGTGGTGCTGTGCTCCCTGGGTGGAGAAGCTGTGGTGGCCACTCAGGAGCTAAACCTCCTTATATTTCCTTGGGAAGGAACCTAGCTTGACTCTGGTGAGGTGCTGTGTACCACAAGGGGGCACCAGACCTGGACACGGTGTACTGTATGTACTGTACTGTACCATTAGGACAGCCTCACTAAAGCATTTATTTACCTGTGGTCAACAGGTCTACTCAGCCAAACAGACCAGAGTTAAGCAACAGCAACAATAACTCCAGCGACTTATTTTTCATTTATTCTTGCCATGTTTAGACAGTTTTATTAAATATGGGAGAGACTTTTCAAAGTGAAGGGATTAGATATTGTCTTCATTAACCTTTTGTTACTGGAGGTCCATCCTGAGATAAATAATACTGTTTGGTGGTTGCTGCAGTGAACTAAAATATACTGGTACAGTATATCACTGGTTTGAATGGGATACCTTTTCTTCAGTCCCATCCTTTATTCCTTGCTCTTGCTACCACCACACAGTTTCACTTACCTGGTAGTGACCTGCAGTGATTCTCTTCCATTGCAAATAAAATTGGCCAGTGATGACAAGAATAAAATACAGTAATTAAAAAATATTTGTAGCCAAGAGGTTAATATTGTTTTTGTTTTTGTTTTTCTTCTTCTTCTTTTTTGTCCTCTGCTCAAGACTTGTTAAACTATATCACAGTTTTATGTGCTAATCTGATTTTGCAAGTTTTATTTGTGTCTTCTTCTCTTTGCGGACCAACCCATCTCTTTCAAATATGCAGAAAGGGTTACTGGGTTAGAGCAATGGTGATGATCTATCTATCTATTGCCAGACGCCTTAATGATAATGACGATGTTGGTGATGATGATTTTGTGTATTGTCAACCAATTGTGATTCTCTATTATTTTTAGCATTTTTACCTCACAGGCCTTGTGCAGTATTAGCTAGGCTTTGTATGTATTGCAGTATGATTCATATATACCATTACTTCAGTTATTACACTAATGTACCAGTACATGTACAGTTGTGGCCACATATGCTTGTTTCATTGGAGTTTGACAATACGAAGCTTGTCACGTTGTTATTGTTGTTGTACAGTATTGACCCCAAGTTTATCTGGATATCAACCTGGTGGACCTGCAGGCCAAAGTTACTGTTTTCCATTCCACCATCCTCCTTTTGGGTAATAAGGAGGGAGTTGAAGGATGTTTATAACTCAGCTGTGGAACTGTTTGATTTTATCTTCAGCACTGTCCTACTAATCAAATTTACATCTGTCTATATACTATGTATGTATTGTCAGATACCTAAATCCTGGAAGGGGTAGCCACAAATGAATCGCCATGTCATTCTGTCCACCGTCATTAGGCTGCTGTGTCTCCAGCTCAGGTGGCTCTCACTCATATGCCTCTCTTACATGAAACCAATAATTGCAGCAGTTTACACTGAGAGTAGTTTATATTTTGGAGGTCGACTAGAAAGTGATTGGCAGACCAGGTTTATGTGGCCACAGTTATCTTTACTACTTCATATTCTGTGTGTGTTGGTATGCAAAGGTTTAGCAAGGAATGCAGAATGGGTATAAATAACATTTTTTGGAATGATACCCATGTACTGAAACTATCTAAGCTGAGACACTCACACTTACAAATCTTAGTAATCTTTTTGTCCAACAGTTTCCAGTAGTAATTAGCTGGATTTGGTACTTGGTTAAGCTTCCAGTCCATGCAAAACCATCAGCTGTACTGTGACAGACCCCAACATGCTTAATTTAATTTGAATTTGTGTTTGATAAAAGGGGACAGCACCTCAGGCCCAGTTTTTCCCATATGTAAGTACAGAATAATACTTCCCTTGGAAAGAGAAACAGTTATTTATTTAGCAAAATATCCTATGTCTCATCAGTATTTTTCAGGAATTCAGAATCATTGGTATAGTAAACAAACCCCCTCATAGTAACCCAAAACTCTCTTTAGTCTGGTTCAGTGTTATTTGTTGGCATAGTAAAGTATGTGCAATATTTTTGTTATGTGAGTATATCAGAACTTACTGTATTGTCGATATTGTCTATGTTAATGATGAGTGCTGGAGCAGAACGTGTTCACATGGTGGCATTGAATGGCCAGTTGGTGAAGCTGTGTGGTTATACAAATGCTCTTCAGTCCCTTCCCTATCCCTCCAAAACAACAAGAGTAAAGTTTAAATGCTGTATTACTTTGTTTAGTGTTGGGGATGCTCTTGTGGCCTACTTCAGTAAAGTACTGTCAGAGAAGATCTAGGAGTTGAATGATAATTTGTATTGTTTTGGAGGTTGGTCATAGGACAAAAGGTGCACAAATTAAAATATACCATTAATAATCAGGAGATGACCCAAGTAGACTGCAGGATGCAGATCACTTCACCCAGGCACTCCTGGAGAAAATCCTGGGTGTCCTAGGATAATTTGTGTTGTTTTGCAAGGGTGATAGTAACAAGATAAAAGGTGCACATGTTAAAGTACTGTATAGCATTAATAAGAGTCATGATATTGGCTTGTGATTCAGTTGTGTACATTCCATTATATATTTGTACTCTTTTTTGCAAGTATGGTAGGTTTAAGGTGGATAATTATGTTTGTATTTAAATTTATTAACTTGTGTTGTTTCTGTGACCTCATTCAGTCTGTGGATGTGATTTTAACTTTTATTCTTGCTGTTGTGAGAGATGTTAGTTTCTTAGGCCAGACTTTTCCCGCAGCCCTCTGGATTTAAGGCCATATGGGCACCTTGATGCTGCTGATAGAGGAATAAATGATTGCTGGATGGATGGCTAGACTTTTTGAATGGGAGGAGTTACACATAAACATCATTAATCCCTTCAGTTTGGAAGGTCTTGCTTAAAATGAGGGGGTGGCTGAAGTGTAATTGGAGTGAGAGGTCCCTGATTTGATTCTTAGGCCAACCAGAGGACCTTGAGATAGGGTCTCCTTTGCCCTAGTCACTTCATATCTAGAATTGAAGTACAGGTCTTAATATAAAAATGACCATACCCTTTTTACTCTTACTTGGCGGACAGATGCCACCACTCCATCATGAATGCTGAGCTACAGCAGTAGCTTAACACCAGTATATAGAACAGTTATGAATAAGAACTATGAAAATGATGTAGAGCTGTAGTATTGTCCTGTTTTACCACTGATATTTGTAAAATATGCTGTAAAAAGATGAAAATCTGGGCCAAGTTAAGGTGAAAATCATATAAGAAACAGCACTCTCATATGAAAACATTATCTCACGTACACCCCACCTCTTCCCTCTGTATGCCTTCCCAGCTCTACTTAAGTCATGTGGGAAGGTTTTATGGCTGTAACCTTCTGTAATGGAAAGGTCTAGTCTTGCAGTGGACTCTAAAGAACTGTATATGAACTTTTTTTCTCCTAAGCTGGAGCATAATTATTTGTAGGTACAGTAGTTGTTGATAGTTGTTTTTATACTTATGCATTTTTTATTAATCTAGATCCTACCTCACTCTGTTCTAAGAATAATAATAATAAAAAGGCAAGGACGATGATGATAATGCTGATGACGATAGCAAGAATATAGTAAAAACATCTATCCTCTGTCTGAATGGGGTAATACTGTGTGGCTTTGACAATGGTTTCATTCCATAATCCGGCATCCTCATACTCAGATAAACCACTGCTCTAAGGATGACATTCTTTTTTGGCCTAGAACTCTCCCTAGCACCTCTCTCTTACTAGTTTATTTTTGCATGTGCAGCTTTAATATTCTCACATGTTATTTATGCAGACTGTTAGTATTTATGATGAAAATAATGTATTGTATGTTGATAGTTTTCTTTCTTTTGTGTTTTCCTGTTCCTTGTTTCTTGATCCTCCCTTTCCTTATCTTAAGGCAGGAAAAAAAGATCAGGATGATGGTGATGATGATAAGGACAGTGATGATGATGATGATGGAGGCAAAAACATAAAAAGCTTTTTAAATATTTAAAAGCTATAACATACAATGAAATAATTAAAAATATAATATGGAAAATAAATTGCCAAGAAAGACGTGCTTGGGACTTTACTGTTCTGCCTAGAATGCTACCCTAAGAATGCTGTTTACCTCTAAGCTTTCACAAGGTACCTGCAATATTATTTTGATATACTGTACGCTCATCCCTCGTGTTTCATGGTTTTCGCTTTGCTGGTTTAGGTAATTCACAAAAGAATACTATCTGTCTATAGCCAGATGCCATAATCCCCTAAGGGGTGGCTGTTTGTCTGAGTTAGTTGTTTTACAGGGAGGGGCACTAACCCTCCGTCAACCCACTTGTTGACACCTAGGGAACACCATCACAAAATACACTAGTTTAAGGAGTATTTTGGGATTGGAAAAAAAAATGTTCCATTAGAAATTGTTTTTTCATTCATTCATCATAAAATACTCTTTAAAAATCCCTCCTTTTTTTTTATTTTGGCTTTGCTGACGTTGCTTATTTGCGGATGAGTAAGCCATCGCAAAATACACTTCCTGAAGGTGTATTTTGGGGTGAATTCTTTGTTATATCATTAGAGAATGCTGTGTAAACAAGTAAGGGGTGAATTCTTTGTTATATCATTGGAGAATGCTGTGTAAACAAGTATATTCATAATGTCTGGTGATGTTTTGGATCTAGGGTTATTAGGCAGTCACATAGTTAAATTTTGGCAGTAGGGATATTTTTCCGCTGGTTTTCATTATTGGTGGATTTTCACTGTTCATGGGTCTGTTCCCTATCGCCCATGAAAAACGAGGGATGAACTTACTCCGCATATTTATCTACTGCCCGATGCCTCACCCCTAGAGCACAGTGGGGGTGACTAGAGTAAATAAATCCCCATGTAACACACTTCCGACTCAGCCATAGATACTCATTCCATTCCCCTGTATATATTCCTCTGTTCCTGTCTTCCTGGTGGCCTAGTCGTTAGGTTGCCATAGTTGTTGCATCTTTGCCTTGTGTATGGATTTGATTCCCAAGAGGTGACTCTGTCTGTCTGTCTCTCTGTCTGTCTGTCTGTCTCTCTCTTTCTCTCTCTCTCTCTCTCTCTCTCTCTCAGTGCCACCAGGGAGAGTAGGCTGGTCATCTGCCCTCAAACTATCTGGTGATGTATTTTCATATTTTATTCTTGCCAGTACCAGGTGATTTTATTCAGCTTAAGGGAGAGTCTTCTAGTGAAGAGGTTATGTAGGCTGTTTTTTGACCTTTCCAGTTTGTAAAATCTCTCCCACAATTTACAGTCATCTGGTGGTTACTTGGACATTGCGAACTATATGTCATTGGAGATGAGGGGTAAAATCCACTTCATTATGGTAGCTTACCCTCAGGTCCCAACATTCCTACATGTGAGGTTGGCTGTTACCATTCATTATGTTATCTTGCCCCAGCCATAGACCATTCCATCCTGCGTAGTAAATCCTCCTGTACCTACTCTCGGTTTTATCACCATCCTAGTCTTGGACCCATACTCTCACATGGATAGGGAGCTCTCCGGTTCTTACTTACCATTTTATTTCTGCATATGGCATGTTCATACTATTGCATGTTGCTGTGTTATTCTTATGTGTATTAAAAAGATGCAGAGACCAGAAGAAAACTTTGAGGAAATGACTAGAGTAGGTGTCAGGGAACTTCCTAAGCTAGTGAGAGTATGATCCATGGTCTACCATTACTACCTACTCCATTCAGACCTGCAGTATTCTTGCAGCTGAACAGAATCATTTAGTGGGACAGTATCTAGTAAAATAAGGTGTCAGTGTCCCTCATTCCTTCATTTTTAGGTGGGAATAAGGGTTATGATGATGATGATGATGATAATGGTCATGACAGTGGGTCTGAATGGGATGTGGTGCAGTTTATGATATGATTTAGCTTCAATACAGAACATAAAACACACATGTACTGTTAAAAGCAGTCAGCAGCAGGAAACAGGCTCTAAATAGAACAGTCTGTCAACATCACTTACAGTATTATTGTCATTGCTGCTCAGTAGGCTAGATGGCTGCCGAAAGACACAAATTAGGCTTAAGATATTATTTCATCAAGCATAGTGTCTCAAAACAGAAGTTGATTAATGAAAAGGGCTCATTCACACCTTATTTATTAGTGGAAAATGGGATAATGATGATGATGATGATGATGATAGTGATAAATTATACTGTATATGGTAAAATGAAGAAAGGCACTTGTTTGATCAGAGAGGTTCTTTCTCTCTCTCTCTGTCTCTCTCTCAAGATGAATGTGAAGTTATTGATATTAATTGTTTATTAAAAAACTCTTTATACTGTACCAGCACAGTATTTTTGTCACAAGAAATAGGATGTAGTTCCTATTGATCAAAATATATGTTTCTTATATTTATCTATTGCCCAGCACACATCCAGATCCATCTATCTATTATCTGTTTCTCTTTTGTCCAGTGCAGCTTCATATCTGTCCATATGTCTATACAATAGCTATTGTTTAATGCACCATCACTATATCAGTCTATTGCTGTGTAGTTTCATATCCATTCATGTCTGTCATAGATTTCATAATGTATCTACCCATTCATCTATCTGTCCATTACCCTAGGCATATCCAAGCCTGTCTTTTGCTCCATGAGCCTCCATCTCTATCTGTTACCCTTTTCACTTTCTCTTTATCCATCCAGCTGTAATTTCCATTGTACCTTCTTTATTTATCTATTCATGATAATGATGAAAATAAACTACTGTCCATTTTATGAATATGGAGTAACTATGTACTGTACTGCTCTCCCAAATAAGTTAATCCATCAGTCATAGCTAGACTGTGCAATGAGTCATAAATCTTGTAAAGGTGGAATAGACCTGATTATAGAATGAAATACCAATAAGTAGTTAATATTTAGTGTATTATGAGCAAAATGTGACTTGGCTATGAAATGTTGAGTGCTCATTTCTATAACAGTGATTACTATTTTTTTAATAAACCTGTGTTGGATGCTCCAAATTTTATTATTGACCTTTTTGTGTAGAGGGACTCCTTCATGTGGTGGTACCAGTATAATCGGGTGACTTCCCTGTCCGGTTTTACAAGTGTTCCTTATCTTCCCTGTCACCGAAAAGGATGGTGGACTGCGGAAGGGCAATTTCAGCCAGAAATCCACTGGGTTAGGTCCATATAAGGCTGGGGCCACATCATTCATCCCATGTCATAGGTGGGGACATTTACTATCTAGTCATTAAATGCTGCCTTTAGGTGCTTCATTGAGTGTTAAGCCAAATGGTTTCTTGTAACCCAGGAAACCATTCATTATGTAGGGTGGTGACCATATAACCAAATGGACACTTGGTCTGGTAGATTAAGGCACTCAGTTGGATGCCCTTAGGTGATAACATTGAGCGATGATTGGGATTTATTGCTCATTACACCAACTGATAATTTCATTCATCTACATAAAGCCCTCCTATTGAAGGACTTAATTTTGTGTACTGCACTGATGGAGAATGAATAACACCTTTCTCAACACACGTCACTTTATTGTTGTCAGTGTTGAACATCACAAGTATGGATAATAATATGGTAACAGTTAACCAAGTACATTATTTCAATTATACCAGACACTATATACAGCTGTAACTCCTCACTCAAATACATTAAGTTACATGTATGCTATACTCATATACATCATTATGATGAAGACTAACCCAAACAGTTGACTTTAAACTGAATTCACGGTGTACCATTCACTTTGTATTTATGGAGCTTCTAACATAATATCATTCCTTTATTTGTATTCATATAGAAACTTTATAAACATAAAAGTTAGTGGGTCACTGAAACATACATAACAGTGTAGCAGAAGCCATCACGAATGATTCCAATGCTTACGATTCCTTAGTTGGCTGAATCTGATGAGTTAATTACACCTATGGTCATAAAGTGAGTACTTGAATAACACACTGCTCTGGGCTGACTATGTCCCTTAATCAACTTAGCATGGCTAAAAAGTTGAACAAGACTAATGGTAATGGGATGATGCCAAAATAGTGCAATGAAACACCAAGATCTCCCCCCTCATTTCCTAGCATGGAAGTATATACTCCAGTAATTGAAATTCCTTTATATTTATTCTAAGTCCTAAAACTGTGTACTATTTGGATTTGTTTCAAGTCATACTCTTGGCAAGGTACTTTTAACTCTATTTATGGCATCAAAATCCCTGCATTGGCATAGTACTTTTAACTGAATTTTTTGAGATGTCACAATCCCTGGCCGAGTATTGCAACTGAATTTAAGTTTCAAGTAACAATTTTTCAGTCATGACATATTGGCTGCACACCAGCTTAAGTAGTGAGAGTAAGGAGTGTCTTCCTGTTGTATGCCTTGGTGGGACCATGCACAAAGTACTCCTGGACAATGGGGTCAACGAATGTGTTCTCTGGTACGGTTTTGTAGATAGGCTCACCGTACAGCTTACCAACCTCCCAGCCCTCAACGCCGGCCATCAACTTCTCCTGTAGGTCAAATAATGCATGTTACTTTACACTCATCTGGACACCTGGTGGTCTAGTGAGTTAAGGCACCCAAACAGATGTGTGCAAAAAGGTTTAAGTCCAAAGTGGTAGTTGGGATTTATTGCTCACACAGTGCCTTTCAGGGATGAGTAACTAATCACTCTCACCTTAACTGCTGGGACTAAGCAGCCTACCCCAGGCCCCTGCACTCCAATAAAGAACTGGCTGATAGACAAGGCAGACAGAATTTCCACTTATACAGTTATGTGCCATGGGCGGCCTGGATTAATAGGCCTTCATGCATTGTCCCATCTAGTCATTACACCCTTCTCCCACAAGGCTTAAATGATCTTCCACAAAACCAATCAGCATATAAAAAAATCCTTGCAAATACCACCACACCAGTCTTGGTTGAGACAGTCCTAGCATGTACTTGATATGCACAGCTGGTATTAGCACTACTGTAAGTAGTGATATGTGATGGTGTTAGGCATGTAAAAGAACTATTTCATACTTTGGTATATCCATCCTTTTCTTCCTTGACACATCTTATCAGAGAATCAAATATAAAAAAACATACTAAGCCTCTCAGGAATATCTGCCAGCAGAGGAAGTGAGAAGAAAAGGCGAAATATTAAGTGCATTTACCGGTACGTCTCCCACTGTACCTTGTCTACTGAGTGCTTAACTAATGCACTGACCTCTTCACTGCGGTTTCGTCTCACTTGCTTCAGGAACTCGCGATCCCTCTCAGCAATAAGGAGAGGCTGCAGGGCCAGCTTACCACTCCGCATCTCTATCTCTTCCTCTCTGAAAATAACACACCAATCACCACCATCATAATCATTATCCTACTCCTCTTCCTCCTCATCACTGGTGTGGTAGGCAGGGGCATGCACCATCCACTCATATGAAATACCTGTAGTGTCACTTTCCACAGATTCAACACAAGTGGCAAACTAAATGGTTTCCCATGACCCCAGAAACCACTGACTAATACCTGTACAGTACTGAGTGGTTACCATATGGAAGCCTGGTGGTCTAGAAGGTTTAGGTACTGCAACTGGATGTAGACAGGCTATAGTTTAGACAGACAGAATATAACAGAAGGGATTATGGTAAATGAAACTGTTTCAAACCCAGTTTTCTCTGAAGGAGAGATTAATAAGTTGTGTGTCAATCTAGGCGGGGAGGGGGTTAAGGCAGCAGTGGTACACAGACCCACCTTATGGCCTTGTAGGTACGGTAGTAGAAGTAGCCAGCCACAGCAGTCAGCACTGAAAACCCGGCAAACAGCTGGTACCCTGAAACACATTACAGTACTGTATTACTTCTTGCTTAGGGGGTTGTTCAGCTAGACTGCCTAAGGAACAACTACTACTTCTTGCTTGGGTATGCGGCTGGATCATGTGTTCGGCTCAGGGAAGATGGACGCCCCTGCCCTGCACAGTCCCAGTTCACCCTTGGGCAAGGTGTACTGTACCACCTGTTAGCCCAGCAAAAAGGTAGAAGGTGGGGGGTTACCATCATCCTGGGAGGTACTACCATAGGAGTGACATGGAGCCTGGTAGCTGGCCTTTCACAACACTCCCAGGCAAGGAACTCAATCACATTTCCCAAGTACTGTAGTCAAAGTCTAAGCTGAGACTACTACTCATACATATCTCCTATACACAGCTTTTCCTCTTGGGGACTATGTCCCCTCCATTTTCCCTGTACCTCACCATGTGAAGGGACGCTGTTCTGACCCTGGCAAAGCACTGTCTGCCACAGGAAGGCAACTGCTTACTTGTGGTCAATGGGTCTGCACAGCCAGATAGACCAGGGTGGAGCAACAACAACTGGATACTGGTTTAATATATTTCTATTCATTCTTAAAAAGCTGTTATGACTATATATATATATATATATATATATATATATATATATATATATATATATATATATATATACTGTATACAGATGCAGTATGTACTGTATACAAGCATGCTGTAGCCTTTATAAATGATAAGATAGGACGATACCGGTATATTTTTCTTTTTTTGTCTTTCGTAAAACCTGCCTGTAGGTGAGAAAAAGGGTCAGGATGATATGATGATGATAATGATTTTTTTCCCTATGATGTCCACATTATCATTATTATCCCGACATTTATTCCCACCTACTGTATGTTAGAGATGGGGTATTTAAATCCTTAGCATGAAGGGATTATCATTTGCCATATGACCTAGGTTTGTATATTGTATCAAAATCTGCAAAATCATGCTTTAAAGTAAACTGAGTACTGTACATTATATTTCACTCAAAAATTATTATGTTCAATGAAATTTGCTTTGAGGATTATCTGGCATTACAATCTTTTACCCCTACTGAACTATATCTTAGCACGCAGGAATTCCAGACCTCGAGCAACTTCATCAGCTTACCTGAGAAATAGGATCTGGCTGGGATTCTTGTGAAATTAATGGGGGCATAACCCCCTTTGGGAGGCAAATCCTGAGTCGGTGCCGCCATCTTGCCCGGCTCAGCTGTTACACAGAAAGAACAATCTCGTACTTTCAGTTTTTTGGTACTCTTTTCTTACAGCCCTTTTACATATGCAAGTCTCATGAAAAACGAATTGAATGTCTGACCCACAGCCTTTCAAATATTATTCTACATTTGAATATTTCTTAGCCAAGTATAATAATGTGTACAGAAGTGAGATTAACTATATTTAGTGTTTATTGAAAACATTGGCAGTATGATTCGGGCAAATAAAATTACGGCGGACTTCCTAAAGCGAATTGATCTTTAAAATCAGTCAGTCCTTAACCAATATTTTTGTATGGAGCATGGTTTTGCATTTTATTTTATAACTATTTGCAATGCACTTTTTGAAGGTTTAAGTTTCGTAAAAGCAGCGAGGTTACTATCTGAGAAGATATACTCCGTGTTACATGACGGCCGAAAACCCCGGAGCCGGGAGCTCGAAGGGGCCATCCAAATTCCTTCAGTGTCAAATTTCCAGTAATTGGTTTTATGTGCGAAGGCAGAAAAGATAGTAGTTTCTGTAAGCCATTGATTGAAAGGATAATTTGTACATACTCGTTAGGTAAGCCATACTTTTCGTTGACACTGATTATTCTCAATCCACAATGTGAGCTTAGAAGCTGACTTGGCACATGGGGTTAACCTAGGGATCAATAATCATGTACCCTGTGACTGTCCCTGTCCCTTGACTACTGTATATATATGCATGATATGGTTCCCTATTTATATTGATGTTATATGATACTTAGGCAATGGTTTTGTTGTTTATAATATTGAATTAGCGGAATGTGAATTGATTATTGCCAATTTTCAAATTAACAGTGTTTACATTTTAGCTGGGGCAGAGATGCATACAAGTGTCACCCCATTACCATCCATATAAGTAGAATATAATTTATTTGTCTCATGTATAGTTAATATTTCATGATATTGTCAATACTGTATACAGTATGCAGAATGAATCACACAAAACATAGGCTAGGTGTTGACAGTTTGAAGAAATTAGTAGCAGTGGAGTGATAAGTGATAATTTGAATTTTATAAACCCTGTTTCAGAAGATACTCATAAATTTTTCCTCTGTGTAGGTATTTATTAATATAGTTGATTTCTAAGGAAACTCCCCGTACTGTTGTTTGCAGATGATACTGTGTTGTTGAGTGAAGATGAAGGGGAGCTGCAAGGCTTGGTGGATGAGTTTGGGAGAGTGTGTAAGAAACGGAATCTAAAGGTGAATGTAGGGAAGAGTAAAGTGATGGTCTTTGAGAGGGGTGAAGTCAGTGAATGTACAGCGAGGTTGGATGGTGAGGAATTGGAAAATGTGAGTACGTTTAAGTACTTGGGTAGTGTGATGAGTAAGGATGGAGGTTTGGAGGGTGAAGTGCTTGAAAGGGTACAGCAGGGAAGAAAGGTTGCTGGTTCTTTGAAAGCAGTGATAAGCAGTAGGGAAGTGACCATGGAAGTGAAAAAGTTACTACATGACAGCATTGTGATACCAACTCTAACATATGGAAGTGAAGCTTGGACATTGTTGGAAGGACACAAGTCAAGAGTGAGAGCAGTGGAAATGAGTTATTTAAGAGGAGCCTGTGGAGTCACAGGGAGAGACAGGCTGACGAATGAGGATATAAAGGAGCGTTGTGATGTGGATGTGGATGTGATAGGAAGCGTTATGAGGAACACACTGAGGTGGTTTGGCCATGTGGAGAGGATGGAGGGTGAAAGACTGACGAAGAGAGTGTATGTGAGTGAGGTGGAGGGGGGAAGAGGGAGGGGGAGGCCGAGGATGAGATGGAGGGATGGGGTGGAGAGGTATATGAGAGCTGGGGGTGTGAGTTGGGAGCAGGGCAGTGAAATGGCGGGGGACAGGGCAACTTGGAGGCTGGCCACCCCAAACGGGATTGAGGCGTCTGGCAATAGATAGATAGATAGATTTCTAAGGCCTTTCCTTTGCAAATTGGATTGAGGTGATTACCATAATAAACTTCAGGGGAATGGTAGGAGAAGCCCCCAGAGTTTCTGTAATTGTTATTGGTGATAGAAAAGAATGTCAGCATCAAATTAATTGCACACACAAAAAAAAGGGAGTATAAATTTGAATATAATAATGAGAGCGAACTTAAAGATAGATGCAACACACCAATCTGGCAGCACTCTTGCCCCTTATCTGTCTGCTTCTTTAATGCAAGAGTTATACTCTGTCATTTGTGTTGCAGATCACCTTTGGAGCTGTCATCTTAAGTTTGTGTCTCCCATGTCTGTTACTCCCAGTCTATTAAAACACAGTGTGTCCAGACATCTCAAAATTAATGAATTTTTAATTTAACATTACGTACTTTGTTCTGGTTTTCATTAGAACGCTTTATGAGCTATTATTTTCTGGCTCTTTCCTCATTTCAGGAAAAAAGAAATACTATCTCTATCTATCTGTCTATAGCCAGATGCCAGAATCCCATAAGGGGTGGCCGTTTGTCTTTGAGTCAGTGGTTCTACGGGGAGGGGCACTAACCCTCCACCAACCCACTTGTTGACACGTACGGAACGGTTACCACTCAGCGTTGTAATTGGTTTCCTGGATTACAGGAAACCATTAAGCTTGGCACTCAACAGAAGCCACCTGAAAAGTAAAGAGGAGTAATAAAAAGTGACAGGAAAGATAGGAGAAATAGCAAGAGAGGGAGGTAGACACAGGAAAGGAATGATAAAGATCAAAGAAGAAGTAGGCAGCACAAAGTCAAGTGAGTGAATGATAGTGAGAAGTAGGAAGAGAGGAGGGCAGACCAAAAAAGACTGGCAAAGGTGAATGAAGACGTTGGCAGCACTGCATTAAGTGAATGGATGATGATGAGAAATAGGATGAGAGGAGGGCAAACACAGAAAAAGAATGATAAAGGTGAAGGAAGAAGTAGGCAGCACCACACATCAGATTATCCAGCAAGAAATATTGTTTTGTTTTTCCAGCATCAGGAAGTAAGGGTGTCTCAGGGTGTAGTGGGAGAGTGTACCACAGTATACCACACACTCAGATTCTTCGTGTGTAGCCATGTCGGGTGATGAGGGTGTGGAAAAGGATGCGCAGGGTGAGAGCACTCGTCTGGACTACGACAAGAGCACCAGCAAGGGAGAGTTGGCTGTTAAGGTGATATGCCTCGGCGATAGTGCTGTCGGAAAGTCAAAGTGAGTGGTAGAGATTATTCTATCTATCTATCTATCTATAGCCCGACGCCCTAATCCCGCAAAGGGTGGCCGCAGACAAAACGCCTCCAAGTCACTCTGTCACCCGCCATTTGACTCCCCTCCCCCCAACTCACCCCCCCCTCCCTCATATACCTCTCAACTCCATCCCTCCACCTCATCCTCGGTCTACCCCTCCCTCTCCCTCCCTCCACCTCACCCACATACACCCTCTTAGTCAGTCTTTCACTCTCCATCCTCTCCACATGTCCAAACCACCTCAGTGTATTTCTCCTAATCTTTTCAACCACATCCACATCTACCCCACAACGTTCCTTCACTTCTTCATTCGTCAACCTGTCCCTCCATGTCACTCCACATGCTCCTCTCAAGTAACTCATTTCCACTGCTCTCACTCTTGACTTGTTCCCCTCTTGCAAGGTCCACGCCTCGCTTCCATACGTCAGGGTAAGGATCACAATACCATCATGCAGAGACTTCTTAACTTCCATACTCACTTCCCTATTTCTCATCACTGCTTTCAGCATGCCTACAACCTTCCTTCCCTGCTGTACCCTTTCACGCACTTCATCCCCCAAAGTTCCATCCTTACTCATCACACTACCCAAGTACTTGAATGCACTCACATTCTCCATATCCTCACCATCCAACCTCACTGCACACTCTGTGACTTCATTCCTCTCAAACACCATAACTTTACTTTTGTTTACATTAACTTTCAGCTTCCTCCTCCTACACACTGTCCCAAATTCATTCACCAAACCTTGCAACTCCCATTCATCTTCACTCAACAATACTGTATCATCAGCAAACAGCAACACCGGAAGCTTCCAAATCTCACCCTCATTCGTTAGGGCCATCCCCACATCCACTGCCCTACCTTGTACCTCCTTTACGACCCCATCCATATATATATTAAACAGCCATGGAGACATTACACACCCCTGTTTCAGTCCCACATTGAGATCAAAGAACTCACTCAGCTCACCATCCACTCGCACCGTAGCCCTAGCTCCCTCGTACATACTCTTCACAGCACTCAACAATTTCCCCTCCACTCCATATATTCTTAATACCTTCCACATACCTTTCCTATCTATTCTGTCATAAGCTTTCTCCAAGTCCATGAAGGCAGCGTACACTTTCCTTCCCTTCTCTAGATACTTCTCCACTAAACATCTTAGAACAAATATCTGATCTACACACCCTTTTCCCTTCCTAAATCCCCCTTGTTCTTCTCCAACTAGCTCCTCTGTCATATGCCTAACCCTATCAATGAGTATTCTACCATATATTTTACCAGTCACACTAAGAAGGCAAATACCCCTATGGTTACCACATACTTCTCTCTCCCCTTTCCTTTGTACAGAGGAACAATTATACCTGATTTCCAGTCCTCTGGAACCCTTCCCTCTTCCCAAGCCAATCTACACAACTTCCATATCCACTCCACAACAATCTCACCCCCATACCTAAGCATTTCACCACATACTCCATCAATTCCTGGGGCCTTTCCCAGCTTAATCTTCTTCATCGCTTCCACTACTTCCGACCTACTGATCTCTTCCTCCCTCCTCTCATCTCTTCTTCTCCCAGCCATTCCCCAACCACTTATACTCACACTGCTCTCACTCTCTACATTCAACAAATCCTCAAATAGTACTATTGTTATTATTACTGATCATTATTATTATTATTATTTTTTTATTATTATTACTCATTATTATTATTACTACTACTACAGTATTGTTAGTACTATTATTATTATTATTACTTGTGTTACTGTTATCACTTTATTAATTATCATCATCATCATTATGTAATCCTGTGTTGCCCCATGAAGAGCATAGGAGCCCGGGGCTAGGCAAGTTGGTCCTGACATTTAAGATGAGAGTGACCAGCCTCACTCATCCCAGAGTGGCATTATGTGAACAATAAACCCCAACCATCCCTTGGCTATAAACCTACACAGGTTTAATCTGGTTGGAGTGCCTTACTTACCCACTAAACCACCAGGTACTGCAATTTAGTTGTATGGTTAGCACCCAGCGTAGTCATTGGTTTCCTGGTGTACAGGAAACCATTTGGCATGTCACTCAGTTTAGGGTCACCCATAGACAGTAGGAAAAGGAAAGAATGAAGGAAAGAAAGACAGAAGAAGAAGAATTATTATTATTTTTTAGCTTTAAGAATTATTTTAAATACAGTATAACTTTTGTGAATGCTTTTCACTCTTTATGAATGGCATGTTCCAAACTGTTTTAGCATTCATTTCTTCCGTTTGTAGGTGTATTGGCACTTGTTTCATTAGCTTCGTTTGGGTAGGGTTGGAGCACCCAGTATGCCTTCAGGTGACTCTACACTGAATGACAAGCCAAGTGGTTTACTGCAACCCAGGAAGCTATTTACAGTTCTGTGGTGGGTGTTAACCATATAACTTAATTATGCCTGGTGGTCTGATGGGTTAAGGCATTCTATCTGGATGAGGCTAGCAAGGTTTTGCATCCAAAGGATGGTTGTTATTTTTGAAAGTGTCCTCCATATCAGGCTTCCCCTTTTCAGACTCACACCCCCTTCTGTCAAATACCTCTGCACCCCATCCCTCCATATAGTCCTGGTATTGATAATAGTGTTATTGATGATGCTAATGATATTAGTGTTGATGGTGATGATGACAATGATGATGATCTTGTTGCCTTCAGGCTGGTGGAGCGTTTTCTGATGGATGGGTATCAACACCAACAACTGTCCACATTTGCCCTCACGCTGTACCGCTACCGCACCAAAATTCAGGGCGTTGATGTATTAGTAGGTGAGGATGCTTGCACACACACACTGGTATTATTTTGTACAGTCATCCCTTGTCGTTTGCAGTTTAGACATTGTCAGTGTTGGTTATTAAAGGATGAGTAAACCATCCCAGTATACACAAGTTTAAGGTATAAGGGAATATTTAGGAGAATTTGTTAAATAATCTAAAAATACACTTTAAGCAAGTTTTCCTTAATGTCTGGTGATGTTTTGGGGTCACTGCAAAGGGTTTATAGGCAGTCACATAGTTAAATCATGGCTGTGGGTGACCTTTTTGATGGATTTTCATTAATTTCATTTTTTGACCACCTCAAAGAAAACAAGGCATGACTGTACCATAGTTGACTCTTTCATTGTGATAATTTCATTTATGTATGTATATATTTATTTATTTAGCTATTTCAGGGTGATTATTTTTTATTTTTACCTCGGTATGATAATTTTATTTAGTTCATTCAGTGTGATAATATGAGTTGGAGCAGATGGGGGACGTGGAAGGTGTGTGTAGAATATTTACAGAAGAAATATGTGCAGCATGTGATGTGGTGTGTGGAAGGAAGAGAAGACGGAGGGGGGTGCAAGGAACAGCGTGGTGGACTGAAGAGGTGAAACGGGCTGTGGCACAAAAGAAGAAAGCATACAATGAATGGATGAGAAATAGGGGCGTGGAAGAAGTTGAGAGGCGGAAGAGAGAGTTATATGTAGAAAGAAAGAGAGAGGTGAAAAGATTAGTAAGAGAGAGTAAGAAGAGAGTGGATGAGGAATTTGGAAGGAATTTGAGTTTAAAGTGGAGGGACTGTAAGAAAATGTTCTGGAAAGAGGTGAAAAGAGTAAGACAGGGTGGAAGTGAAGTTAGCAGGGGAGTGAAAGATAAAAATGGTAGATTACTAGTGGAGAAGGGAGAAAAAGTGAGCAGATGGAGAGAACACTTTAAGGAATTGTTGAACGTGGAGAATGGAAGTAATGCGAGTATAAGTGGCTGGGGAATGGCTGGAAGAAGGAGGGAGGTGAGAAGACAGGAAGAAATCAGTAGGATAGAAGTTGTGGAAGCAATGAAGAAAGTTAAATCAGGGAAAGCCCCAGGAATTGATGGAGTGTGTGGTGAAATGCTGAAGCATGGGGGAGAGATAGTAGTTGAATGGATGTGGAAGATGTGCAGATTGGCCTGGGAGGAAGGTAGAGTCCCGGAGGATTGGAAGTCAGGTATAATTATTCCCTTGTACAAAGGAAAAGGGGAAAAAGAAGTGTGTGGTAATCATAGGGGCATTTGTCTTCTTAGTATAATAGGAAAAGTGTATGGTAGGATGCTTATTGACAGAGTTAGAGAAAGAACAGAGAAATTAGTTGGAGAAGAACAGGGAGGCTTTAGGAAGGGAAGAGGTTGTGTAGATCAGATATTCATTCTCAGATCTTTAGTGGAAAAGTTTCTAGAGAAGGGAAAGAAGTTGTATGTGGCATTCATGGATTTGGAGAAAGCATATGACAGGGTGGATAGACTAGGATTGTGGAAAGTGTTAAGAATATATGGAATAGATGGGAAGTTGTTGAATGCTGTGAAGAGTATGTACGATGGTGCGAAGGCTGCAGTGCGTGTGGATGGTGAACTAAGTGAATTTTTCTCTTTGAAAGTTGGGTTGAAACAGGGATGTGTCATGTCTCCATGGTTGTTCAATCTGTACATGGATGGGGTAATAAAAGAGGTACAAGGTAGGGTAGTGGATGTTGGAGTGGCCCTGGTGAGAGAGGATTGTGTTTGGAAACTCCCTGTACTGTTGTTTGCAGATGATACCGTGTTGTTGAGTGAAGACGAAGGGGAGCTGCAAGGCTTGGTGGATGAGTTTGAGAGAGTGTGTAAGAAACGGAATCTAAAGGTGAATGTAGGGAAGAGTAAAGTGATGGTCTTTGAGAGAGGTGAAGTCAGTGAATGTACAGCGAGGTTGGATGGTGAGGAATTGGAAAATGTGAGTACGTTTAAGTACTTGGGTAGTGTGATGAGTAAGGATGGAGGTTTGGAGGGTGAAGTGCTTGAAAGGGTACAGCAGGGAAGAAAGGTTGCTGGTTCTTTGAAAGCAGTGATAAGAAACAGGGAAGTGAGCATGGAAGTGAAAAAGTTACTACATGACAGTATTGTGATACCAACTCTAACGTACAGACGTGAAGCTTGGACGTTGTTGGAAGGACACAAGTCAAGAGTGAGAGCCGTGGAAATGAGTTATTTAAGAGGAGCCTGTGGAGTCACATGGAGAGACAGGCTGACGAATGAGGATATAAAGGAGCGTTGGGGTGTGGATGTGGATGTAATAGGAAGCGTTATGAGGAACACACTGAGGTGGTTTGGCCATGTGGAGAGGATGGAGGGTGAAAGACTGACGAAGAGAGTGTATGTGAGTTAGGTGGAGGGGGAAAGAGGGAGGGGGAGGCCGAGGATGAGATGGAGAGATGGGGTGGAGAGGTATATGAGAGAGGGGGGTGTGAGTTGGGAGCAGGGGAGTGAAATGGCGGGGGACAGGGCGACTTGGAGGCGATTTGTTTGTGGCCACCCCAAACAGGATTGAGGCGTCTGGCAATAGATAGATAGATAGATAGTGTGATAAATTTCTCTTCTTTTTTTTTCTGTATTCTTGCAGCTTTCAACATTTTTATTTAGCATATCTTCTTCAATCAAATGAAATTCTTTATGTCTCCATGTATTTTTACTTAGCTTAGGAGAGATATACCAAACTGGAAGAATTAGATACAGCTTTCATTAACCTCTTCACCACATGGTAACTCTTCTAAGTTGAATAAAATCCCAGGAATCAGCAAAAAAGAACGTCAGTCAGTTCCAAGTACTGTAGTTAACCTATGCAGATATAGGCCCGTACTCTGATTGGTTAAAGGAGCGACCTAACACCTTTTCCTAAGCTGTTTATTTTGCTTATTACACCTTATTGTCCTGTGATATGCAAATGCAAATCATTCTGATGTTGCCATACTCTGCATAAATAACCTGCAAAGGATACAAACCACCCATATCCAGAAATAAATTGCTAAGGAAGAGGTGCCAGGGAGCCTCCTTACCTGATGAGAATACAGACTGTAATGTAATTAGTAATAATTTCAGGCGTCATAATGGAGTATATCAAGTCTTTAACAGCACAGTGTTTCAAACAGCTGGGTTATGTGGGTTTTATTAGTAAGGTTTTATGTAGACTTTTCTGTTAATGAAGGAAGGATGTTTACTTAGGTTGCAATATATTACAGTTTTATTTGAGTTTTATTAAGAACGTTTTCTGTACTCTTTTCTGTTAGTGAAGGAAATACTGTTTACCGAGGCCTTTTCTGTTAGTGAAGGAAATACTGTTTACCCAGGCTGCAATATATTACAGTTTTATCGATAAGGTTTCTGTTGACGAAGGAAATTTGTTTACTTAGGCTACAGTATATTCTATCTATCTATCTATCTATAGCCAGACACCAAAATCCCATAAGGGGTGGCCGTTTGTCTTTGAGTTAGTTGTTTTACGGGGAGGGGCACTAACCCTCCGCCAACCCACTTGCTGACACGCAGGGAACACGTATCAGTTGGTTATATAGTTACCACCCAGCGCTGTAAATGGTTTCCTGGCTTACAGGAAACCATTAGGCTTGTCACTCAATGTAAAGCCACCTGAAAAGGATAGAAGAGTAATAAAATGTGACAGGAAGGATGGGAGAAATAGCAAGAGAGGAGGACAGACACAGAAAAAGAATAATAAAGGTGAAAGAAGAAGTAGGCAGCACTACATCAAGTGAGTGGATGATGGTTGCCACCACCTACAGTATATGAACAGTTTTATTTATAAGGTATTCTGTAGACCTTCCGTTAATGAAGGAAGATTATGTACTTTGGCAGCGGCGTATTACAGTTTCAGACTTGCTGGTACTGTATTTCAGACTTGAGGGTGATGAGAGTTAATGAGGTATGCTGGAGACTTTGTATGATCAAGCTGCATTGTACTGAGACTCTCCATTGTTTCAGACTTCTGGGATACAGCTGGACAAGAGAGATTCCAGACAATGCATCCTTCATATTATCATCAGGTACATACTGTTGATTTTGTTGTTATGGTTGTCATATTAGTGATGTATGTGTTCCAGTATATCAACTTTTCAGTATATCCGGTATTTGGTTCTGGAAATTGGGTAGCATTGTGATCTTTAACTTGGACTTTTTTTATTTTATTTATGTGGAATTAGTGGTTAAAATAAAAGACCTAATAATATATATGTCTTGTCTCCAGTTGTTTTATTTCTGTCTTTCTGCCTGTACCTATCCTATCTGCATCTGTTGGTTTATTGTTATGTCTGTTTATCTATCTTTGCTTCTATGTATTTACTTCTTTCTCCTGCCCACCCAGCAGTCTTAGTGTTTATTGGCACTGATAACAGGACAGTCTTATATTTGAGACAGGCAGTTCTCATCACCAGTCAGGGATGCATTGCTACATATCACATGTTTTGCTCTTGAATATAATACCACAATTTCAGGAAGTTTGCAGATTAGATTAGTAATGGGCAGTAGTGAAGCACCAGTAGGTAGCTTTCCATAATTACTTAGCAAAACCAGCAATAAAAAAGGTGATATACAACATTGATTATGTGCTTCACCTTTACTTTATTATACTTTTCACCTTAACTTGGCCCCTTTTTGTGGCTTGTTTATGTACGGGAGCTCAGTGACAAAAAAACATCGTTGCAGTTCTACAGGGTTTCCATAGCACTATCTTAGAACTAGCATCATATTTTAGTTTTAATCCAGTGTTATAGCGTAGCATGCTAGGTTAACACATGGCATTTTGAGTTGATTGTCCCATCATTCACTAAAATTTCAGGATACAATCATACACACCATTTCTAATAAAGGGAAACTACTTTAAACATCCCAGAAAGTAATACCAAGCTAAAATAGTAAGAGTGCTCTATAACCTTACTCTTCCCCATCTGACAGGCCCACGCAGCAATCTTGGTGTTTGATGGTACTCGTAAGGTGACATACAAGAACCTGCCCAACTGGTACAAGGAGTTGCGGCAACACCGGCCAGAGATACCATGCTTCTGTGCTGTTAATAAGATTGATGGTGTGTGCTCTCTTTGTATAATCTCTGTTTAGGCTAACAGTCTAGTGGTTATGATTGGAGTGACAGTCCCACCTTGCTTGTACGGATTTTAATGGTAGTTGTAGTTTAGCCCTCGGTTCATCTGAAACATGAATCAGTGGACTGCTGAATGATGTCATTTTCTACAGTCCACCATCCTCCTTGTAAGGAATTGGGAGAGGACTGAGAGATGCTTATAAGCCAGGCAGCTCCACAAGCCAATTGTATCAGTGCCACCGTGTGAAGGAGTTACTAACCGTACCAGCACTGCATGGGTTTTTAAGCTCAGATATGGCTGGCAGATTTTTGAATATGTAGAAAGTAGCCTGTTTTCCCCTACTGCAGGCTACCATCCTCCTTTCTGGGGAGATAGGAAGTAGTTGAGAAACATTTATATAGCTGAACCACCCAGTTTTATCAGTGCCATTACACAAAGGCATCCCTCTCCAGCATCTTAGTGACGAGTTACGATAAGAAAATGAATTGTTTGTAGGTTTAGTGTGAGAAATCTGAAGTTATCATTATTATTATTATTATTATTATTATTATTAATATTATTATTATTATTTTTACCTCTGCAGGAACCAGTGATTTTTAGGAAAGTGGTCATAAGTTTGTTTGTTAATATGACCATAAAAATATGCAAAGAACATGAATTTTTAGGGAAGCAGGAGTCAGGATTTCAGGGGCTTGAATGGTGTGTGAATTAGAGTGTTGCCTATTTAACTGTGCAGACTTTTGCTAGGTCTTCTGTCAGGTTTTGCTCTCTGGACCCTTCCTTACTCCATGCTGAGGTGGGGAAAGAGGTCTGGATGCTGCTGCTGGTGATGATGATGATTGTAACTGTTTGGCCAAAGAAACCTGAAGTCATTCTTACCTCTGCAGAAAATGAGGAGATTGCGGGGAAGAGCTTTGCATTCCCAGAGAAGAACAACATCCCCATGTACTACGTTTCAGCGTCCAGTGGCACTAATGTTGTGAAGGTGAGATACAGTATTCAGAATTATATTGTTAGACTGGTCTGCATAAATCATAAGAAGAACAAAAATATCTTCTTAAGTTCTCATCAGAATCTTAGGAAGTGCTAGTTGTAGTACAGTACTGTACATGGCTGTTATTTGCATTGCCATAAAAGTAAATTACAGATCTAATACACATGTTTCATGTGTTAGTCTATAATACAGTAGATGTACGGTATTTAAGATAAAATGTGTGCATGTACTGTGTGCAATATTACATCTAAGTTAGCCAGTAGCAAACAGTTTCCTTTAGCTAATAGTGAGTACCAGATACCAGCCTGAGAGTATTACTTCTATCACCATTAACATGTTTATAGTTAGGAAAATTTTTGTATTCAGCCAATAATTAGTATATTAGCCTGAGAGTGTTAATATATATATATATATATATATATACTCTTTAACAGCTGTTCAAGGACGCCATTAATGCAGCGTTTGAATACAAGAAAAACCCAACGGATTTCACAGACCAAATCATGGAGGAGTTGGAGATGGATATCTGATGAGATCAATCTGTTTTAAGTTACTGTGTACATTTGTATAAGGTAGGAGATACGATTGGTTGTTTTTTAGAAAGTTGATGAATTAACACATGTTTTCCCTTATCTTCTTTGAAATGGTGATGTCTTCACGTATTGTATTCTTGTTCTGCCACAGGATGCTGTACTCAGCTTATGAGAGTTTCCTAGTAATGAGGACAGCAAGAATATGATATAAAAAATGTTGCCGTATTCATAAGGTTAATGGATGAAAGATACTAACCCTTCAGCCTCAGGGAATAATAAGACTATAATTTTTTCAAGACATTCTCTGGTGGAAAGGGTGAAGGAGTATGATATATAGTTGTTGAGTCATAGATA
This sequence comes from Coenobita brevimanus, assembly GCF_032717465.1. NCBI lineage: Eukaryota > Metazoa > Arthropoda > Malacostraca > Decapoda > Coenobitidae > Coenobita > Coenobita brevimanus. Next base: position 6,428,347 of record NC_137002.1, on the reverse strand, counting down.
TATGTAGTTATTGACCAGTTGTTTAAGGTAGTGTCACTGTATGGCATATAGTTGCACTATGTGTAGGAATGGCTACACTTTTTCTCTATATTGGCCTAAAGTTGACATCTGTCTATCTTGAATACTGAGTTACAGTGATAAATGAACACAAAAATAAGATGCTAGTTACAAAGAAGTGCTATGGGAAGGATGTAGAGCCATAATAATAATAATATTTTTTTTTTATTAGTACAGTATTATTTTTTCCCATTAAGCTATGTGAAATAAACAGCAGAGGACAGAAATGTATGTTTGTGTGTGTCCGTGCGTGAGAGAGAGAGAGAGAGAGAGTGCATGCATGTGTGCCCGAGAGAGAGAGTACCTTAATTCAGCAAGTACGGTATTATAAATTAAGAATAACAGAGGGTAAAAGCTAATACAGTCCGTCCATGCTAAAAGTTTAAAATATGTATAGTTAATGCAATACTTAGAATTAAACAACATTTAAATGAGACATTCTTTTGGCTTATGATAAAGGCGCTGTTAGAAGAGATACCGGTATACAAATTGCTTTTCTATTGAATTATGGTAATTTTATAGGGGAAAAATAGGTGTTAATTCACCAGTAACTTAGGAATGAACCACCCATCTGTCAATTTATTGCCTAATTCTGTGGTGCCTCGTAGGCATATCATGAAACACTCTTAGGTAGAGCAACCATAAGTTAGGAGTATATGTCACCATTTAAAATGCAATATTTCTCTGTCGTTAAGTTTACATTGGTTGTGACTGTTTCCGTCCATATGAGAATTGATATTGGTAATAGCAGGCCTTGATCATACGATGTTTATATTGCTGATGTTGTTTGGTGTTTTGCCATAAGAGAATATTTAAGTGTGTACTGGTATATTAACCCTTAGGCTGCCGCGGCCTTAAACATTTCCTGTCCGTGGTATGGGAAAACCGATTTAAAAAATTGTGTTTTCATCATGTGTTTTGACCCACTTATATCTAACCAAACATGCTAACATCTTAGTCAGACAATGTTTACACTCCACACTGACAATTTGCCACCCATTCATCAAGCATAAGCATGTAGTAGACACGAAAAATGACCGAAAAGTTCACAATATTTCATGTGGCACTTCAGGAATGTATGACAGTCTACCGATTGGCATTTCCAGAATGCTATACACAGCCAAGGGGTTTAGTTTGATGGTTTCTACTCTCTTAATGCTATTATTTCGCTCAGCTTGAATACAATACTGTATTTAAATGCACACATATCAGGTATAGCGTTAATAGCAACCAAAGATTACGAGTTAAGGCTGTATGGTAGTAAAACCAAGTACAGTAATGTATATGTACACTGCCATATTCTTGTTGGGTTAGGAGATGTACTAGCTCCTCTGTATTACCACTTAATATTTGCATACTCATGCTAACATTAACTTGCAGTATGTTATTAATGTTATTAATGTTAATACAGTACAGTACTAGGTTATATTTTAACCTTATGATGTACCTAATTTTTTTATTTATTTATTTTTTTGACAAATGCTGAGCACAGACATCCATGGGCTGTAGGAATTAAAACGATAAACAGTTAATAACATACAAGGAAATATTAAAGTGTGTTATGATTATTTTTTAAAAATGTCAGAAAGGGACACCTTCACATGTTGGCACTGATATAACTAGATGGCTTTATTGCCAGGTTAAATAAACATCCCCCATTGCTCTCCCTATCCCCTGAATGGAGGATGGTAGACTGCAGAAGATGGTTATGTTCAGATGAGCCCAGGGCTTGAATTATTGCCAGTAAAAAAAATTAATAAAAGTAGAGTTGCCACTAGACAGTTTCCTAACACTTTCATTGTTCTAACCTCTAGAACTCACTAGTGTATGATATTAACCTGGACTATTGTAAGGACTAACACTGTTGTATCAAATTGTATGTATTCTCTAGTCATTAACAGTTAATTACAAACTAATATTATGGTATTTACTATGACAACACACTGATATAAGGAGTGACTGTATTGTATCATTCTGTATTTAGCCTCTAGTCATATACAATTTCAGGCTAATTATGTTCATTAACATTATCCTGTAAATGCTTAGCACATTTACTGCAGTAGATAATGTCAGTAAAATGCTGATTTTCCTCGTTTTATCACCATATTATTTATGACCGAGAATTTTTAAGGTTGGCCTAAATTGATTATCCAGGTTGTTAAAAAAAAAAAAAAAAGTCACATTATTCTTAGTAAATGTTGTTCAGCCTAAGCACCCTGTATTAAATCTTTGACTGCAGTGAGTATCTGAGCATAATACAATTTTTCATGATAAGCTGGAATTAAATGCAGGATTTTTTTTTTTCTCAAAGCATTATTCTTGAAGTTTTTGACATTTTTGGTGCTCTTGCTTTCTATTGAGTACAGTAAAACCATCCACCTTTCACCCCCCCACATACTCCCTCACTCCAACTCCATCATATGTATGTATAATCCATTCCAAATTAAAGTTACTGGTGATGGAGATAGAGGAGGAAGTGAGGGTAGGTTTGGAAGGCTGTGAGAAGAGGCTGAGTGTAATTATGATTTGGAATGGACTAATTTCAAAGTAGACAATACAGTATGCAGTTAAAAGATGAAAATAAGTAGTCAGTGTAGTAGCTTGAATAACGTTAGTAAAAGACAGTGTACCTTTTTTTTTTTTTTTTTTTTTTTTTTTTTTTAATGGTCCGTCCAGTTGAAGCAGCATGTATAATAACAAATAATGCAAGTAAGGGATTTTGTGCCTTTATTCACAGTCCATCCTGATGTGCATTCCAGTTTATGACATTTTGTGCTCATCATCCAGGTATTATATATTAAAAAAGTGCTATGAATTACAGTTTGTGGAGTTTTTTGTTGCCTTTGTCCTGAAATAATACTGGTCATTGGTATTTTGATGGGGTTTTGCCATTGAAGAGTCTTCGATTCTTTTGAAGGCATGTCTCCCTCAGCTGAATAAACATGTCTGGTGGTTAAGTAAACGTGTTCATGTTAATGTTGTGATAGTGTGATGGATGAGACTGTGTGTTGTGGTGTTAGAGGCTTGTATTGCAGTGTGGGCACAGTGGATTATTTTTTAGTGTATTTTGTGTTGGTTCCGTTGCAAAGGGTGAGGCTGCATCATGGTCTAACGATACTTTTTTTTTTTTTCCTTAGTTTTCCAAGTTGGCCTAAATTGCCCCTTCTTTGTCTTGAAAACTAAGATGTAAGACTAGATTAATGGTAGAATATGGTTCTTGTCATGATGGTAGTGCTGTGAAAAGAATGTAGGGCTGTAGGATAGTTTTAATCTACCACAGAGGTACAGTATGTGAAATAAGCTGCAAAAGAATGAAAATCTGGGTCAGGTAAAGGAGAAAAGAGTTTAGGTGCACTCGTGTCCTCCTGGGTAGGGGAGTTTCTGAGGGGTGGATGTCTGTTGGTGGTTCATGAAGGATGCTTTTTGGCTGGATAATTTGGTTAGTTGGAAGTTTTAGATGGCTGTGATGGCTAATTGGTTATATACATGTTTGGGAAGTGTGGTGTTGGGTGGAGGAGGGAACTTACTGAGATACTCTGTGTAGTGCTAGGTGACTGTTTTAAGGTCTGTAGAGGGGTGTGATGCAGCATTAAGTAACTGAAGGGTGAGATGGGTCTTGAGCTGAAGTGATGAGGTGTGTGTCACACCTATTCTTATCAACCTTGATTGGAAGTGTTTTTGTTTCTTTATGTAGATGATCTGAATTTGTGGTTTTAGCACTTTTTTTTTTTTTTTTTTAAGGTGTTGTTTTGAGTTTAGATGGGGACACTTACCATCCATTCACTTGATGTAGTACTGCTTTGGGTGTCTGCCCTTTCCTCTCTTCCTTCCTTCCTCTTCTGTCTTTCTTTTCTTCATTCTTTCCCCTTCCTTCTGCCTATGGGTGACTACACTGAGTGACAAGCCAAATGGTTTCCTGTACTCCAGGAAACCATTTACTATGCTGGATGGTAACCATACAATCATATTATGGCGCCTGGTGGTTTAGTGGGTAATTAAGGCACTCCAATTGGATTGAGCCAGTGAAGGTTTATATCCAAGGGATGGTTGGAGTTTATTGCTCACGTAATGCCACTTAGGGATAAGTGAGGCTGATCACTCTCATCTTAAATGTTCAGGACCAACTTGCCTAACCCCGGTCTCCTACACTCCTCGTGGGGCAACATAGGATTGGATGATGGATGGATGGATGGGTGGAAAAGGCCCAGTATATACTGTACAACAGTTGTGCTTATGTCTGGTGGATAATAGTGTAGAGTTTACAGTTGGAATGGATGAAAATATAGTCCATCCATCCATCATCCAATCACATGTATAAAATATAATATTTTAAGACGAAAGAAAGAATAATGCAGAAAATATTACCTAAGATATGGCATGGTATCATATGACAGTCGTTGTGAAGTGGATTAAGTGTTCCTTTGTTTGAGAGAGAGAGAAAGAAAGAGGGGGGAGGGGGAAGAAGCAGTGGAAGTAAGAAGTGACTTGGTGAGGGTAGAAGATGCAAAGAATGGAGAGATCAGGATAGGGAGGGGGAGAGAGGGAGAAATGGGGAGGAGGCAGGTATGAAAAGAAGAGAGAAAGGAAAGGAAGAGGAAGAGAGATTGAGAGGAGGGTAGTGGAAACAGGAGGAAGGCAGAAGGAGGAGAGGAAGGGAGAGAACAAAGGGAGAGGAAAGGAGAGAGGGAAAAAAGAAGAAAAGAGGAAGGGAGGGGAAAGAGAGGGAGGAGGGAGAAACAAATAAAGGGGAATGGAGCAGGGAGGGAAAGAAGGAAATAAGAAGGGAAGGGAAAATGAAGAGAGGCAGTAGGGAAGGTGGTGGAATGAGAGAGAGAGGAGAAGAGAACTTGGGGAAAAACAGTAAAAGAGAGAGGAGAAGAGAACTTGGGGAAAAACAGTAAAAGAGAGAGAGAGAGAGAACTTGGGGAAAAATATTATGAAATTTAAGTTAATGCACATGAATTTGATCATTATGTATGGTTGTATTAAGGGTGAAAGTTAGATTGGTATGGAATTAATGGCACCGCACCTGGACTAACCACATTCTAGTTCAACGCATGCCCTACCCTACCCTACCCTACCCTACCCTACCCTGCCCTACCCTGCTCTGCCCTACCCTACTCTGCCCTACCCTACTCTGCCTTACCCTACCCTACTCTACCCATACAACCTCAATCTTCACCACCCTACCTGCCCAGTCACTAATTTTGCCACCACCACCACCACCACCACTACTACTACTACTACTACTACTACTACTACTACTACTACTACAGCTACTACTGCTACTACTAAAACTATGACCATCCCCCATACCATACCCACTCATCTACCATACCTACCCCTTCATCTGCCCCTACCATCCAATCTACCCCTACCACCCCATCTCCCATCAACACATAGCCGGTCTTGGAATGTGGGATGATACGTTTTTTTTATTTTTTTAACATTAATTTAGTGGAGGAAAATTATGGTCTTTTTTTGTATCCCTTCAGTACGAGTTTTTTTTAATGGATTTTTATATGTGTATGGGATTGTGTGGGTATAGAGAGATGGCCATAGAAAATGTTGATTTTTCATTGCGCTTGCCAGCCTTGAAGTAGTAGTTGTAGTAGTAATAGTTGTAGTAGTAATAATAATAATAATGATGATGATAATGTCTAAAATACCTGATATTAAAGTTAATTACCACTGATAAGAGAGCAGAATAAAAAGTCACTCAAAACAGGTTCACCAGAAGGAATGTATGGAGAGAGAGAGAGAGAGAGAGAGAGAGAGAGATGTAAATGACTATGCTAAAATTCTCCATATAGGACACCTCAGTCCCCCTTGCCCTCTCCTCCTCCTCCCCCACCTCCTCGTTGACCGGTAGATTGATTTTATAGACTACGAAAAAATTTTATAGGAAAGTAGAAAGCAGTCAAGGAGCGTGTACCTCCGCTAACGCCAATAACATTTACGATTTAATACTGTAATTCCACGTTCCTACCAGACGACTTCCACGGTCTCACATAGTTAACTCTACGGTTCTTAGTCTTCCCTGTTACACAATCTAAGAGAGTGCATACCTCCGCCGGTAAAACTGCATCCGGATTCAGCTTAAAATGTGTATGGATCAGCTTTTCCCACTGCCCATTGATCCACTAGATTCCAGTGAAATTCTTAACAGCTTTTTTAGACATCTTGTACACCAACGGACAGACCTAAGTGAATACATAACCTCCGTTCAGCTTCGTTGAGTAAGGTAATAACGCGCGCGCCAGAGAGAGAGAGAGAGAGAGAGAGCAAACCTGTTCCATCCTCACCTCTCTCCTTCCCAGACTATCCTTTCTCTCTCTCTCTCTCTCTCTCTCTCTCTCTCTGCACAGTCTAATCAGTTAGTTTTTTGAGGCCTAGTAGTCATCCTAATGCCTCACTCTTCTATACTGTAGGTTGTACACCTACTTCGGCTGTAATACTGACCGTCCATATTGAATACAAGCATGGGAGTCTCATTCAGGGCTGGTTTCATGGTATCAGCTTTTTTATTTTTTATTTTTTTAATGACTTCGGGGGACAGGGCGACGTGGAGGCGATTTGTTTGTGGCCACCCTTTACGGGATCGAGGCATCTGGTAATAGATAGATAGATAGACAGATCTCCAAGCTGGATCTGGCATCATTTAGGTCAGCAGTCCACTACATTACCACTTAGTCACTACCTCAAGTTGCATGAATTCGTATAGCAGTTCTAAAAAGACGGGGGTGGGGGTTATCTAATCAGACGCCCTCATTCCGGAAGCGGTAGCCACAAACGAATCGCCACCCTGTCTCCCTTCATCTGGCTGCCCTTTCTCCGTCTCATACCTCCCTCATTCATTCTTCTCGTAATGGAAGTTGTTAATAATTTTATGTGCTGTGTTGTCTGATATTGGTATTTACTGTTTACGTGTGTGTGTGTGTGTATGTGTGTGTGTGTGTGTCATATAGTTCCAAAGTGTGTGTGTGTGTGTGTGTGTGTGTGTGTGTGTGTGTGTGTGTGTGTCATATAGTTCCAAAGTGTGTGTGTGTGTGTGTGTGTGTGTGTGTGTGTGTGTGTGTGTGTGTGTGTGTGTGTGTCGTAGTTCCAAAGTGTGTGTGTGTCATAGTTCCAAAGTGTGTGTGTGTGTGTGTGTGTGTGTGTGTGTGTGTGTGTGTGTGTGTGTGTGTCATAGTTCCAAAGTATGTGTGTGTGTGTGTGTGTGCCATAGTTCCAAAGTGTGTGTGTGTGTGTGTGTGTGTGTGTGTGTGTGTGTGTGTGTGTGTGTGTGTGATAGTTCCAAAGTGTGTGTGTGTGTCGTAGTTCCAAAGTGTGTGTGTGTGTGTGTGTGTGTGTGTGTGTGTGTGTGTGTGTGTGTGTGTCGTAGTTCCAATGCGTGTGTGTGTGTGTGTGTGTGTGATAGTTCCAACGATTTATTTGTACTGAAGATATTTTTTATGCAGTGTAAAGATGATTAGTACGCAGTGCATCTATCGCATTATTTCTGAAAGCAGTTTATATGATCCTGAATTCACCTTGACTCTCCAAACAGACCCAGAACAGTACCTACAAACATTCTGTCATGATTGCAACACATCCGGCCACATTGTGTACGTGGGAAGCTTGTGTATTTTCTCTTCTCTTATTATTAACAGCAATTCGTAACCCTTTGACCCCGAACCAGGAATTATTCTTTTTGACTGACGTAAGATTATTTATATTCGGATCAGAGACACTTTTTACATCAGCAACGCGAATACGAACCCCTTCATTACCGTAACGTCGTTTATATATTGATTTAGCTCTCTCAGGCGAGTGTATTCAGCTTAGGAGAGACTTTAAGAGCTGAAGAGGCTTTTTTAGTATTATTTTCCTCTTAACTCCTTCACTACGAGAGGTTTTGCTAAGGTGAAATCGTCAGGAGGTAACAAGAATGAAGACGGGAGGATATTGAAAGGGTAAACACGAGTGAGGCAGAATTCTTAGCTTAAAAAAGGAGAAGAAGAATGGTTTGGTAGGCATGAATAATATAATGGAAAACTGAAGTAAAAGTAATTGAACAGGCCAAGAATCCGCTAACATTGGAGGAAAAATGCGTAAGACCAAACGTGAGAAGCAACGGCAGAAGAACCGCTACATTGGGAAGTCCCGTTAGTTGATGCGTCCCAGCAAAGTTTCTAGATATTTTTTGTTGCATAGTATTTTTTTGGTGATTAATTGAGGTTTTGGGTTTTACAGTAGACGAATGTGAGAGTCTGGGGTGTAGTTGAATGGTCTGGAAGTCTAGTGGTCTGGAAATGATAGGCACTGTGGGAATGTCAAGGGAAAACACAAAAACTTGAAAGACAGAGAGTAAGGAGGTCGGACAAGATGCCAGTACGCGCCGTCGCTCAATTTTCCCGCCAATTAGGCTTCCAATAATGAGGTTGAGGCTAGCCACGGCAAACATAAGTAGCCCTGCTTTGTTGTGTCTTGCAAGTGCATCCATAATGGTTCCATAAATACAGTTAAACTCAAATGCTAACCCCCTCCCCTGTAATTTTGGCCGGGAATGTAGCATATGACTCGTTGTGGAGTATTATCATGAGCACTGTAGTTGAAAATAAGAGTGTGCGCTCTCCATCTGTCTCTGTGCCCCCCCCCCCCCCCCCCAAAAAAAAAAAAAAAAAAAAAAAGTGCAGTTACAAATACTCTCCGCTTTAACTTGGACTAAAATCACCATCCATATTATATAGGTGTCTTTGGTGCTAGTTGTGCCGGGTTAATCCACATCTACCTTATACTCTTTTCACTTTAACTTTGCTTAAAATTGTCATCTCCTTACCTTGGCCTAAAATTGTCATCTCCATCTTGAATGCTGAGTTGTAGCTATAGAATACGGTGTTATTCACAGAGTGCTATGGAAAGGGTTATAGAGCCGTGGCATTGTCTTTCTGCCACTGAGCTACGTACGAAATGAGCTGCAAAAGGACGAAAACCAGAGCCAAGGTTTAGTGAACGAACTAGAGTTGTGTTGGAGGAGGCAGATGGGAGAATGGGAGGCGGTATTTGCACTTGTAGGTCAGTGTGTCTTCCCGCCTCAACGTTCGCTTCTTCCGCCATCATTTTTTTTTTTCGTTCTTTTTTTTTTTTAGTCATTTATGTCGCATCTACGCATAGTTCCCTGGTCTCGTTAGCCATCTGTGGAATCTAGACCATTGACTTTTACGCAGACAGCAGCAAATACGCGAAACTGATGACCGCTAGTAGAAGGCGTTGGCAAGATTTGAGATTTTCGGAGGATCGGTGACAGGAAGAGGGAGGAACAAGGGGGTATTGTCTTTGGTAATATTTATGCCTTTTTGTTTTAGTCACACCCCGCGGAAGAAACTGTGACCGAATTTGACCCAGTTACCCATAGTTACCCAGATGATGTAGGGATATTCCAGTTACCCATAGTTACCCAGATGATGTAGGGATATTCCAGTTACCCATAGTTACCCAGATGATGTAGGGATATTCCAGTTACCCATAGTTACCCAGATGATGTAGGGATATTCCAGTTACCCATAGTTACCCAGATGATGTAGGGATATTCCAGTTACCCAAATAGTGTAAGGATATTCCAGTTACCCAGATGATGCAGGGATATTCCAGTTACCCACAGTTACCCAGATGGTGCAGGGATATTCCAGTTACCCACAGTTACCCAGATGGTGCAGGGATATTCCAGTTACCCACAGTTACCCAGATAGTGCAGGGATATTCCAGTTACCCACAGTTACCCAGATGATGCAGGGATATTCCAGTTACCCACAGTTACCCAGATGATGCAGGGATATTCCAGTTACCCACAGTTACCCAGATGGTGCAGGGATATTCCAGTTACCCATAGTTACCCAGATAGTGTAGGGATATTCCAGTTACCCATAGTTACCCAGATGGTGCAAGGATATTCCAGTTACCCATAGTTACCCAAATTGTGTAAGGATATTAACCCCCTCATGATGGGGACAACTCAGGCGATTTTATTCAGCTGAGAGAGTCATAGGAGCCTCTCTCTCTCTCTCTCTCTCTCTCTCTTAAGGTCACCGATCAAGGTTAAAACAGGTCAAGGTTGGAAATTTTCGATTGATAATATTTAGACCCGGCTGACTCTCTCTCTCTCTCTCTCTCTCTCTCTCTCTCTCTCTCTCTCTCTCTCTCTCTCTCTCCATTATTCATAATATCGGCACTCCGCCTCCTCTGTTAACTTCCTGTTAACTTTCATTCTCTCTCTCTCTCTCTCTCTCTCTCTCTCTCTCTCTCCATTATTCATAATATCGGCACTCCGCCTCCTCTGTTAACTTCCTGTTAACTTTCATTCTCTCTCTCTCTCTCTCTCTCTCTCTCTCTCTCTCTCTCTCTCCATTATTCATAATATCGGCAGTCCGCCTCCTCTGTTAACTTCCTGTTAACTTTCATTCTCTCTCTCTCTCTCTCTCTCTCTCTCTCTCTCTCTCTCTCTCTCCATTATTCATAATATCGGCACTCCGCCTCCTCTGTTAACTTCCTGTTAACTTTCATTCTCTCTCTCTCTCTCTCTCTCTCTCTCTCTCTCTCAGCCATTGCCAGCAACTTTCTTCTGTTCCTTTTTTTTTTTTTTTTCCCCTGCAGTTCCTCCATCCTACATCCTGTCCCTTATCTCTTTCTCCCTCTCGCTTCCAGGATCTCTCTCTCTCTCTCTCTCTCTCTCTCTCTCTCTCTCTCTCTCTCTCTCTCGTTTTTCCTGTTTTTTCTTCTGTTGTCTTCCTCAACTCTCCTATCTTTTCTCCCTCTCTCATCATTAT
>NC_137002.1:6394985-6412485 GCF_032717465.1 Coenobita brevimanus | reverse complement strand
TAATATTTTTTATTCAATTTATCACGTAATATCCATATCTTTAACAATTTTCAGACTGTTAGCAGCATTAGTGTAAAATAAGCCAACGTGTTTAATCCTGCCTGGAAACCGTTGGTGCTTGAACCGGTTGGTGGTTGAAAGCGCAAGTATTTTTCCTTTGAATCCGTCTTCACTCGATTTTGTTCAATAATTCAGATTCGTTTTTTGCATGAACACCCAGGGAAATGGGAGGATTGTATTTTTGACCTTCTTACAAAAATATCTTGGTGTTTCTCTCTCTCTCTCTCTCTCTCTCTCTCTCTCTCTCTCTCTCTCGACGAAAATTTAGCTTTTATTTTGGCTCTCCCGAAGGCTTGGTCTCCGGGATCCCTTTCAGGACGAGAGAAAGTATAAACTCTCTCTTATAGTTAGGTTATTTGACGTAAGAGATGTTTTGGCTATGTGGAGAGAATGAAGAATGAGAAGGAGTGTATGGAAGTGAGGTGTTGGGGGGAGGGGGAGACCGTGGATGAGTTGGAGGCATGGCTTTAAGTTACATGAGATGGTGGGGTGAGTTGAAGAAAGAGCAGCCTCACCCCATCAGCTCCTAGGGTTCCTGTGTGAGGTACTGCTGGAAGGGGACCAAGCGTACTGCCCTCCTCCCATCGGTTCATAAGCTCAAAGGTCCCTACCCCGGGGTTCCCTTCTTTTTTAACTTTTGAAAATGGCCAGTTCCGTCCTGTATTGAGGACACTGGTCGCAGATGGGCTAATCCTGTTGCTGGAGGACTTGATAACATCGAGTCAGTATGTTGACGATCACCTTTTTCGGATTCATGTGCTGTACAGCCAAAGACTTAAGAAGTATGCGTCGAGATTAAGGCGTCTGGCAATATATATATAAATAGATATAGATATATTCGATGATCAAGCTGCGTGGAGAGCTGCCCTTAAGTGTCCAAGGCCGACTCATACAGTCATGTTGGAGACTTTATAAACGATACGACAATAGTACAGTTTCATTCAGTTCCGTAGGGTTTAAAAAGTCTTAAGTAACCCTTTAGAAAGTCTTAAGTAATTTTTCCACCACGAAGGAATGCTTAAACTTGTATATTTCAGCAGTTTCCCAGATCTAAGCTATTTTATTACAACTTTACAGTGATTTATCGCTTTGTATAGGTGTTTCAGGCAACAACAACCCTTTCAGATCTGTGTAAATTAACGTGAAATATTGCTACGTAGATATTTAAATGTTGCTACGTAGACTAATTTTGAGGGCTAAATTGGTGGCTCGTGCTGTTGGGGATTAAAAAAAAAAAAAGGATAGCTAACACACACACACACACACACACACACACACACACACACACACACACACACACACAGTCAACATCAACAAAGGCGTACCCTCCCTTCCCTTCCCACAATGAACGCAAATCATTTTCAAATCTCTGGCCTCCACACATTCATGATTAAGCTTATTCTGCCTCTCATAGTACGGAGAAGACTGGCGAGGTGGGTTTGGTGATGCAGGAGTGTTGTAGTCAGTGCTGGGAAATATATGGAGAGAAGAACAGTTATTTGTATTTGAAATTTATGAAGAGAAATTAGAGTAGAACAGTCATTTGAATTTGAAAGATAGTTTAGTGTTTCTTTAGTTGACGGGAATACGGGCGCTAGCAGTAATCTGTTACCTTAATCCCGTAAGGGGTGGTCACAAACAAACCGCCTCCATATCGCCCTGTCACCCACCATTTCATTGCCTTGCTCCCAGCTCACACCCCATTCTCTCATATACCTCTCCACTCCATCCCTCCATCCCATCCCTGGCCTCTCCCCCACCTCCATCTAGTAGTAATGCTGTGTAGATTGGTTTTACTTGAATATGCCGTTGTAACTTCACTTTAGTTCGGTTGCTTCTGAAATACTGAAAGATGAACGTTGTAGCAGTGAAGGAAGAAAGGAAGGAAGGAAAGATTGAGTGCTGAAAGGAACATTAGAAGGAAAGTGAAGGAAGAAAGGAGAGAAGGAATAACTGAAAACAGAAATGAAGGAGGAAAGGAGCAACAGGAGAGAAGAAAGAGGAGGAAGAAAAGAGAGAAGGAAGAGTTAAAGTTAGAGAAAGTGAAGGGAGGAAAGAATGGGTGCTGAAAGGAACGGTAGTAGGAATGGAGGAAGAAAGGAGAGAAGGAAGATCTGAAGTCAAAGAAAGGAAGGAAGGAGTACTGAAAGGAACGAACAGTAGAAGGGGAAAAAAAAAAAAGGAAGGAAAGAGAGAAGGAAAAACTGAAGTCATGTTGAATGCTGGAGGGAATGGATGGAGTCAATGGGGAAAGTTGCTTTGTGTGTGTGTGTGTGTGTGTGTGTGTGTGTGTGTGTGTGTGTGTGTGTGTGTGTGTGAAAATATATGTACGAGAAACAAGCTGAGACAGACGTACAAAAAAAGGTAAAAGAAGTGAACAAAGGGAAGTAGGAGGAAGAGGGTAGGACGGAAGTAGGAATGTGACCAACTGAGACAGACAGACAGAAGGAAGAGAGGGAAGGAGGAGGTAAGTAGGTAGGTAGAGACAGAGGGGGGGGGAGGAGGAGACAAACGAACAGTCAGAGAAGGGGGGAGGGGAGGTAGAGGCATGAATAGGCAGGTAGACAGACCAAAAACAAATATGAAGAGAAGAGGAAGATTGGAGGGTGAGGGAAGGAACCAAAGCAGACATAGATACAGGGAGAGCAAAAGAAACAGAGGCAAAGCAAGAGACTGACAGAGAGAGAGAGAGAGAGAGAGAGAGAGAGACAGGTAGGTAGGTAGGTGTGGGTGAACAGTTAGGCATCCCCATTAACACACACATCACGTACCCGCCATCGACCCGGCCTAAAAATTCGACGCTCATTCTGCAATAAAGACTGTGAATTGTCGTAAGTACAAAATAGGTCGTCAGTTTAAAATGTGCCGTAAGTCTAAAGATATCGTAAGTCTGAGAAACGTCGCAAGTAGATATCGTAAGTCGGGGAGCTGTCGTAAGTGTAAAGATATGGTAAGTCTGAGAAACGTCGTAAGTGTAAAGGTACCTTAAGTCTGGCAAATGTCGTAAGTAAAAACGTAAAATATAAGTAATTGTTGAATGACACGTTTATATTGCGTGTTGTATGAGATTGAAAGACTGTCTAGGAGAGTGTGTGGGTGAGATTTTGAGAGACTAACTAGGAGAGTGTGATATTGAGAAGCTGACTAGAAGAGTGCATGTGAGATGTTGAGAGACTGACTAGGAGAGTGCATGTGTGCGTATGAGATTGAGAGACTGCCTAGGAGGGTGTATGTTAGGTGGAGGGGGGAGAGGGAGACCGAGGATGAGATGGAGGGATGGAGTGGAGATGCATATGAGAGTCGGGGATGTGGCCTGGAGAGATGGCAACCTGATGGCGGAGGACAAGGTGGCATGGAGGCGATTTATTTGTTGCCACCCCTTTCGGAATTAGGGCGTCTGGCGATAGATAGATGGATGGAGGGATAGATATAGATGGATAGATAGATCTTTCACTACGAGAGGCACTTCGATATTGAATAAAGTGAAAAACTACTACTACAACTACTACTACTACTACAAAATTTACTACTACTGCCATTTCTACCACTACTACTACTACTGCAACTACTACTACTAGTACTACTACTACTACTACTACTACTACTACGAAATAGGTCCCAGTGCTAGAATTGTATGGCATAGCGAACATAGCTGAGATGTAGCGATTATGTGACACAGAATATGAAGGAGGGTGGTGGGCTGGATTCTTAGCGGTCAGTACTGGGCCAATGAGAGAGAGAGACACACACACACACACACACACACACACACACACACACACACACACACACACACACACACACACAATTATTTTACTTAGCCTCCCGTTTAAAAATATTACTTCGTCTAGAGAGAGCAAGATTAAGTAGAATAAGTCGTTGAATGGAAGGTGTTACGGTAGAAAAGTGAAGCTGTATTAATTTGTCCAGAGAGAGCAAGATTAAGTAGAAAAATGAGTCGCTGAATGGATGGCGTTAAGGTAGAAAAGTCTCTCGTAAGCTTCATAATTCGTGGAGAGAGAGAGAGAGAGAATAGATAAGTCGATGAATGGATAGTGTTAATGTAGAAAAGTCTCTCCTAAGCTTCATAATTCGTGGAGAGAGAGAGAGAGAGAGAGAGAGAGAGAGAGATAAATAAGTCGTTGAATGGAAGGTGTTAAGGCACGTAAAACTTCTGGCATTAGTGATTATAAAGAAATAAATAAGTACTTAAATAAATAACCTTTCTCGGGAGAGCTGTTGCCTTCACAGACATTAGGAAATAATAATAATAATAATAACAGTAATAGTAATAATAATAAGAATAATAATAATAATAATAATAATAATAATAGCCTTAAAATATTCGCTTCCCCTGCCCCAAACACAAACATTTATATTCCCAATGTCTTATTATCGTCACCGCCCATAGTAGCGTCTCCACCTTGTTGCTCCCTATCCATCAATTCATCGTCCATATTGCTATTTTTGAGACAGTATAAATATCCCACAAAAAAGACTAATATATTCCTCGTAATATTTTCACATATATATTCTTTTACTACTGTTGTCAACGCCCATAGCACTTTCCTCCCTTACTCCGCCCTATCCTTCAATTCATCCTTCATATTACTCTTCTTGGGACAGTGTAAATATCCCACAAAATAGGCTAATATATTCAACACTCACATTTAAATTCCTTTATCTTGTTACCACTGTCAGCGCCCATAGCACTTTCCTTTCCCTATTGCTGTCTGTCTTTCAGTTCATCTTCCATATTACTCTTTGGGACACTATAAACATCACACAAAATAGATTCATTTTACTCCAGCACTCACATATATAGTCTCAGTGTCTTGTTAATACTGTCAGCTCTCATATCACTTTCCATACGATCACCCTTACCATCTTGAAGACAAAAATGATAATCCTCAGAATGTAAAATTCGTGTTAGTTCAATATTTTCACATTTATATTTACAGCATCTTGTTACTGCCGTCAACGCCCCTATCACTTTCCTTCCTTGTTGCACCGTCCTCCATATTACCATCTTCAGGACTGTAAATATTTGACTTAAGATTCCGAATTTGTCTTAACCCTCACCCACTTACTCAGCTACATCTTGTTACTGCTGTCAACGCCCTTGTTTGTCACATTCCCTACCTTCTGTTGCCCTCCTCCGAGACAATATATCTTAAAATACCAAACCCATCCCATCTCGACACTTTCACACATTCCTAAATTTTGTTACTACTGTCAACACCCATATAACTCCTTCTTCCGCCTCTCCTCCATACTAACATCCTTGTGACAAATATATCCTTTAAAACAGGCATGGGAATAAAAAAATAATGATAATAATCATCATCATCATCGTCTTTGCTCTCAACACTACTGCAAATATAATAAATCCTACACATTATTCATTCTTGTAACATTTAATTTTACGTTGTCGCTTTGTTTTTCTGTATATTTACTTTAAAATTAATTCTCACATTCACGTTACTACTGAATTATTACACAGTACCACCACGTTCCTGTGTGTGTGTGTGTGTGTGTGTGTGTGTGTGTGTGTGTGTGTGTGTGTGTGTGTGTGAGATTACGTTTTTCACACGGTGCCAAATTCCTCAGACTATCTATCTTTCGCTATCATCCGGCCCGCGTCATCATTACACACACACACACACACACACACACACACACACACACACACACACACACACACACACACACGCACGCACGCACGCACACGCGCGCGCACACACACACACACACACACACACACACACACACACACACACACACACACACACACACACACACACACACACACACACACACACACACACACACACACACACACCAATTAGCCAGGTCACCATTGTACTACCGGGCGAATAGGGACAAGAAGGAAACGAACTTTGACTGTGTGACCGGTGCGACAAAATAAATGTCGAGTGGTTATATGGTTGTTTTTGCTGGGCAGTCCGGTATATATATATATATATATATATATATTCTTATTCCTGAGTTTGAGTTTTCTTCTTTTTGGAGTCTATTGACAGTTGATTTTTGACAGTGTGGAATAGGGCTGGGTTGATGATGATAATGATGGTTATTATTATCATTATTATTTTTATTACTATTATTATTATTATTATTATTATCATTATTATTATTATAGTTGATTTTTTTTTTACTCTTATTATTCGTATTATTACTTGTCTCGCCCTCCTTTTCCATCATCATCATCATCATCATTCTGCCTCACACACTCACAGATGTGGGTGAGGTTATTGCTATTACTGTAATCACTCAGGTTTTTCTTTCTAATATTCCACCTCCTCCTCCATCTGCTCCTCCTCGTCCTGCATGTCCTCCTCCTCCTCTTCCTCCTTCACCGTTTTAGACTGGCAGGTGGGGTAGGTTACCGTCATTATTGTTATTTATCCTTTTCCTCCTCTTCTTCTTCCTCCTCCTCCATCTCCTACTCCTCCTCCTCTTCCTCCACCTCCATGACTCGTCTTTCTCCTCCTCCATCTGCTACTCCTCCTCCTCCTCCTCCTTCACCATGTTGGAGAGTCGAAGGTGGGGTAGGTTACGGTCATGATTTTTATTTATCCATTTCATCCTCCTACACCTCCTCCTCCTCTTCCTCCTTCTCCATCTACTCCTCCTCCTCCCGCTCTCCATCTCCTCCATGGCGTTGCAGAGGGTTGGCAGTGCTGGGGGTGTGGGTGGCGTCGCTGGGGTTGGCAGCACTGCAAGGCGCTCGCTGACCCAAATTTTTGTCGACTTTCTTACCGCGTCTGAGAAACCGGAAATCCTCAACGCACCTCTTAGAAAGTCGGGTTATTTTTTAGGAGAGGGAGAGAGGGAGGAAAGTGAGTGAGAGAGAGAGAGAGAGAGAGAGAGAGAGAGAGGGGGGGGAGAGAGAGAGGGGGGGGACAGTGCGAGAGTGGGAGGAGAGAAGAGATTTGTTTATTTTGAATTTGGCGGGAAACGGAACTTGACGTGACCTTATAGAAAGATTATTGTTAATTTTGAGAGAGAAAGAAAGAGAAAGGGAGAGAGAGAGAGAGAGAGAGAGAGAGAGAGAGAGATCAGGGGTGGAACTGAGGAGGATTTGCATGTCTGAGAATTGGCGGTATAAGGAATTCAAGAGGCCCTTTTAGAGAATCTGATTATATGGGAAGAGAAAGTATAGGGATTTCCTTGAAGTTGGGAAAATTAACGCACCCTATGAAATTCAGATAATATATATTTTTTTTACGTCTGATTATAGATACGTATTGTAGATAGAAAAAAAAAAATGGAAAAGCTGAAGAATATGAACGCACTTCCAAAAAAAAACAATTCCTGAAGAGATCAGGAGGAAAACAGAAATGGAGAGAGAGAGAGAGAGAGAGAGAGAGAGAGAGAGAGACGAATGGAGAGATGAAGGAAAGGAAAGGTGGGAGAAACTTCTTTTTCAGAGAGAGAGAGAGAGAGAGAGAGAGAGAGAGAGAGTTGGGCTATGAAGGAAGGTCGGGAAAGGGATATTGAACGCATCCTTAGAAAGTCCTTTTGAGAGAGAGAGCGAGAGAGAGAGAGGAACAAAAAAAAAGCAAAATAAATGAAGATGACTAAGGGAGGACACGGATGCTGGGAAAAGTGAAAGCCAGGGAGCATATCCACCCAGGGAGCATATTGAACAAGGGAGCATATCCACCCAGGGAGCATATTGAAGGAAGGGAGCATATCCACCCAGGGAGCATATTGAAGGAAGGGAGCATATCCACCCAGGGAGCATATTGAAGGAAGGGAGCATATTCACCCAGGGAGCATATTGAAGGAAGGGAGCATATCCACCCAGGGAGCATATTGAAGGAAGGGAGCATATTCACCCAGGGAGCATGTTGAAGGAAGGGAGCATATCCACCCAGGGAGCATATTGAACAAGGGAGCATATTCACCCAGAGAGCATATTGAACAAGGGAGCATATTCACCCAGGGAGCATATTGAAGGAAGGGAGCATATCCAACCAGGGAGCATATTGAGCAGGGGAGCATATTTTATCAGGGAGCATATCTCCTACAGCCAGGGAGCATATCCACCTAGGGAGCATATCCTGTCTGGGAAAGATTTTTATGGGATGATTGAGACACTTGTACTCTCTCTCTCTCTCTCTCTCTTTCGACTTCAGAAGTGCTTTAAAGATCCACTTCCGGCCAGTTGTTTACCACTGTTTTAGGGTCACCACACACACACACACACACACACACACACACACACACACACACACACACACACACACACACACACACACACACACACACACACACACACAGAATAATCAGAGTATCAGAAAGCTGTATGGTAATGTATGAGTAAGAATTTGTGTGTGTGTGTGTGTGTGTGTGTGTGTGTGTGTGTGTGTGTGTGTTTCATCCATATCCCAGACGATTTTAGCCATCTGAGAGTAATCCTACTTATCAGAATTTTCAAGCTTACACTCATTTACCCTTCCACCCCAGTCCGCACTTTAGTATTTTATTCAGGCCAATTCCAGACGATTTCTTTCAACTGGAGCAAAGCGTAGAGGTTACAGGGTTACTTATAGTCTGTGGTTTGTATTCCCTGCATCGCCTGCCACGCTCCGGATCAAACCAGTGGCCGTGTAAGACGCTCCCTTATCCCACTGACAAGGCGCCCCAGCATCTCCATGTGGGTGTATTACCTAATGTAGCACAATGATATTGTCTTGTAGATGTGTCAACTCAGTGTATCATTATAACACGTATAAAGATGTAACGTTTAATCAGACTTTATCGATATTTACCTCATCAGTAACATTTTATTTACTGTTTTATTAAGACTTTCGCTAAAGTTTTATTTACTTCTCGTCTGTCTGATGGGAGTAGTTAGTATCATCAGCATTATGACTTTACTCCGTCAACGAAGTTGGACGGAGGTTATGTATTCACCCGTCTCTATCTGCTTGTTTGTGTAAAATGTCAAAAAGTTGTTATCAGATTTCAGTGAAGTTTGGTGGATAGGTGGACAGTGGGTCAAGGGAGAGCTGAATAGGTTTTGAGGTGGATCCGGATCCGGATGCAGGAATAAATAATAAATTTTATTGGCCATGGGGGAGGTACAGGTATGCTCTCTCGGAGTGTGTGTGTGTGTGTGTGTGTGTGTGTGTGTGTGTGTGTGTGTGTGTGTGTTTGATAACGCAAGTCAGATTATTTTACTCGACTCGTGGGGGATTCGTGGGGCCAAATGAGTAGCACAGAAGTAAATGTTACAGTATTACCTTCAGCACAGACCCTCATCCCAAGCGGTATAAAGACCTATTTATAAGAGACGTTATCGTACAGGAAGGTTTACTGTGGCCTGAATATAAAGCAACAAACAGTATAAGTGTAACATTATGGTAGGGAGGCTATAGTTAATTAGACAAAGATCCCTAACCCCTTCCAGTTCAGTTCATGGTCAGGTGTAGTTAGGTTGGAAGGCTGATTTGACTGGTCCTACCTCAAATAAGGCTGATTGAATATTACGCAATAAGGACGTGGCATTCAGGTTATGAGTGGGCCAGTTCCATCAGATGATAACAAACCTGCATTGAAGTGGTGGTGGTGGAGTCAGTGTGTGGGGCAATGACCTCCCAAGGCCGCGTTTTGTAGGGCAGAGATTATCTTAGTGGTCTGGCCGCGTTACTGACTCCCACCTTACTGACACACTGACTCATTTGCCTAACTACTGATTAATTTACTGACTCATTGGCTAATTACTTTACTGATTAACTTACTGGCTAATTACTTTACTGATTAACTTACTGGCTAATTACTTTACTGATTAACTTACTGGCTAATTACTTTACTGATTAACTTACTGGCTAATTACTTTACTGATTAACTTACTGGCTAATTACTTTACTGATTAACTTACTGGCTAATTACTTTACTGATTAACTTACTCACTGGCTAATTACTTTACTGATTAACTTACTGGCTAATTACTGATTAACTTACTCACTGGCTAATTACTTTACTGATTAACTTACTCACTGGCTAATTACTTTACTGATTAAGTTACAGGCTAATTACTTTACTGATTGATTTACTGGCTAATTACTTTACTGATTAACTTACAAGCTAATTACTTTACTGATTAATTTACTGACTCACTGGCTAATTACTATACTGATTGACTGACACTAAACATCTACTGACTTCCTGACTGACTAACTTACTGATGGCATCTCTGACTTACTAATTGATATTCTGATTTGTTTTTCGTACTGACTGATTGACATTGGCTTATTTATTGATTTTCTGGCTGATTGTGTGTGTGTGTGTGTGTGTGTGTGTGTGTGTGTGTGTGTGTGTGTGTGTGTGTGTGTATGTTTTATGTATATACGTGGTGCCTGTATGTATATGTATGTAATTACGTATCCCATGAGTGTATGTATGAGTATGGATGTGTGTGGTTGGATGTATATGTGTGTGTGTGTGTGTGTGTGTGTGTGTGTGTGTGTGTGTGTGTGTGTGTGTGTGTGTGTGTGTGTTTGCGTTTGTGTCCGTGTGCGTAGGTCTATTAGCAGTTCTGTTTAGCTTTTGGATCTGTAAGGTTTCCCCTGCCTTCAGTAGCATCACACATCAAGCTTTTAACATGGATTTTAGCACTTTAATATTTTTCTCATTTTTATCACTAGACGATTTTTCTCAGCTTAGGATATTTGGGTGGAAGGGTTAGATGTGTTACTTTATCTCATTAGTAATAAAGTGTCAGTATTTTTTATTTAGATTTATTTTTGGTTCAGTAAAGTGTAGTGCCAGCGTGATTATAATGAAAACAGTGTCACGGTACTGATGGAGTTCATGCACTGTACCAGCACCGGAAATTCATTGTAGCACCGGAAATTCACTGTAGCACCACCGGAAATTCACTGTCGCACCGGAAATTCACTGTACCAGCACCGGAAATTCACTGTAGCACCGGAAATTCACTGTAGCACCGGAAATTCACTGTACCAGCACCGGAAATTCACAGTACCAGGACCGGAAGTACACTAGCAAGTACCGGAAATTCACTGTAGCACCGGAAATTCACTGTGGCACCGGAAATTCACTGTAGCACCGGAAATTCACTGTAGCAGCACCGGAAATTCACTGTAGCACCGGAAATTCACTGTAAGCACTGGAAATTGACTGTAACACCAGAAATTCACTGTAGCACCGGAAATTCACTGTAGCACCGGAATTTCACTGTTAGGTTGATTTAGCCGTGTCATGTCACCGTTGTGTGTGCGTGGGTGGAGCAGTGAAAGAGGTGAAAGCATCAGTGCACAGTAGGGCAGTCATACACACTATAGTTACTACTGGGAAACTTTTTTTTTTTTTTTTTACTTGCATTCTCGTCGGTTAAGAAAGCTCCCTAACACCTCTTCGTAAGCGATTTATTTTGCTTATTACACCTTACCGCCCAGCACCTTTTTTATTACACCTTACTGCCTAACATCTCTTCCTAAGCGATTTAGTTTGCTTATTACTCCTTACCGCGCAGCACCTTTTTTATTACACCTTACTGCCTAACATCTCTTCCTAAGCGATTTATTTTGCTTATTACACCTTACTGCTTAACACCTCTGCCGCTTATTACATCTTCCTACATGACACCTTTACCTATGCGATTTATTTTGCTTATTACACCTTACTGCCTAACCCCTCTTCCTCATATTACACCTTACTGCCAAACACCTTCTCCTAAGCGATTTATTTTGCTTATTACACCCTACTGCCAAACACCTCTTCCTTCCGTAATCCTGATATCGCCATACTCTGCATAAGGAAGGGACAAACGGATACTAGCCAGCCGGATCCAAAAATAAATCGCTTAGGAAGAGGTGCTAGGGACACTCAACGAGAAAACAGACCCATTTGGCATAAAATAATAAGTAAAAAAAAAAACACACACGCCTGTTAAATTATTTTGTGCGTCTGAAAAAAAAAAA
The DNA here is from genome assembly GCF_032717465.1 of Coenobita brevimanus. Taxonomy (NCBI): domain Eukaryota; kingdom Metazoa; phylum Arthropoda; class Malacostraca; order Decapoda; family Coenobitidae; genus Coenobita; species Coenobita brevimanus. The sequence goes on along the minus strand of NC_137002.1, from coordinate 6,400,447 downwards.
AGCCGGATCCAAAAATAAATCGCTGAGGAAGAGGTGTAAGGGAGCCTCAACGAGAATACAGACCCATATGGCAGAATGTAACATGAAAATAATAATAATAATGATAATAAAGAAAGAAATGGTCACTTGTATATCATCATTATTTGCGTGAAAATAGAAAATGGGGATTACGCACCTTCAGGCTGGCGGTCATAATAATAGGTCTCTCTCTCTCTCTCTCTCTCTCTCTCTCTCTCTCTCTCTCTCTCTCTCTCTCTCTCTCTCTCTCTCTCATAATTAGGCCTCCACGTATTTTTTTTCTCCGGAGGTCCCTCTCAGTATGCAGCGTCAGACAGAAGCCAGATATATAGGTGGATAAGCTCAAAATATCTCCATTGTTATTGTATCTTTATTTTATGCACACACACACACACACACACACACACACACACACACACACACACACACACACACACACACACACACACACACACACACACACACACACACACACACACACACACACACACACACACACACACACAATGGAATGTTTTGCTTAACGGGGGTGTTATGCAGAGTGACGGATTTGCATAGATGGAGATAGGGGGGAATAATAGGGTTAGAGAAAGCTTTACAGTGAGAGAGAGAGAGAGAGAGAGAGAGGGGGGGGAGGCAAGGAGGGGGTCAAAAGGTGATGCCTCATGTCGGTAAAGACCCCCCCCCCCGCCTTCAGTAATACAAGGAGCATATCCAACAAAAACAACACATACCTCTCTCTCTCTCTCTTTCTCTCCCTATCGATACTTATCACTGCGTTCTTCCAGCCTGTATCATCTATTTGTTACCTTTGAACATTTAAATAACTTGTCAAACTCTCAAAGTCATCTTTCTCTACGTAGGTGCATCTGGTTTGCTGTTGAGTTTGATGACTGTAAGTAAATATTAAAGAAAATAGACGTTCATGATTGTATTTTCGAGAGAGAGAGAGAGAGAGAGAGAGAGAGAGAAACGTGCTACCCCGTTTGTCACATTCATTCTTTTTTTTTATCATATACTGTTAATGACAACTTCTTTGTGTGTCTCTTAAGCCAGTTATGTATCCCTTCCTTCCTTCCTTCCTTCTTTCCTTCCTTCCTTCCTTCCTTCCTTCTTTCCTTCCTTCCTTCCTTCCTTCCTTCCTTCTTTCCTTCCTTCCTTCCTTCTTTCTTTCCGTCTTTCCTTCCCTCCTTCCTTCCTTCTTTCTTTTCTTCCTTCTTTCTTTTCTTCTTTCTTTCCTTCCTTCCTTCTTTCTTTCTTTCATTCTTTCTTTCTTTCCTTCCTCCCTCCCACCCTTCCTTCTTTCCTTCCTTCCTTCCTTCCTTCCTTCCTTCTCGATATTCCTCCTTCCCGCATCCCGCATCATTTCCTTCTCTTCCCTCTCCCTCTTTCTTCCCTTCCTTCTTCCTTTCCTTCCTTTCCCTCTACCTTTTTCTTCCATTCCTCCCTCACTCCTTTTGCCTCTTCCCTTCTCTTCCCTATCCCTCTTTCCCTTCCTCTCCCTCCCTCATCCATTCCCTCTCTCTCTCTCTCTCCCTCTCCCTCCCTCCAGAGACCTAGGTAAGGGGTAACCTGTTGGCGTGTATTGGGGTTAAGGGCTGAGGTAAACTATTTGCCAGACCAGCATACCACGCGTGTGAGAAGGGATGAGAGAGAGAGAGACAGACAGACAGACAGACAGACAGACAAACAAACAGAGAGGGAAAAAGAAAAATAATTGAATAGAATGGTAGATGATAAGTTTGTTGAGAGAGAGAGAGAGAGAGAGAGAGAGAGAGAGAGAGAGATGCCACACGTGCGAGGAAGGATAGTAAAAAGGAATACTCCCCGCCTTCCGCATTCTACACCTTGAGATAAAATGGCCGGCAGGAAAAAGAAAGAAAGATTGTGAAAATGATAAACCTGGATCTTCTGACTGGATAGAAGGAAGGAAGAGATGTTGACTTGTACTCTTGTGGAAGCTCCCTAACACCTCCTCCTGAGCGATTTATTTGTGGATATGATTGCTTGATATCCCTTTTTTATGTTATTTATTCTATGGCGGTACTGGAAGGATTTATGTAACACGGAGGAGGACAGTACAGTGTCAAAATATAAATCGCTTAGGAAAAGGTGTTACGGAGCTTCCTTAACCGACTAGAAGAGGAGGAGGGAGAGAAGGGAGGGAGGAGGAAGGGGAGAAAATTGAGAAAGAATGGAAGAAAGAAAAGAAGGATAAAGGGAAGAAAAGAGGGAATGAGGGAGGGGAGAAATAAAAAGGAAGGGGAGGAGAGAAGAGGAGGGGAGGGGAGAGAAGGGAGAAAGGAGGGAGGGAGGGAAGGAAGGAGGAGGGGAGAAATAAGAAGGAAGGGGAGGAGGGGGGAGGGGTGAAAATGGAGAAAGAATGAAAGAGGTGAAGGAAAGAGGGAGGAGAGAAGACGAAGAGGGGAAGGATGGAGGAAGACGGGAGGGGAAGGGGAGGAAATGGAGGAAGGAGGTAGGAGAGGAGGAGGAGGAGGAGGAGGAGAGGAGGGTCAAGAGAGGGAGGGGTCATTCCTCCCCTCTCTCTCTCTCTCTCTCTCTCTCTCTCTCTCTCTTTCTCTCACTCCATTCATTCTCCAGACTTTTTTCACCTTAAAATTTTTTCCATCTCCTACTGTATTTCCTCTCTCTCTCTCTCTCTCTCTCTCTCTCTCTCTCTCTCTCTCTCTCTCTCTCTCTCTCTCTCTCTCTCACCATTCCTCCTAGCCCCTCCAGGCTTTCTTCCCCCGCTTCTCTAGTGTAATGACCCACATCTCTCTCACTCCCTCCCCTCCACTCTCTCTCTCTCTCTCTCTCTCAAATATTTTTCCTTTCCTCCATCTTAGTTTCCATCAACATCCCCATTTTCCGTATTGCTGACAGATTCTTTCCTTCTTCTTTCCCTCCTTCATTTTATCTTGTGTCTCATCCTTTATTATCCCCCTTTCTTCTTCGTCTTCCTCTCGTGTCTCATATCCTTCTCCTCTGCCATCAAACCTTTCCACTTATCTTCCTTCTTGTCTTTGTCTTCTATCAAGTTTTTGCCTTCCTCTCCACTCCCTTCCTCTCTGTCTCCTCGCCTTTCTCCTTCGTCTGTGCCCTCCCGACGTTTCCTTTCCTTTTAGTGTCCAGTTTTTCTTCTAAAGTTGTGAACTTCCCTCACCTCTCCTTCCTCGCGTCCTGTTCTCCCAGTGCTTCCCATTCCCTTCTCGCTTCTTCTCTTTAGCTTCCCTCATCTCAGTTTTGTCTGACTTCATATATATATATATATATATATATATATATATATATATATATATATATATATATATATATATATATATATATATATATATAAGTAGTGTTCTAGTGTGACGCTAGCCTAGTATGCAAATATCCACTTGGGTATTCTGCTCTGGCCACCACCAGACGATTATATTCACCTAACGAAGCTTCAAACTTCCGAAAGTATTACAGCATGTCTTTAGAGCCTGTCTTTGCTCTTTAGTCCTTGGATATTCACGTAGGTGTTCTGTTGCGGCTACCACTGACGATTTTGTTAGGCTGACGAAAACCCTAATTGCCCAGACCCATCCCAACCATGTCCACCATCACCATCACCTCAACCCTTAAGTGACCCACATTCCTTCTCCTTTCCCATAGTACTTTTCATCCATCTCCACTTCTCTCCACCTCTCTTTCATTTCTCGACATCTCCACTTCGCCAGCCACCATGTCCACCATCGGCACCTCCACCACCGCCCCTTTATGTCCAAAGCTACCCCGTCATCATGCTCCACCACTTCTCTGCATCTCTCCACCTCACTTTACTTTCCACCTTTCCACATCATTTCCACTAGTGTTCACTTGGCCAACAACCATGTCCACCATCGCCACCTCCTTCACCATACCATTCCCTCCTTTGCGACCCATCTTCCCTATCTTCTTGTTATTATTCCTCCCCCTACACTTTTCTTTGCCTCTCCTCCACTTCTCTCCACATTTCTCCTCCATGTCTCCCCTTGCCAAGGTGTCCAGCCCTGCCATGTCCACCATCGGCACCTCCTCCAGCAGCCTCGCCTCCAGTGACCCACATTCCATTGCGCCGGTGTGGTTGTGGGACATGGCGGCGGTTGGGCCCACTTCCCGGTTGGCCCTATATAAACCCACGCGACCCACTTTCCCGCCATTCCCGAGTGAATCGCCGCGCAGGACGGACCACCCCCCACGACACTCACTCAGTCCAGTATGTTGTTCCAAGACCCACTACAGTGATACCTGTTTTGCAGTGACAACCTGTTCAGTGACTTTTGTATATTTTATTTTTAACCGTCGCCAGCCGTTGAGGTGTTGGTTCTTTCCATTGATCGTGATTGTTTGGGACTTGTATGGTGGATATTATCGACACGTGCATTACCAAGAGCCAGTAAGAGAGCGAGGATAAAGTGCTATAACGTCTAGATACATAATAGCGGATACTGCAAAGTGATATTATCTGCTGAGTATACGAGTACATCCTCACATCCATGTCACCTCACCCTCTAGCACACTAACTAAGTGCTTCTTAAAATACTACACAACTGCAACTGTGATGTCGGAGACATCCTGAACAGTTAATTTAATAGACAAGATTATTAGCGAGTTTCTTGTACACAGGAAATGATCCTGTTTACATTCAGGGAGATCTGGTTTGATCAAGATCCACTTCCTGTTTGACATGTAAAAACATAATGGCTTTTGTCAAAGTCAGACATTGCTTTCACCACCTGACGTGCTGAAACTGATGCTGGATATTGTTAGGCAGCGCTCAGTAGATAAGGAAGTTTACCCACCACGTGGTTAACACATGGCCAAGGTCAAATGAGCCTGGTAGTGACAGCTGACTGTTGAGCGAGCTTCTCAGTTTCACCACCAGCCTTATAACTGTTTGCAGTTGCTGTAGAAGTGTCAGTTGAATATGACACTTGCATACATAAAAAGTTTCTGATGGTCGAGAACCCACCATTGTTCTTAGAAAGCACACACTGGATCAACCAAGATAGGGAATGTCAAGTGAGGTGATTTAAATGGTACCATAAGTAGTGATCTCGAAGCATTATTTCATTTTTGTCCAAAATTTTTTGGAGTTACTGTAATTCCACCAGTTTTATATTAATGGATAACTTATTTTGTATACAGAATATTATTGAACAATTATTCATGTCCCCGAAAAGGTAAAAACCCACAATATTTTTTATTAGTAGTTAATGTTGGAAGCTTGTAAATGATACACTATAGTTGTCACACTCTTCGGTGAACTAAATACAGGTATTGTGAACAGGGTGCCTAAAGTGGGGAGTTAAAAATAATATTCATAAATAATTACTACGACCACGATATTGCTTTAAACGGATCCAGACAGCAAAAGCAGCAGTAGGGTAGTTTAGAAGCCATATTAATTAGTCCATGGACTCCTGTGACTAATA
>NC_137002.1:6229985-6389985 GCF_032717465.1 Coenobita brevimanus | reverse complement strand
TTTATTTATTTATTTGACCTATTTATTTAGTTACGAAGTTGTATGGGGTACTCAAAACTCTAGGGCAATTTAGCATAAGTTTTCATTATATTATGACACATGGACGATGTGTTTTGACGTTTGTTGTAGTGTGTTTTTTTTAATTAACATTTTTTTATGACTTCAGGCAGTTCACCCCCCCCCCCTTTTTTTTTTTGAGGGGAGGAAGAATGATTCTAACTTGTAAGGGTTAAAGAAGTGTGTAGTCAGTTTGAAAATATTATTATTTAAACTTTGTGGAGAAACGTAGAAGAATTTATTGATGATGATGGATGACGATGATGATGATTGAATAGATGGGTGATATTTGGTTGTGTTGATGCTTGATTTCAGTTTGAGTTGAATTTATTTGATTGTATTGATGGATACGAGTAATGTTAACTGATAATGATTGATTGATTGATTGATGATGATGATGGTTGTACAGATTAATGATCCTCAAGTTATGTAGTGGGTTAGTGGCTTAGATTGCTTTAGTAGTTGAGTAGATGAGTACTTTTGTAGCCTCCTGTACCAATTTTTGTAACCCCCACACTGTAACCTACCTCCTGTTTCTGCACCCACACCCTTCACCCTCACCCTCACCCTTGACCTCACTCTTATTGTGTATTGTTTTGTCACCTCATCCTTGCCCCAGTTGATTTCCTTTCCTCCCCCCCCCCCTCCTCACCCTGCCCTCACCTCCACTCCCTCACCCTTCCTGAATACTTCCCTCCCCCTTACGCTCACCCTCACCCTTATCCTCATCCACACCTTCACCTCCTCCTCACCCTCACCCACATTGCACACCCTCCCCAACACCCTATGGACAACATTTTACAGATTTATTTATTTATTTTTACTCTGCTTCTGCTAAGTGTACTAAGAATGGCATTTATCTTGATACTGGATCACTTTCTGATGCTGTATGCCACACCATTAGCTTCATATTGGGGCTGGGGTAAGTTAGGTTGGGTTTGGGTGGGTTGGGTTGGGTTTGAGTGGGTTAGGTTAGATTTGGTTGGTTTCAGTTGATTTATGTTGGTTTATGTTAGGTTTAATTAAATTAAGTTAGGCTAGGTTAAATTACGTTAGCTTAGAAAGTAGAAAGACTGCTGGAAGGTTAAGGGTATTCTTAGCACAATGGGCAGAAGCAGGACACGCTTATGGGTTTGTGAAAATTACTACCTCACCACTCCCTGCCTTGTACCATACTCCCACACCCTCACTCCTAACTCCCCCACACTTACCTTGCATCCTACTCCCACACCCTCACTCCTAACTCCCCTACCCTTACCTTGCACCGTTCTCCCCCACCCTTCCCTTTCACTGTACTCCCCCACCCTTACCTTGCACCCTACTCTCACACCATCACCCAAAACTCCCACATCTTCATCTTGCATCCTACTCTTACTCCCCACATTCACATTCTTACCCATCTTGTGCTTCCCCCACTCCCCATCCCTTCCCCTCACACCTTCCTATCCTCTCATCACCCCCATACTTCCCCTTCACTCCTAAGCTTCCTCCTGCTCCCCCACCCACTTTTGCTGTCCTACCCACACTTTCATCTTTGACCTGCCCTATACCTGTACCCTTTTCTGTGCCTTCCTCATCCTCCTTCCTTCTCACCCCGTACCCCCTTACCCTCCCTCACCATCACCTCACATCCTCTCACACTCCCTTACCCTCCCTCTAACATTCCCCCACTATCCCCTCACCCTCCCGCACACCCCATCACACCCCCCGACCCTCCCTCACCCCGTTCACACCTGCACCCTGCACCAACAGTGACAGCGACGTGCGACGATACCATCACTATCAACGGCACATACTTCCAAAGCTCCAGCTACCCCACCGCCTTCAGCTCGTATGGAACCTGCATGGTGGATATTGTACCACCTGCTGGTGTAAGTACCACGCAGTCACTTCCCCCACCACTAACACCAGTAACCCCACCACCACTAACACCATATCCCACAATGCTTTCACTTCTGTTGTTAACTCTTTCACCTGAGGACATGATTCCTAGACTTAGTAAATATCATGTGGTGTTGGCCAGAATAAAGCAACAAAGACGTCCTCAGATGAAGGGGTTATCGCCTCTATACTGAGGACATCATTTTTGTTTTGTTCTGGCTGATGGTAGATGATTTAATTCGTCTTAGGAATAACAACTCGAGTATGAGGGTATCATGGCTTCCCTTATTACATCCTACCACCACTGTCATCACCACTGTTACCATTTCTGTTGCATACTGCCGTCACTATTATGCATCATTGCTCCTGATGCTAGTACTGTCACAAGCACATCCTCACAAAACCCCAATGTCGAAATACTAGCACCACAACCGTCATGCAACTGCCACCACCACCAAAATCACCAAAGCCCCACTAACACCAGGATTGCAGATAGACCTTTTTGGTGTGCATGTGATGCCCCCTTTGAGGTGTGTTGTGTTGCAGTGCTGAGGAGTTGCGGCGATGTGATAGAAGCTAACAGCAGCTACTTCATCAGCTCCACCCATTATATCAGGTCCAGTTTCTGCTACGTCACAGTCAAGGCACCACCGGGAGTGAGTTGGATGCTCTTTCTCAAGCACCAGTCGTGGTCACAGTCAGCACACAGTTGTGGAACACTCATAGCGCGATCACCTCTAACATTGTGGCACCTGCTCTGTACATCCTTGTCGTACCATAGTAGGAGTTGTAACCCTAGACTCATTTGAACACAAACATGGTGGACTGCAGGCTGAAGTTGCCCTGCTTCTGGAGTCTGCCATCCCTCTCTCAGGGGACAGTGATGGCAAGTCATTTGTATAACTGGGCAGCTCCACCACCCAGTCATATCAGTGCCACCATGTGCAGGCATCCCTCTCCAACATCATAACAGCTTTATACTGCAAAATTGTAGTTATGGCTGCCACCATCACATGCTTTTCTACCACAGTTCCATGCATTGATTACCACTGTTGCTGTTCCACCACCATAGCAACTGGTAACACTGCTACTATTATCACTTCTGTTAATATGTCACTGTAATCCCTATGCTGTCATCATTTGCATCACTACTATTATCACCACAACCACAACTATCATCGTCACTACTAGCACTGTTATCACTATTTCAGTCAATACTATGAGCACCACTATCACTACTGTTAATACTACCATCACCAGGCTCCAGTTAATATCGTTGCTACTGTTATCACCACTACCACCACTAGTAATGTCACAGTAGGACCATTAATACACACTACCATGATCAGCACCATTACCATAATTTGAGTATAATAAATATTATTCTGTAATTCTGCATTAGTAATGTTCAGTTGTTTGTCATGTTTGTCCAGTGTTTGTGTCTGAACTTTTAATTATCCCAAATTATTATTATAAAAATATTAGTATCACCATCACAGTTCATTATCACCATCATTACCACTGTTCATTAACATCATCATCATCATCCCTAACTACACTACCACACTCACAAGAACCACCATCATCAGCCTCAAGTACCCTTCGCCTGACAGATCACTAGCCCCTTTCAGCTAAATTTGTAGTCAGATTGGAGGGTAGATTGACTAGTAACCAAGGAGTCTTATTCCTACCTCATAATTAGGGCTTATCAGCTTCACACAACCATAACATAGTATTCAAGTTGTGAGAGTTGCCTAGTTCCATCAGATAAAAAGGAAGTAAAACAGTACCTCCATACGTTGCAGGTGTACCAAGTCCACATTGAATTTGTTGTGAGAGTAACTTAGTGCTGTCAGATGAAAACAGAGCAGCTCCAACACCACCTCCCTACTCTGCAGACATGGCAAATCCTAGGAGAGTTACTTGGAACTAGTAGACCTCATTGAAAAGTTGTGAGATCAGGCAAGTTGCATTAGATGAAGATACACTATGACACTAACACCATCCCCTTTCCTTTACAGACATGCCAGATCCTGCTAGAATTTATTGACTTTGAGCTGGCAGGCCCCATTGAAGGTGACTGCTCAAATGATACCTTTGTGGTGATGGGTGCCAATCCTGGAAGCAACATACCAACACTGTGTGGATCTAACTCTGGACAACATAGTAAGGAGGAGAGAGAATTCTTAGTTGTAATTTAGTTAAGAAAGAAAATGTTTGTGGACAGTTAGAAGAGTTTATATTTAGTCGTAATTTAACTATAAGAGAGGAATGTATATCTAGTTGTGATTCAGAAGAGAGAACATATCAAGTTGTGTTGTAATTAAATGAGAGTGCATGTCTAGTTGTGAGAATGAGAACACCTTTAACCATAGGACTTTGGGAGATTTCCATTGACAAGTTTAATTGTCTGCTGGGAGCCATAATTGTTGTTGTTGCGCTATCGTTGTCCATATGGCTGAGTAATCCTAATGACCACAAGCAAACACCGGCTTTGCTGTGGCAGGTAGTGCCTTACCGGTGACAGAACAGGATCCTTCCACGTGGTGGGTGCAAGGAAAATGGAGGAGGCATAGCCCTCAAGCGGATGAGCTGTGTATAGGAGATACATATGAGTGGTAGTTTCAGTTTGGATGTTGAATACCAGTTGTTGGTAAATGTGGTTTTGAGTTCCCAGCCTGGGAGTGTTGTGCAAGGCCAGTTACTGGGCCTTGGCCCCATGTCATCATGGTGGTTCCTCCCAGGATAGTGGTAACCATCCACCATCCTTTTGGATGGGTTAATGGGTGCTACACCTTGCCCAAGGGTGACATGGAACTGTGGTGGGCAGGGGAGTCCATCTTCCCAGAGCCAGACACATGACCTGGGTGCATGCACCAGCAAGCCAGAATAAAGTAATTAAGTTTTTAGTCCAAGTTTCAGGGTTAATGGCAGACAAAATGTTCATTATATTGCATCATAATAATTTTCACCTAGAGCTGTCTCACTCTTAAATGGAAATAGAAAGGGAAACATTGTTACTGAAACTGCATAACATAAATTTCTAGCATTCCATTGTGGCTGTTCTCATTCATCAGTAATGGTACTGATCTAAAATCATGGATGTAAACACCTGTTTTCTGTTATTCAGCAAAGAGAGAGAGAGAGAGAGAGAGATATGACCTTTTACCAATGACCTGTTTGACAGTCATGAACAACCTCCTTTCTCATTAGTGTACATCGACGTTGACAACTCGGAGGGTCCATTCAAGCTGGTGGTGACGATGTCGGCACTGAGCTACTCAAGGCACTGGAAGATTAAGGTGATCTTCCTGGATGAGTTTGACCCGTGTAAAGCCCCCAACCGCTGCCTTCAGTACTACAAGGATACATCAGGCAGCTTCTCCTCATTCAACTATGGCTCAAATGCACCACAGATGCTTAATGAACAGGTTAGTGGGGATTCAGCTGTTGTAGTGGTGGTAGTAGTAGTAGTAGTAGTTACTGTTGATGTTGTTGTTGTAGCCCCAGGTTCATCGGAATGTGAATTCAGTTGACTGCATGTTGAGGTTACCTTTCTACTGCAGTCCACTGTGTTCCTTTAAGAGGATAGGGAGGGAGTTGTGGCATGTTTTGTATTATTGGGTAGGTCCACCGCCAAATTATATTAGTGCCACCACAACAAGGCATCCCTCAACAACATCATAACAGAGTAAAAAGAGTATACAGCATGGTAACCACGGATTTCATCTCCCTCCATCAGGCATATTCTATATGCTTCGCGTATGTTCCTGGCTTCTGTGACATTGGCTTAAACTTCGTGCGTCTGGATCTCGGCAATGTGAATCTGCCGTGTGAGGGAGACTACCTTGGTCTGGAATCTGAGAGGGTCTGTGGAGACTTTACAACCTACTCTACCCAGTGTAAGTGATTTGAGATGTTTTTTTTTTTTTCCTTATGCAGAAAAGGCAGTTCTGGGTGTGTAGGGTTCTATCACCTAAAATGACTCAGATTTTGTCCTTTTGCTGCCTTTTTCACAGGTTACTGACAGAAATAGACAATACTGCAGTTCTGCATGCTTTCCGTAGAACTTATTTGTGACATATGCTTGCGGTAATATGTTTTTCAAACTCTCTTCTTCCACTGCAATTTAAGTTTCAGGCATACAGTTGTTAATCTCCACTATGTTTATCACATTCCTTTGAAGTTGTTTATATTCTCATCACCAGTGAATGCAACAGTGCTTCTATTCTAAACCTCCAGAGTTTTATGGTGTTTTCATTTGGTTTAGTGCTTTTAGGATTTTATATCATCAGTTCTTTTAGAGTTTTATCTCATCAGTGAATGTAATGGAGCTTCTTTTTTAGGCTCCAAATATTTTATCAGTTTAATTTGATTTAATGCTTTTATTCTCAGCAGTGAACACAATGAGGCATTTGTTTTTAAAACTTATTTATTGATTTGACACAGTGAGGCATCGCTTTTAATCTCCAACCGTTATATTTCACTTTCATTTGACTTGCTGATTTTATTTTCACAACATTAAACGTAAGAAGGTCAATATTCATCTACTTTGCCTCCAACTTATTGCTTTTCGTCTGTTAGCAGTGTGAGACATTTGACTTCTGTTATTAATCTCCATATTATGTATCATTTTCATTTGGCTTACTGCTTTCATTTCCTCAACAGTGAATGCAACAGGTCCAATGCTTATCCGCGTTGCCTCCGATGAAGAGAACAGCAACATAGAGGAGGGTTTCAGTGCCAACTACATGATGATGGCTTGCTAGTGGCACCATCTTACACCTTCACACATCTCCACGGCGGGTTACAGCCATTGTTTGTGATTTTTTACCATGTTTTATGGTTATATTTATTGTTTCTTGTTTTGACTGCACTTAGCCATAATCTTTTATAATTTCTAACTTTGACTGTGCCTTTTCAGCCTGTTGTTTTGGTTTATCTGGCATACCTAGATTTTACCATGCCATGTCAGCCAAGTTTTTTAATACCTTATAAGTTTTTTCGCCTCTTCTTGTGAGTCTTATATATTTTAGTCTTTTATGTAATTTAAAATTTACAGCCTTCTCAAGTACTTGTTAGATTTGTAATGGAAGTTTGTAGTTCTGTTCAAAGTTTTGGCTTTTTAAAATCTGCTATTTTAGCATTCTTCTATGACAAGCACGTTTTTGTTCTTGTTGCTTCATATTTCTGTCTTATTCTGCTTTGATTTTCAGCCTGTTTTTTTTATTCTACTGCAGCTCAACTCAGTATTCATTGGGATTTTGTCTTTTTTCACATTCAAATCCCTGCAATGGTTGTCAGTCTGTTGTTTGTGATTTCCGCGCTTTACCCCAGCGGTTTTTAGCCTTCCTCCACCATTTACAAACCCTTCAGTGGTTCATTTATGGTTATACTACATCCAGTCATACCCTGCCCCAGTCACCAGTCAGTTAAATCCATCAACAGTCAAGTACATATACTAATCATATTGTTATGGTGATGTCTTTTTTTTTTTTTTTTTTTTTTTTTTTTTTTAAATCAGTTCTTGCTGTTACCCTATATATTATGCAGTTTAGGAGAGTTGGTGATGGAGGGATTAATAATGGATATATCTAACCCCTCCACCTCCAGAAATCTCTCACGGACTAAATAATATAAAAAATAGCAAGAATAAGATATTATAAAATATGCATCACCAAAATGAATAAGCTAATGGTCTTTTTTTTTTTAAATCCCGATCATTTCACAACCTTTTCCTGTGTAGTTTAGCATCCATTTGTTTAATAGTCACCAAAGTCTTACAGGGTTACACGAGCCTTTTCTAGAGTAACCCACGCTCAGTACCAGTCTCATACAGTCACCCTCTATTTTTTTTTTTCCCGTACAGTTTCTATACATTTATTAGTTTCCCATAAAGTGACTGCATTTTCTACAGTTACTATGCATTCAGATATTTTGTCTTTGTGTTTTTAAGTCCAGTCTTTTTTCAGTTACAATGTTCTCCATAGTTAATATATCACCCTCAGAGCTCTACAGTCAAGCTCCACTATTCATAGGCACCATTCAGCTTTGTGGTCCTCACCCAGCTCACTGAAGCTTATAAATATAAAAAAACTCACCCCATAAGCACAAAATAGTCTATAAAGCTCATCCTGGTTTCATAGACTCACTGTAAAACCTCAAAGCACACCTGCTTTTCAGAAAGCTCCTTCCATTTTAAAGCTCACTGGAGGTCTAATAAAGGCTCGAAATTAATGTAAGCCCATAAAAGCTCACCCTACCTATAATAAGCTCACTTCACCCCAAAATCATTCTAAACCCTATAAGTGCATCAAAGCCCTTCCCAGAGCTCACTTAAGAAGCTCAGTCCATGTCAGAATACTAATAAGCTCACTTCTGTCTCACACCAAAAGCTCCATACCCGAGGTATACCTCAAAACCCATAATACAACAAAGCTCCAATCAGCTAACTGTTTTATCTTAATGGTCCATCTTACAGTCTAGAACTAAATAGAGCTCAGTACAGCTTTTCTAAAACAATTGTGTAAGTTTCCAGTTATGTAGTGTTCATTTATTCCCATTTCAAACCACTCAGCCAGCATACCAGTTAAGTCAGTCAATATCAGCCAGTTAACATACTTAAATCAGTTAATACCAGTCACTGAACTCAAATTAGCATGCCAGTGAGTCACCCAGCATACCAGATAACACCAGATCAGTCAGTCAGTTAAAATACCAGTTCAGTCAGTATGAGTCAGTAGTTACCAGTGAGCAGCTATATATACTGAATGGAAAGAGTTTTTGTTTTTCTACTCAGTTGCTCATTTATACCAGTAATCGGACAGTATTTTCCAAGGGGTGTGTGCAGTAAGTGAGCATGATGGTTGTGGACGGTGTTGATGGGGTAGGAGGGTAAGTAAGGGTGTGTAATGTGTGAAAAGGGACTGAAGTGAGCAAAAATGATGAAAACATTTGAAAAGTGCAAGCAAGTTCAAAATTATAAATAGTTAAGGGGTAGCGTAGCCAAGTTGGAAAATGTATATACAAGTGTGAAGATTCAAGTAAAATTTGTTTGAAATATGTCAAATTGGCTGAAGTAAAAATAAGACTAAGAACAAAGCAAAATTAGTAGAAAACATGAACATATGTGCTTCAGATGTTAGAAGGAGAAGCTTAAGCAAAATGAGCAATATTAGCAGAAAGGGAGACCTTGAGCAAAAAGAAGGATGAAACAGTTTGAAATGGGTGAGGACAGAACATGGAAGCTGTATCCCTTACCTATCAGTCTTTATTTCTGTCACTCCCATTTACTCTTTCATTATTGTTATTATTTGTATTTTTTTTTTCTTCATTAAGCTCCTTTTAGTTTTACATGACTTCCGGCATGAGTGAAAAAGTAAACAGTGCCCGGACCATTGTCAAGTGTGTAATATATTGTAAAAAATACGTGGGCGGCAAGAGACTATTGTATATCACTGTACAGACAACTTCCTAACTTTAAGGTATAAAAATTTTTTCGTTATCACCCCAGTAAACCAGAGGACATTGGTATTATATTCTATCCCCAGATGTTTTATTTCAGCTCAGGAGAGACCTTTTGAACTTGAAGGGTTAGAGAGAGTCTCTGTTATCCCCTTCAGTACAAGTGGGTTTCCCTAAGTTTACAACCATTCTAGGGGATAGAGAGAATAAAGCACAAATGGTGTATTCTGGTTCAGAGGGTTAAGTTTTGTTATGTTCCTTATCTATGGATACCACAAACCAAACCTAACAAGGCATATACTAACCTAACTGTGTAAGCCCTATACTTTTTCTTCCATTCTTTCTAAGGATAGGGATAAAGGACAAACAAGATAGGAGTGAAGGACACCAAGATTAGGACTGAAAGATAGCAAGATCAGGATTGGATGATGCCAAGAGTAGGACAAAATTAATTGTCTTTCACAGGTTAGATCTTGTTATTTTTGTTTTGTCCAGTATCCAGAAATAGGGCTGCACAACTGAACTTTTTTTTTTTTTTTTTTTTTTTTTTTTTTTTTTTTTTTTCATGAATATATATAGTCAAGCGTGTGTTTAAGTCAAAGTGACGTGTGTGAATGATTGTGCATCCATTTTTGTTACATATTTTTTTAATTTATTGTAATACTAAGTAATTTATTTGTTAAGTTATTGATTATTTAAGATATGAATGTCAAGCAGCATTCTCAGGGCAATTAACTGCAAGATGGGAATTATTAAGAGAAAATAATGATATAACAGAGACAATGATATGATGTGTCATTCATCGCTGTATCAAAGAACATGAGTATAAATAACATTGTTGTAGTCTCTTGTGTTATTGACCTTCTTAAGAGTACGAGGCATGATCAAAAAGGTCTGATAGTGGTTGGCAAACTCAGAAAAAGCAGATTCATGGTCTTTGAACTACAGGTACTTCCCTCCTACTTCCACATGTGTTTCCATTATTTCTGCCCCTCTGTCCCCGCATTGGAGGACAGTGGACTGCAAGGGACATGCAACCTCAGTCTGCAATCCACTGGATTGGTGTCCAAATGAGCCTAGGATTGCAACTGCTTCTGCTTCTGCTGACACTGATGGAATTTATCACTGGAACTCTTCTTTCTTGATGCTCTTCAGGACATTCATCATTTCAGATTGGAAGTCTTCAGTCATGTCAAATTATGTTCTTTCATCTTGTGCATCGGTTTGGGGAACAACCAGAAAGTGCATGGTGGATGTAGGACAAATGGAATTGTTTCTTGGCCAAAAATTGTTGGCATATTGCCTGGGTGAACCAGCCACCCACCATTCCACTTCTCGCAATGTTTGTATCTCTGCCTCAAACAAGTATTTCTAAACTTCCTTGTAGAAAGCTGCATGAATAGTAGTGCATCATGGGAAGGAATTGTTTGTGTGCACAGTTCCTTCTATATCCAAAAAATGTGAGCAACATGGCCTTTGTGATCTTGAATGATAAGCTGCAACATCCTGAATGCTGCAAAAGAAACTGATGGACAGGATGCATAATCTAACTCTTGCCCTTGCTATGATGCACTGGAATTTGGTGCATTTTCTTTGGTGATATATGGCAATGAGGAAGGTGACCGATG
Organism: Coenobita brevimanus; assembly: GCF_032717465.1. Lineage (NCBI taxonomy): Eukaryota > Metazoa > Arthropoda > Malacostraca > Decapoda > Coenobitidae > Coenobita > Coenobita brevimanus. Next base: position 6,378,955 of record NC_137002.1, on the reverse strand, counting down.
TATGAGCAGCAGCAGTGCAAATAACAGTCTACACAGCACAAATTGGAGACCACTGTCAGAACTTTTTGATCACCTCGAATGTGTGTACTATATTGGCCAGCTTACATGTGCTTAATGTGGGCAGGCGTCTGTACTGTACATATTCAAGCTATGTTTTATGGGTCCTAAAGGCCAGTTGGTCCTGGATAAGTGACCTGCCCCATCCAGTGCTTCATGCATGAGGATTGGTGTGCAAAGATTTTGAAATGTAAAGTGCGAAGTGCATGTGGAAATTTGTTTTGTTGGAGTGGCTATAATTGTGAATGAATCTGTATGTCACTGAGGGATAATGAATGAGTTATCTCCTATATCTGTTACAAGTTACCACTGAGCCAAACAGAGGATCCCCACTTTGCCTCTGGGCAATGCGGGCTTTTATGGACTCCATTACATGCCTACTTTCATTGCAGGAATGGAAGGTTTCTGGAATGTAAGATGAAAAGTGTATGAGGAAAATTGTTTTGCTGGAGTGGCAATAACTATGAATGAGTCTGTATTTGTCATTGAGAGATGTTGAATGAGAATCATATACTTTACTGTGTGTAGTGTGTCATTGCGGGAATCCCTGTAGAGTGCATATATGTGAGAGGGACATGTTATACTGTATGTCCTCTTAAATAATGAACACGTGCACCACTGACCCCCATGACTTTACCTTTATTGAATATGCGGAAATATGAACCTGCCTTATGAGAATTACAGTACCAGATCAGTACTGTGACCTCCCAACCATACTGCCAAGCTATACTTCTCCATATATTTGGTTTCTGTTACATTAGAGTAATAAAAATCAGAGAAGTGATCTATCCTTATATACATTGGTCCAAAACTCCAAGATGCAGTGAGATGGTTTTTAGTCATAGAATGCACCTGTAGGATAGCCTGGTTATTTGCCCTTAATTTGCCACTATTGCTTTTCTTATAATAGGAAGATAACTAAACCATCCACTATTGTGATGTCTTTTGTAAATTTTATTTTTACAGCTACCAAATACAGTAATTTTATTCATCCTAGGAGAGTACATTAGTATTAAAGTGATTAATGGAGGGTGTATCTATTCTAGTGTATTCTGTTGCCAGTGCCTTAATTCCACAATGGGTGACCACCGACATACCGCCTTCATATCCCCCAGTCCTCCACTGTCAGGGCAGCCTCTATAGACAGGTATAATGCTTAGAATTCATAAAATCTGTCCTGAGCTAAGTAAAACTGCCAGAAAATATAAGATCAAGAAACTCATATCCAGAGTACAGGTGTGAAATGTTGAAATGAGGAAAGTTGTACTGTACTGTAGTTTTGGCCACTTTTGGCTTTTTTGGGGTGGGTGGGCAGATGACTGGTACCTCCTGAAGGCAGTTTTCATGATGTAAAAGTATAATACACCATGATTAGCCTAATAACTGAGAAAAAGTTTTGTGTGCATTTTTACTTGCATATCAATAGAAGTGTTTTTGGTGTTTTGCAGCTATATTTGTATCTTTTGGGGAACAGGTGTGGTACCACCACTGGAAGGCAGTTTTCATAACATTTCAGAATGCTCTGAATGCTTTGATTGGTTCAGTACTTGGAAAGAGAACAAAGGTTTGGTGTTTCTTTAGCAGAAAATTTTACAAGCTACATGGGAGGAGTTTTACTCACCAAATTTCAGCTGAAGTATAGTATTCTTGCTCGCTTCACTCGCCCAGTCAAAAAAATAAAAATGATGCCATCAGACTGAATAGGTTACATCCTTCCCTTGTTATTTGAGGAAGTGTATCATCATCATCATCATCATCAACAGCCACCTGAGTAAATCCACTGTAGGATGAAAGCCTCTCCCAACTTCTACGTGTTAGGATGAGGACACATTTTTCATATTGTACATGCTGTTTCCAAATGATGTTACAGTAAACCCCTGCTTTACCATACCCCACTAAACGATTATTGATTTAACGGACACTTTGAGGGCACCATACTGGATACCCTCCATTAAATGGGAAAAACCATGCGGACCTACCAGACAAATTTGTACTCACTGGAAATATTTTTTTTGTGCATGTGACATACTGTCCGCTACATGGGCATATAACGCAGGCCTACCGGATCCTCCCAATGCGCTGGGTGGCTCAGAATGCAGTTACTAAAGCTTTTTTTTTTTTTTTTTTTTTTTTTTCCCACTTGAGCCAAGATAGGGACAAATGTGTGAAATTTTGGGCGAAAGTGTAAAACGTTAAATTTTTCATTTTCATTACTAGAATATGCTGTTTTATTCATTTATTTTCAATCATGTGCTTGAGAACCCACTTCATGGGGGAACCACTGGATTTACCGGATTATCGGCTTTCCCCAAATGGTTTGATGTAGAGAGGTTCTGTTGTACTCTGCTTAGGAAAGACCTCTTGTAGCAAAGGGATGTAATGAAGGCCACTGTGGTGGCCAAGTTGTTAGCATTGTTAGCTATGAAGCTGCTGTCCTAAAAGCACCATGATCAAATCTTGGTACAGGCAGCTGGCACTACTGGTTTAAAGTGTCCACCCTTAGTGGTTTGGCAGATAAAAATCAGCAACCTTGAGTTGGTAACTGCAATAACCAGGATGGTTCAGTGGTCTGGTATGCCAGAATAGTGAATAGCCCGCCACAGGCTCAAAGGCCTAAGTTATTGGGGGGGGGGAATGAGCACCGCGGCTAAGCACCCCATGGTCTCAAGCGTCCCCTCCCCTTTTATCATTCATTTCTGAATTTAGCTGTAAAAATAAAATGCGGTATACTATAGACTTTCCACTTGTGCAAATAGATTATTTGTTGTATGTTATTTCCCCTTGTGGGGAGCAACAGTTGAGACAATCAGCTTCAGTTACCCCTTCAACCGTTTGTACTTGCTTTTACTATTATATTATGTAATCGACATGGCGGTTGTAAATATTAGCTCTATAGTTACGAGTGAAATCAGTTCAATTAGGAGAACCTCATAACTTTCGAAAATCCGAAATTCGGATTCCCCAAATGCTTCGCGTGGATAGTGGGTGAGGAGGAGTTGGAGGGAGTATTTATACACGAATACCTGTTAAAATAAGGTGAGACAGCGGTTTATTTGTGCATGATTAAATTCTTAATGACTCAGAGATTAAAGTGGTGGTTGTTGGTGCATGATTACAAAAACAAATGTGGATAATTGAGGATTTTTTAAAAGTAGCAGGTGGCTTGTGCCGAGTGAGCATGATGGGTCATGATAGAACGTTTCCAGAGCTTTATTTACGACAGAAGGCATATCAGATTAGGTCACCATTTAATATGTGAATCCATGTCATAAATGCTGCAGATTTACAAGTCCACGTTTTTGTTGAATTTACAGTTACCAGCATTTGGCTAATACCCAAATGTTACCTTGAACTTTAGGCGGTCTTATCATTTTATCGCTGAGGATGGTAAGTCATAAGGGGCATTTTGTGCTGCTGAACTTGTCATTTTCACATAGTAACACCATAATTTATACGTTTTTTTATATGGGTCAAGAATAATCCAACCACAGGTCCTGTTTCTGAATTACGGTACCTAATTTTCATTATTTTACAGGTACGCAGCACATGGGTCAGTCATCAGATTCCCATTTTAGTATTAATTTTTGTCAGTATTTATATAGCAGCAGCTTAATAATCCCAGCAAGAATGATCAATGAAATTATGTGTATTCTGGTACTGTAAATGTATGGTTTAATTTAAACAACAGAAAAACTACCGCCTAACTTCGTATTCTTCCTGCTTCTTTTCAATACAGTATTTTTCAGGTTATTTTGTGTGGTGGTAAGCAGTTGCTTGTGGAGGAAATCTTCCTAGTTTTTATGTTTTGCCTTATGTGTGTACTGTTTCTCAAGATGGCAGACATAAACTTATTAAAAAAAGTCAAAATGCATTTACTTGTACATTTCAGCAGGTTAGGATTGAGGGTTAGTGCCCCTCCCTGTAAAACAAATAACTCGGAGTCATTGGCCACCCTGTACGGGATTATGGCGTCTGGCAATAGATAAATAGATAGATAAGATTGATTCATTGAGACATTGATTATTATATTAGATGAGTCCTGGTATAGGAGAAACCGATGATGAGAATGGGCAGTTTAGACCCAGATTTGGTGATATGAGCAGGGTCAGTTAACCTAACTCAGTTTTTTCCCATAATTTGTGCTCATGTTTTTTTTGTTTTTTTTCTCCAATACGAGTTTCCACCATCTAAGCAGCCCTCCATTAATGTATCCCAGTCATATAACGGGACCCTCTTGTACTGCAATTTAGGTTAGGTTAAGTAAAGTTAGGTTAGGTTGGGTTGGGTTAGAGATTTGTGTCAGATTTGATTGTTTTCTGAGCAAGTTAGGTAAGATCAGTGTTGATTGATTAGGGCAGGTTTAGGTAGCGTAATTGTTATGGAAGGTTAGCTTAGCAACAATAAATTTTGGTAGATTTGAGGTTTCAGTAAGTCTCTGCCATGACGCTTGAGAAAAAAAAAAAAATGCGTCAGGAAAATTATTGTAGATAAAAACAGTAGTAAAGCAAACTTGATGAAATTGATCAGAAAATCGTAGAAACAACCAAGAAGAAGAGAAGGTGAACTGATAATGCATTTCTGGTGCTTAAACTAAACCGTAAGTTTACTGTGAAGTTTTTCTATTATTTCAGAATTACTCCTAACCAATAGAGACTGAAATTAATACATTTACCAAGTACTTCTGTTAAGAGATTAACACACATACTGCTTTATCTATTTCTTATCTTTCTTCTGAACTTCATCCCACTGCCTTGTTTAGGTTATATATCACTAAATTGCACATTCTCTTTTTCCAGTATTTACTCATCACCAGCTCTGATGTTTCCTGCTTTATGTCCCTCACGATTTATGGTCTTAATCCTTACACTTTGATGTCTAGCTTCTCTGCTCTTCAGATTTTTTTTTTTTTTTTTTTAATGCAAGGAAGAAGGAACCAAAGGCCACTCATGATTTAACATGCCTCAGTTGATCAAATACCGGTAGCTGACTTAACGGACACCATGAAGCCATTGGACTTCCATTGGCCGTAACAAACAATATATGTTAAATGGGGCATGATGGGTCACGGTGCATGTGACAAGACATGAAGTAAACTTCAAAAGAGCAAAATTATGAGCCAAGTTAGTGTAAAATGGTTATATTTTTCATTTTAATACAGTACTAGAATATGCTCATGTACTCCTTTTCAAACATGTGCTTGGAATTCCACCTCATGGGAAACCATCAGATATAACAGATTAACGGCTTTTTCAGATCAGGTTTCCCCCCACTTCAGTCAGTTATCAGGAGGGTATGCTGTAGTTGCAGTGTCAGTTGGGTGTAGTTCCAAAAGTTTACAAATTTATTTATATTTTGGGTGGCTCAGTGGGTTGGAGCGCTCCGCTCTGACCGTAGGGCCGGAGGATCGAATCCACCCAAGGGTCATTGGTAGACATCAGGAAGGGCATCCGGTCATAAAACGCTACACGCTCCAAACCAAAGTCCTCTACCCAGGGGCAACGCCTTAGCCCTTATCCAAAAAAGGGGTACCTGGCGTAAAACTCACTTTTTATCAATGAAGCATTTCTGTGATATAGACTGGAAATACCAATTATTCCAGATAAATGTCAAAATCACAGACGTTTGTTTGTACAAAGATAATTTTTAAAAAAGTGTAATCCTTATGCAAATATGAGTGAAAGGTACCCTTTTAGAAAATATACTGGGTAAATGTACAGTTTTCCACATAAGTTGCCATACTCGAAGGACATCCCCCCTGGCCTCCCCCAGCATCAAGGTGCCTGGCTGTAGATAGACCATGAGACAAACATTTCTGTCCTTATTCAGTAATGACCTTTCATCCACAACATGTCTCCCTTTCTCACAGACAGGGTTTCATTACTACAGGTAATCATGTTCATTCTCTTTGACACCTTACTTCCTCCTGGGAACACTGTAACAGGGATGGCCTTAACAGAAATGTGTCCAGATTACCTTATCTCTGCATATCCATCTTACTCTCTGAAACACTCATCCTCGTGTTACTGTTTCACTAATATACTGTCCCACCCTGGTCTTCCATACCACGTAAGGTTTCCCTTTATTTGCACTGCCCTCAGTCTCACTTTCGTAAAATACACATCAGTCAAATTTGATGCTGTAACATTGAAGAAAATTCATTATATCCATCCTCACATGACTTTTTTAAAGTTTGGTTTTAGTACCTTTGTTGATTATTCTATTTGGGAGCAGTGTAAACTCTTAGTAAATGTGCTTTTGGTCCATTATCTGCTACAATTTTTAAAATGTGTTTTTTGACACTGGTAGATACAGTACTGCATTATGTACAGTACAGTATTCAGTAAATACAGTAAAGAGGGGAGTAATTCTCCAGATCCTAGCTCTATGTGTTATTCCATCATCATCATCATCAGAATCACCTGGACCTCCTTTCCCACCATAGGTCAGGGTGAGGAGTAGCAATATCTAGACAGCCTAAATTTGCCCATCCAGTGGGCCACTCTTCCATTCACTCATCATTCAAGCCCACGGAATCCTGGCTCTATCTGATACGCCAAAAAACATTCACCACATTCTGTAGCATAAACGTATCCGATAGTGTTATTCCATATGTGTTTAAAGTGATCTAACGTAAACATACACGATGGCCTCTGCAACCATTACCTAACCTCATACTGTATAAGTTTAACAAAGATGCAATGGTGGACAGGGCAAGGAGCTGGAGAATCAACCCTTCTTGCACCATTTACTAAATAAATATGGAAAAGTAAGAGAGAAGACTCCGTCCCTCAAGTCAGATTGTAAAAAAAAATAAACAAATAAATGTGGTAGGTGGGGACACTTACCATCCATGCACTCATTGTAGTTATGCTTTGGGTATCTACCCTTTTCTCTCATCCTTCCTTCCTCTTCTGTCTTTCCTTCGTTCTTTCCTCTTCCTTCTGCCTACAGACAGCTTTACACTCCCTCTTCTGTCTTTCATTCTTTCCTCTTCCTTATGCTTATGGGTGACTGAGTGACAAGCCAAGTGGTTTCCCATACACCAGGAAGCCATTTACTATGCTGGGTGGTAACCATATAACCAGATAATGGTGCCTGGTGGTTTAGTGGGTAATTTAGGCACTCCACTTTGATTGTGCCTGTGTAGGTTTATATCCAAAGGGTGGTTAGGGTTTATTGCTCACATAATGCCACCCAGGGATGAGTGAGGCTGGTCACTCTCATCTTAAACGTCAGGACCAACTTGTCTAGCCCAGGGCTCCTATGCTCCTTATGGGACGACATAGGATTGGATCATGGCTGGATAAATAAAATAAATCCAAAATCTCAAACTCAGGTGCTGAATAAAGTATTGGGTATGGTAATAAAATTTGATTACACCATCATTATGATGGTAATCTTAAACTGTGTAGTCTACTATAATCATTGCAAATTTTGTTGTACTTGTGAGGTAGCTGAATTAATGGAATACAAAATGTTCTTCAGTAACATCATTTACACAGTACTGTGCCTCTGATATCTCATCTTAGATCATCTTACATTTTTTACAGTTCACTTCTCATTTGCAAATGTTTCCTTGGTTTCTCCTTTATGATTTATAGACTTTCATCTGATTCTATGTTGTAAGATTTTAGTGTTACTAAAAATATGTACAGTACCAAGAGATACAGGTTTTTTAATGCTTCCGTACCCAGTGAACAGAATATGATAGGAGGAAAATGATGCATCATTGTAGCTCCTTAGGTATTTCAACAATTTTACAAGCAAGGTACTTCATTTTAATAAACCCCCACATGGTCCTACATCTATCTAGTACAGTACTGGGATATGCGGCCAGAGCACGTGCCTGGCTCAGGGAAAATGGACGACCCTGCCCTGCATAGTCCTGGGTCTCCCTTGGGTAATGTGTAACACTCGTTAGCCCTTTAAACAGGTAGTAGTAGGTGGATGCTTACCATAATCCTGAGAGGTACCACCATGGGAATGGCAGTGGCATGGGGCCAAGGCCCAGTAGCTGGCCTTCCACAGCACAACACTCCCAGATGGGGAACTCAGTTACATTTATCAAGTAGTCAGAATCTGGGTATATATATCATTTATTTATTTATTTATTTTATTTTATTTTTGAAGTAATTAAAATACAGAAAATGTTAAGAATTTCTCTGTGATTGATGTCTTCAGACAGTGGCAGTGATCATAGTTGACATTTTCCCTAGTGACTGATTGTCACAGTATTGGGGAATATTGGAAAGATCTTTAGTCGATTCAGTTTGCTTGACAGAAATCTTGGTCCTTTTGCATCCTAATTCTTGTAACTGAATGGTGGAATGATAATACTTCATCTGTAAATCCTTTCCATACCACTTTCATGACTGTCACCTTATTGTAGAGAGAGAGAGGGAGAGACAATCTTCCCAAAGCTTGACGAATACATAGCAGAAAAAAATCCAGCATCTAAAATATGTTCTAGTTACGATAGTTTTCGTTAGTTTTTGCCACTTGTAAGTTTTCTTCAGATGACACTGAGAAGATAGTTGTTTCTCTGACTATAGTTAATATCATGTTATAGTTCAGGTTATGAGATGGAGAGATGGCAATTTTACACTTAATTAAAGCAAACAGACCATAGGTAAAGTTGCAAAGAGGTACGTTAGTGCTAAGTTTCTCCTTCTGTTCTTCAGAGTACAGCTGAGATGAGGGTAGCAGCCAATCTAAGTTTCATGTTTGCCGAGGCTGGGGATCTGTTAGCAAGGTACCGAGCAGCAGCTGAGGCGGGGTTCAAGGCGGTCGAGTGTGCATTTCCCTACTCTGTTCCAGCACAGGATTTGGCGGCAGTTTTGAGGGATACAGGACTGAAGCAGGTCCTCATCAACTCAGATCCTGGTGAGAAAGAGAGACGGAAAGGAGGTGGAGGAATCATGGGAGAGAGTGGGGAGGGGGGGAGGACTTATGAGAGAAAGAAAGAGGGGGTGGAGGATTCATGAGAGATACAGCAGTCAAATTTGTTATGACATGGTTGTACCGTAATATTCCTGTCATCCCCTAATTTTTCATTTCTTACAATGTAAGTTCCTTTTGGTGGAACTGGCTGACTAATGCTTGCACAGCACATAGCCTTCTAAGATGGATGTTATTATTATAAGATCTCCTCAAGCCAAAGAATATTTGGTGTTAGTAAAAAAAATTTGCCTTAGCCAATTCTGACCCAGCCAGTATTACAGGTCTCCCCAGACCAAGCAGAATTGTCAGACAGGAGGAGGAATGAAATAACATCATAGCCTTTTTCATAGAGTTGTGCATAAATGTGTCTGATATAAAATTGTGAGGTGGAGCCAGGGTGTCAAAAGAATGTTGTATGAATACCCCTCCCCCACTTTTTTTTTTTTATAATCCCCCTGTTATATTTTACCTTGCCCTAGGGTGGGAAAGGAGGTCCGGATGATGATGATGATGATGATGATAGATTTTTGTCTTTCCCTGCTTTCTGGACTACGGTATGCCTGACACTGTCCATTGGTGAAAAAAGAGGCTTGGTTGATGATATTGTATACTTGGGGGATGGGGGAATGGTGAATGCTTGCTTATGTCATGATATCAATAATAGTCATGGGAGTAGTAGTAGTAGTAGTAGTAGTAAGGTAATAGTAGTAGCAGTAGTTGTAGTAGTAGTATCTTCCCATTACTAGGTGACAGAAGCGCTAGGTACTCATTTGTTCACAGTGTTTGTGTGTGCAGGTGATGTAGGAGCGGGTGATGTAGGGTTTGCAGCAGTGCCGGGACAGGAGGCCAGGTTCATGCAGAGCCTAGAGCGATCCATCACATATGCCAAGGCCCTCGGATGTCACAAGTACGTAGTGAGATTTTCAGGTTTTTGAAATACTGTAACAGTAATTTTTATTTTTTTATTTTTTTACTTATTTTTTTTTTTAGGAACTTTTTTTTCCTATATATATATATATATATATATATGTACTGTATACATATTCTTTCTGGCAATAGATAGATAGATAGATATTTTTGCTGGACCCTATCTCACCCCATCCTGTCATAAGTACAGAATATACTGTGCACAGGTTATCAGTTTTTTTTGTAAAACATTAACAGTCCTCCAATCCAACCACCAGTAATTCCAATATCCCCTTACTCCAAATTTTTCAAGATGAAATTTTTAAAAATTTCTGAGCATTTTTCAAATTTTTCTTGGCTTTATCTAAGGACTTATCTGGCCTGGACTTGCCCTTGGACTTGGATGTACCTGCCTGCAACTATTCAGCTACACTTCTGTGCATTTCTGGTGAATAAAACAATAGCCCATATCATATGAAGTGTTTATTTAATGATCATGTACATATTTCTAATGTTTTCAGAGGTCCCTCCCAGTACTGTAGTTCGAAAAAACCAGTAGTCCGAAAGACCCTCGGTCCCCTGCGATTCGGACTACAGGACTTTTACTGTACTGTAATAGTTTTCTTTTTACTTATTTTTTAATTAGAGAGATAGATAGATAATATTTATTTCCATTTATTTATTATTTATCTTACTCAACATGGTGCTGCTAATGGGTGGCTGCCCTTTCTTCTCTTCCTTCCTTCTTTCCTTTCTTCTTTCCTCTTATGTCCTTCTTTCTTTCTTCTTCCATATGTGGGTGACTCCACACTTAGTGAGAAGTTAAATGGTTTCCTGTACACCAGGAAACTATTTAATACACTTAGTGATAACCATATTGCCAAACTATGGCACCTGGTGGTTTAGTGGGTAATTAAGGCACTCCAACTGGATTGAGTCGGTGTAGGTTTATATCCAAGGGATGGTTGGGCTTTTTGCTTACGTAATGCCACTTGGGGATGAGTGAGGCTGGTCACTAATCTTAAATGTCAGGACCAACTTACCCAGCCCTAGTGTCCTATGCACCTCATGGGGTGACACAGGATTAGATGATGTATGACATATATGTGCGTGTGTATGTATATACTGTATATATGTATGTATGTATGTATGTGCAATACTGTATATACAAGTATACCTCGATATATGATACCCCTAGATGCGATACCCTGGCTTAACGATGATGGTAGAAATACTGTACCACCATATCCCACCTAAAGATGGCCAAACCCAAGTTGAATGATGGGTTTTGATTTCTTAAAGCCGATTTTGATATTTTAGACTAAAATTGTGTTTAGGTTGATTTATAAACTGTTTTTTGACTTAGATTAATGTGTTTTAGCCGTAGATGGGGTGAACATTGTCAGTTTGGTGGTACAGTTTACTAAGCTTGATTTTTTCCAGCCATATTTGACGATTTTCATATTTTATTTGTGTTTTTAGTGAGTTACTTATAGGTGTTAGACTTAGGTTAGCTTCTTTTACAGCTGTTAGGCCATTTAGATTGGCTTTAAACTTGTTTTTGGGCTCATTTTGGTGGGTTTTGGACCTGGTTGTTGGGGAAACCCAGGGCTGGAAAGTGCATCCCAGTACTTTACATTTAAAAGCCTCGATATATGATACCCTGGCTAACGATGGTTTTTTACCTAACCAATTGCATGGTTAAACCGGGGTATACCTGTATATTTAGTGTAAGCCTTGGGGGGACTAGGTCTATGATGGAAGAGTTGAGAGTTATGATGGGACTGGAGTGTACCGGTGTTGTGATGAGGAGAGGTAGATTGAGGTGATTTGGGAATGTGGAGAGGATGGGGAATGGTAATTGGGTGCAGAAAGTGAGAAGCATTGATATTAGGGGTGGGGTCACAAGGGGTAGACCAAAAAAGACCTGGGATGTCATTAAGTGTGATCTAATGGTAAAGGGACTGAACAGGGAGGCTGCCAGAGATCGAGTAGCATGGAGAGCCATCATTTGGTGACCAAGACCAACACATGCAAGCATGTTGGAGCCTTCAAAAACAAAATGAAACAAACCATATGTATGTATGTATATACATTGTATACCCCTCTCTGGACTGAACCTCATCCATCTTTAGGTAGAGAAAGAGGTCTGGTTGATGACAGTGATGATGAAGGTAGTGGTGAACCACTTCACATTATAACTTTACACCACACCTTTCCCAGACTGCACATCATGTCAGGGCGGCACAATGCTGACTACTCTGAGAAGGCCCATCTAACCACCCTGGAGAAGAACCTGACACATGCAGTGGATCGATTGTCACAGGAAGGCATCATGGGCCTCATTGAACCCATCAACCCAGTCTCTATGCCTGGCTACTTCCTTAACAACTATGATGCTGGTGAGGAAGGTGGAAGTACAGTATGCCGGTTATCCTTGTATCAAGTTTTTCTCTTTTGTTGTTGTCTGACCCTACCTCACCCATCTTTGGGTGGCAAAATCAGGCCAGGTTGTTGATGATGAATACTGTATATTATTATTATTTATCCAAGGGGTGGTTGGAGTTATTGCTCACGTAATGCCATGCAGGGATGAGTGGCTGGTCACTCTCATCTTAAATATCAGGGCCAACTTGCCTAGCCCCGGGCTCGTATGCTCCTCATGGGGCAACGTAGGATTGGATGATGATGATGATGATTTATTATATATATGCCATGCACATCCTGTGTGAACCAAGGTGTTGCCTGCATTTAACCCCTTAAACGCGGATCGTCTCGTTTGCGACGCTCGGCAAAAAGGACATAACGGCGGATCGTCGCATTTGCGATTCTAGTAAATTTTGAATAACCGCGGGCAAGCAGGCTCCAGCTGGTATTGTCTGTCAGTACCACCACCCTTTAGCTACAACTAGCATACTTTACCTTTGTACTACTGCAGTTGTTGCCAAATATCGCGTTTTTCCCCTGTCCCCCCACCACCACGGCCCGGCCAGCCTGGCTGTGATACATGGCAGCGCTCTGAGCGCTCAGAACTGTAAATCTGCGCTCTCCTCTCACAAGCAGTTTATGCTAATAGGAAACGCTTGTTTCCCCAGTTGTAACACTAGCTTTTTTCTCACGGTTTGCCCCTGTTTAGCGTCAGTTTACTGCAGGCTTTCAAAGTGACATTATGGCGAGTTCTAGCTCTTCCCAGTCAGTGCAAGCAGCCGACAGGAACGAGAATAAAGTGGCGGGCGTAAGGCAGAATAAAAAGCGCGCCGTGGTGATCTTTTGAGAAGTAATATGATTGAAAGTAATGTAGTATACATGTTTTTAGCTGTGAAAATGGAAATGTTTGTTGAGTGACGGGAAGACCGCCGCCACGGTGCATGTCGGCCGTATGCTCCGTTGATTTTAGCCTTATTTTCAGTGCTTATTGTACAAATACTGATTCCAGACTACCTTTACATTGTAGTATAAAGTTTACTGTGACAGAATGAGGCTGTGGTAGAGGGGAAACCGGGTTGCTGGAGGTGTGAAAGTGAAGATTTGGTTACCCAGCTTTGCAAGTCTCCACAAGTCCTTGGGTAGTCCACGAAGGCTCAACACCTGTCTCTGGAGAAAGCTGAATGTAAGTACTATCTGCCATACCAAGTATAATGTTCTAGGGTTAATCTCTGATTTTTGGCTAATATTTTCCTACAGGTACTCAGACCGCGATACAACCCCGCCATTCGGGGGGGTCGACTGTTCACGTCCGCGTTTAAGGGGCTAAAGGACTGATGAAGGCTTTAGTATTATGTGAATGATTGTGTGGCCAATTTCTGGACTCAGTCTCACCCCATCCTTAGATGGGATAGAAGGCCAGAGATGATGATGGTGGTTGTTGTTGTGTTGGTCACAGTCTTTGTGGTGATTATTATTGTTATATTATTTTTAACCCTGATTTCTGGACAGTGTCTAACCCCACCTCTGGGTGGGGAAGAATAAAAAAGGGTTGGATGATAAGGATGAGGGATGATGGGGATTTTTAGGTGTGAATAAGCATGGGTGGTAATGATAATGATTAAAATTTTTCTTTTTGTATCCCCACAGCAGTGTCCTTGGTAGAGAAATTTTCCTCACCACACTTGCGGCTACAGCTTGACATCTTTCACCTGCAGATGATTTGTGGTAATGTCACCAACAATATCAACAAGTTCATCCCACTTACAGGTGATTATGATTGCATTTATGACACTGTGGTTGGATGTTATAGTAACAGTGGTATTGAGTTATGCCTCTGAGGTGAAGTTAGGATTCTTGATCCTTGAATGATGAGTGAGCGTGTGACCCATTTACTTAGAACTGCTGCTGATTGCTTCTTCCTGTACCAGGTTTTGTTCTTGTTCTCTGGACTGTACCTCACCATATCCTTAGGTTAAGGGGAAAAGGGGTAGGGATGATGATGATGATGATGATTATATTACTTTTTTTTTTTAATGAGAATGAATGGAGGAAGGAAAACCAAAGGAGATTAAAAAAAAAAAAAAAAAAATGTGCCTAAAGGCATCCTTCATTCATAAAATATTAATAACAACTGGATTTAAATAAAAGTGGATTAAATGTTTGTGGGAAGCAACTCCCAAGAAGTAAATTCCAGAGTAGTAGTAGTATTGGGGATACATGAATTTTAATAAGCAGAGGTTCTGCATTGCGGGGGAGAGAGAGTACCAGTAAATCATGGGCACTCTCAGCTGCCTGAGTTTTTTGGAGGAAAATGTGAAGGGGAGGGACAATTGAAGCAAGTTCATCAGATCACTTGTGGTAAAAATATCGATAAAACAATGTTAAAGATGCGTCATCTCTGCGCACTGAATATGGAGGAAGGTCCATTGTAATCTAATGGTTTTGTTTTGAATTTTGTCCAACTGCTTCAGTGCAGCTGTTCCACATCCACTCCACAGTGGTGAACAGTATTCAGTCTGAGAACGCACGTGACTTTAGTATTTTGTGGCCAACTGCTCGTCAGTGAAGAATTCACGAACTCTGTACAGAAGTCCCAATTTTTTAGAAGCATTTTTAGCAAGGGATTTAACATAAGCTGTCCAGCTTAGGTTGGTGTTTACTGTGACACCTAGGATATCAGTTGTGGTGGAAATGGGAATATTGACATCATTTAAAATTAAGAGGGCATCTGAGGGATTCTTTCTGTGGGAGAAATTAATGTACAGTATTTAGTTTCCTGAGCATTAAGTGAGACCAGATTTGTTTGTCCCCATTGATTAATTTTAGAAAGGTCCTGGTTCAGAGGAATTGCTGTGTTTATTTGGGAATTTATAATATTAGATTGTGTAAAGGAGGTACTAAATGTGACAGAACTTTGAAGTGTTGCGTAATCTACATGAGAGTGTATTGGGTTGTGAGTGACTGATCGGAGGTCATTTATATGAATGAGAAAGAGGGTTGGCACCAAAAATTGATCCCTGAGGTACGCCAGCATTTATGGAATGAAATTGGGAATAATTTCCATCTACCATGACCCATATTTTTCTATTATGAAGGTAAGAAGAAATTAGAGGAACCAGTGATGCAAGGCCATAATGTGACATCTTAGACTATGGCCCGGTGCCATACTTTGTCAAATGCTTTTGAAATATCAAGTGCTATTGTGTGTGTTTCACAATGTTGGTCTATTGTTTTGTTAATCTGATGGGTAAGAAGGCAAAGAATGTCTACAGTTGAACGTTCTTGTCTAAATCCATACTGCCCATCATTGATTAATTTATTGATTTCTAGGTGCTTGACTGTGTGTTTGTTTATTAGTGTCTCAAAAACTTTACCGAGAATTGAAGTTATAGCAATTGATCTGTAGTTTGATGGATCATAAGTGGCCCCATTTTAGGAACAGGATGGATATTTGCTTCTTTCCAAGAGGCTGGAAAACTTGAGGTACGGATGCATAAGCGGAAAAATTTTGCCAATACAGGAGCCAACACTGGGGAACAATTTTTAAGTACTATTGAAGGAATTTCCTCTGGACCAGTGGCTTTGTCTACTGAGAGATTCTGTAATACAGCTTGTATGTATCTTGTGTGAAACTTGAAAGGGGATATTTGTGGGGAATCAAAATCAAGTATAGGAATATATACAGTAAAACCTCGATATATCAGACTTCAATAGACTAGAATTCACTTTTATTGTAATCGAGGAGCTATTGGACTAAATTCCTATATAAATCGGAAAAAGTCCGATAAAGCCAGAAGTGGTCCGAACTGCCTGGCCACTTCAGCTATATTCAGCACAGTAAGGTAAATAAAAGACTTGTTTATCAGTGTACAGTACGTTATTATTATATATATTATACCATTTGATTAATGTAGTGAAGTTATAACACAGTACAGTACTGCAATCGTAGTCAAAACAGTTTAGAAACCATTCATGCGATCCGGACTAATGTCTGATATGTCGGAAAAAGTCTGGGTTAGCATGGGGAAATCCGGATGTCGCTTTTATCGGAATTTCACATATTTCGGAATGGGTTGGGCCTCAATTAGTCTGTTATAGTGAGGTCTTACTGTATTGTGATGTTCTGTTTTTAGGGTTGAGTTTGTTGAAAATTTATCAACAAGAAGGCTGGCTTTTCTACGTGGGTCACTTACTAGATTTCCATTGGGGGACTGTAACGATGGAATGGAAGAGGTGGTAGTAAAGTTAGATTTGAATGAATTAAGGGTAGACCACAATATATTGTTATCATTTGGGTTGTTTAGTAGTTTGTTAGCTTGTCTATGAAGAAAGTTTATTTTAGAAAGATTAATAATAGTTTTGGTATGGTTTCTGATATTTCTATAATTGTTAAAGGCTTCTTTAGTTTTGGTCCTTGTATAAGTGTTATAGGCTATTGTTTTATGTTCTGTTACTCTAGCACAATTGTGGTCAAACCATTTAGGAGAATTACATCTTTTTTTTATAACTATGATGGGGAATGAGAGTTTCCATGCCAACTTTAATGAAATCCTGTATGTGGCCTAATGTGAAGTTTCCATCTTGAGAGAAAAAGGAGGTCCAAGGAGCATCCATGAAAACATTTTGGAGACTATCAGTCTGGCCTGTCATAGTGCCATTTAGTCACCTTGACAGGTTCAGAGCAGGAGGGTGTGGTAAGTGTTGAATTGATGGCTTGTATCAGACAATGATCAGAGGATCCAAGAGGGGACTTCACTTTGACATCATAATTATCTGAATTGGTTGTTAGAAACAAGCCCAGTAGGTGGGGATTTTTATCAGGGTTGTCTGGTACATGGGTAGGTTGACTGACTAACTGGATGAGATTAAATGAGTCAGCAAGTAGCTCACACTCAAGACCAGAGTCATCAGTTGTGGCTGAATAAGTGAGCCATTCAACATTATGGACATTAAAATCACCCAGGATAGTAATTTCTGATGCAGTATTAATGTTGAGGACACTTAGTTGTGAAGACAGAGAGTCAAATAAACTCGGCTCTGGAGGGGCATTAGGGTAACGGTAAACACAACAGAAATACTTAATTTAACCTAAGGAATTTAATTTGTTTATGGAATAGTCAAAGTAAGGACAATTAACCTGTGGATTGTGAGCCACAGCTCAGGCTGGATAGCGTCACTTTCCGAGCCACAGCACAGGCTGTGCTGGCCGTGCATCACCGCTAACTACTCCATCCCTACGCAGATATACGCATGGCACTACACAAAGACGGAGTGAGAGATTCTTTGCTTTTCATCAGATGATTCCCTGGATGTTTATCTTCAAGTTGATTTTTTTTTTTTTTTTTTTTTTTTTTTTTTTTTAATACGCATGGCCTTATGCAAAGACGGAGAGAGAGAGAGATTTTTTCTTTTCACTAGATGATGCCCTGGATGTTTATCTTCAAGTTTATAATACACTAAATAAAAAAAAAAAAATAAAAAAAAAAAAAAATCCTTCATTTTTTTTGCACCACAGGGTGGGATAAAAAAAAGGTAATTGCACGATCCATGGGTTAAATTTAGCTATTTCCTCCTGGGCAATTTCTGATTTAGCATGGCAACGTACGCCTCCTTTGGGTCTGAAATTTGGAATCAAGAGATAACCAGGAAAATTAAATCTAGCTAAATTGAGGTGTAGTTCGCTTGAGTCTCTATCAAAAATAGCAGATCTGGGGATTCAAACTGGAGGAAATTGTAAACAGAGTTGATGGAGTGAAGTCCCCTAATATTGCAGAAGAAAATTTTACTGCACTGATGAGCAGTTTTGGAGTGCTGCAACACTGAAGGTGTTAACCCCTTCACTCCAGTGACATACTTTATTTATTTTTGATGCATCTAAACAACTTCTTCAGCATGGGGGAGACCTATTGATCTGGAGAGGTTATAAATAGCATTATGTAACCCTTCACTGCTAGGGGTCTGTGTTGAATAGTCATGTGATGTTCAGAGGAGGTTCATAGTAATGGTGTGTGTGTGTGTATATTGCAGGTCACATCCAAGTAGCACAAGCACCCCACCGACATGAGCCATCCTGCCCGGGGGAACTGAACTATGTCTACATCTTTGATAAGCTGCGTGAGGCTGGTGGGTCCATGGTATAACTTTTCTTTATATTTATGCATGCCAGTGTTACTCCTCCCACTTTTGTGCTTTGTCCTTTCTTGTTTTGGGTCCTACCATACTTCATCCAAGTGCAGTAAAAAAATTCATAATGATGATGGTGAACAAGAAGAGAGTGCATCAGTTTTGAAATCTTGGCTTGAATATCTAGTAGAATTTTAGGTTGAAAGTTTGATGGTTATGCTTTATTTTTCGTCTCTCTTGCAGGCTACACAGACTACATAGGAGCTGAGTACAAGCCATCTGTGTCTCGCTCTGCTGCAACACTTGAGTGGATACAGCAGTGTGGGCTCAGCTTCTGATGATGGGTATAGGATAACACAGAGGCCAGACAAAGGTGCTATAGTTAGTAGTGATTGTGCAATACATGTTCTGTAGTGTTCAGGTAGTGTAGAGTATTACAGTATGGTCTGGACTACATCTTCTCTTCCAGGGTATGGTATTAAAGCATGTATTTTTTCAGCATTTAGCATATTGAATATCCCACTGATGCCTAATTATCTAATGGCCTTGGATACCTTTTGTGAAGGTCATGTGTTGTGTAGGTTAAGTCCCTAAGGCAGCCACCCTGCCCCCCACATAGATTGTTCATCTACCCTCACCCCTGGCTGAGGTATCCCCCATCAGCAGCCCAAATAAATGCTTTAGCTATTGCCTTCCTGAGTAAGAGTAGCAGTACAAACCTTTGTTGGAGAAGTGTCTCCCTGATGAACCATCAGTAGGAAAAATTAAATGACTTAGTTATTCCCTGCCTTACAAAGGACTATGGTAGCCTAGCCTCAGGCCCCTACATTTCACAGGGAATAATTTGGTACTGGCCATTCCTGTTCACAATTTTTAATATACACTATAAATCATTGGAGCTTACATTGTGCAGCAGGTACCCATGAATACCATCACTTTAAATGTTATGCACATATACTTACAGAAACTCAACACCATGACCCCAAACTGATCATGTAGTCCAGGTTTAGGTGAAACCAGTATGAGATTTTATTTATATTTAGTCAGTGAATGTTAAGTATTTAGACAGATAAATGAGTGTAGTGGTAGTGATTCTTTGAATTTGTTGGGTTGATACTGGTTTAAGTTAAGGAATTGAGTCCATGTGGTAGGTATTTTGAAGTGCATATATAAAGCGAAATACAGTACTAAAAAAATATGTGAATATGGTTAGTCCTGTGAGGTAGATTCAAGATTCCTGGAGCTTGAATAATGAGTGAATAAGTGTTTGGCTAGCTCCACTGGGCATGCTTTTGATATGGTAGTTCTTCCTCTGGTATGTTTTCACTTTCTGCGTTTTCTGGACTCTCCCTCATCCGATCCTTAAGTGAGGAAATATGGTTAGATTGATGATGTAAGTGGGATGATGATGTTGATGATGATTAAAGTGGGATGATATGGGGACGATAAATCGTTCCTTGAAGAGTGTGATTTTGGGTGACGAGTGACATTATTGCCAGTTTGTGAGTTTAAAATGTAACAGAATTAATGTATCGGAATGACAGTAAGATTTAAAGTAAGAGAAAGGAAAATTATTTCTTGAGTGCAACTATAGATAATGAGGTGCTTTTGTGAATTTCAGAGTTTAGAATTAACATTAAGGCTTAAAGTATGGGCATATGAGTAAGATTAAAGTGTATAGATATATATTGTTAAACTATAAAAGTTGTACATACATGAATAAAGTTGAAGCTGTATAACAGTGTATGCTGAAATCAGATTCACAGTAACTTATGCTGATTTGTTTTTATAAGAATTAAGTTTCATTGATATGCATACACATTTCTTTGAATATTAATGACTTTATTACTATCCAGCATAGTGGTATATAAGTATACATATATTTGCCACATAGTATCAGGGACCCATTGTTGCATAGGGCTTATTGTAATTCCTTGTTTAACATACTTTCACATACAACATTTTTCACTGAAGCTACACATTCTGCATAATTCAGCGGTCAGGATTTGCAGTGAAATTATAGGGGTGAATCAACTCAGACTGCGATTTATCTCATTAAATCACTTTCAGTATTTCCTTTAATCGCTTATGGATGTTAACGCTCAATACATACAGATGAACTCAGTCACAATATGGAATACATTCGTCAACATACTGCAAAACTGAAGATGATTTTTTATCTTTAGAAAAATCAGTCGCTCGTACTGATGCCTTACCCTTACTTATAGCGATTTTCACAGAACATTTTAGTTTTTAGGAAGACATCTGTTGTGCGAAGTGAAGAATTATTATTTTCTCAGAATATTCTGAGGCATTAATTAATGTCCTTCAGCTGATGGAACATCATTATCTTATTTTTGCTATCTCTAGACAATTTCATTCAGCTTAGGGAATATGTAGTGTATGGGTAACTCTGTATCTAACCTCCCAAGTCCAGAAAGTCTCTCCAAAGCTGGCGATAGCAGAAATAAAATGAAAAACTCATTATCGGACAGAAGAAACTAACCCTCAGTTTTGGGAGGTTTTCCAGTCAAAAATAAAAAGGTCTTGCATTAGCTGCACGGAGTACAAGACTTTGGTCGTCTCCCAAGGTTAAGGGTTATTTGGATAGTTTCCCTTCAGACTTTTTTCTACACCATATAAATTGTCTAATCAGAGTAAAATAAGTCATCTGCCAAGGTTTAAGAGTTAAGTGAGGGTTTGTTTGTATGTACCATACTCTTTTTTCCTGTACAGTATTGTTAATATTTTGTATGGTGTCACGTCTTTAATAAATACATTTTGTCTACTTATTCTACCCTGCACATCACTGTCTTTGCGAACTACTGAATCGTATAGAGATTAAGAGCGAACTTATTAGTTACTGATATCCATTCTAATACATATAAATAAAGTAGTCTGGCTATAGATAGATCGAATAGATAGTTTCTCATGACGTTATGGGTAAGGGTCTTGACCATTCATCACAATCATCTCATAGTCTCTCGTTCTGTAATGGGTAAGCATCACCACCACCTGTCGTCATCATCATGCCAACTGTAATTCACTCCAAAGAGGTGGGGTGAGATATAATCCAGAAACAAAGGCAAGGTAAACCACAGAAGTAGGATAACTATCAAATTGCAGACCCAGTGAAAAGGACTACACAGTTATTCACACTTCATCCAAGCTTTCGAAAACTTGGCATGGTTGATTTATGTGATGAAACTGGGCTACTCTTACATCTTGGATACTCTTGTACAGTATAATAATGCAAAAAATTAGGTGGGTGTTATTAAAGACAGTGTTCTGTTTACTTAACTAGATGTAAAAGTCCCATCTCTCCACCTTGATTGCTAAGTTAGAACAGGTAATTAACATTAGAATAATGGTGCTAGTCACAGAAAAGTGCTATGGAAAGTTCAGTACCTGGTGCAGATCAGATGCAATGTAGTCAGCAAAATGACTATGTTTCTTAGGTGTAAATTCTGATGCTACCTATGAAGCTGATTTGACGGTTAACTTCAATTTACAGTATTCCAGTCCCCACCCCTCCCCCCAGCCCGTTTCCTTCAACTCGGTGTTAGAAAAATACAACACTGCAGCTCAGCATCCTCTCCGTTGCACTTCTCTTTGATAAGCACCATATTCTGTTGTTAATATCCTGCTGTAGCTCAGCATTTGAGATGGAGAGATGGCAGTTTTAAGACTAGTTACAGTAATCAGTACAGTTGTATGGAAAAAAGGTTGAGATACTTGTATTAAAAATGTATCAGCATCAGCATCCAGACCCCTTCCCACTTAAAGATAGGGTTCAGAGAGATAAGAGGGGGAGGGGGATTATAGGAGAAACTAAACTAGTCTGCCCAGGTAATTGTCTCACACACTCATTCACTAACCATTCAAGTCCTTGGAATCTTTACTCCACCACACTAGTAATAATGACTTGTGACTGTTTTCATTTATGCTTCTTGTTCCTTTGCTTAAATTTTAATTGTGAAGGGGAAGGAGAAGCCCAAGATTGTTATGGATATTTATAGAAAGTCCATAGTTGTTATAGTATACTTAATCTGACAGATGCCCCTGACCTTATTCAGCTTGAACTGTATTGGTTGTAGCTCAGCAAATTCACCCATTTCAGCCTAGTTAATGGCCAGGGGTAGTCAGACTTGAGGGTTGATTAGTTACTATGAGGACTTACTCCACCCTCATGACAAAGGCTGTTTGAAGTATAAGCAAAAAGGATTTAGTATGGAAAATTGTGGGGGTGGCCCAGTTGTGTTAGATGAAAGGAAACTAACTACAGATGTGATAAGCCTGCATTCCAAAATATAGAGTGCAGGTGCAGGCAGATGTGTATATTTATCACATTCTTCAGAAATTACTGAAAAAAATAGGGTAGTAAAAGTACCTTGAGCCATGTGGAGAGAATGAGAGACTGAGCAGGAGAGTATGTGAATGAGATTGAGTTGGTGAGAGAAAGGGAGACTGAGGATGAGATAGAGAGATGGAGTGATGTCAGTGAGGGATGTGTGAACTGAGAGAGGGCAGTCTGATGGTGAAGGACAAGGTGGAGGTGATTTGTTTGTGGCCATTCCTTCCAGAATTAAGGCATCTGATTATAGAAAGATAGAAACTATTGCATATCTTGGAAGGTGGTTTGTTATATTCAGTTTCCTATATAGAAAAGCAAGGTCCTTTTGTGTAGCCATTATTTCATGTTAGGCAGTTGAAAGAATAAGGGGACCAGGAATTGAAGGTTGCTTTGTGTTGACATATGGAGGGGGGGGGGCATGGTAGCTCAGAGGTAGAGCTTCAGGCTCTGGACCAGGGGGTCATGAGTTCAAGCCACACCCAGAGACTACAGTGCCAGGTGGGGTAGCTCACACCTGTAACCTAGCAGGGCTATATGATCCAATACAGGGTCTAGCTCGGGGGAATGCCATTTCTCCCATTTGTGTTGATATAGGCATGTACTAGTTACATCACTTACATTGCAAGCAGACTTTTACCTCCTGAGGTGTGTCTGAGAATTTGTTTGTCTTTAATTTTTGTCCCCAAAGAGATCTCGGCAGTATTGCTCAAGATCATCATATTTTTTAATATGGGAAGTAGAATCTGCATCCTAGGGACAGTTTATGTGCTCCCTGTTGAGGCTTCAAGCACCCATAGTTGGACAGCCCATCTATAGACCATCAGACCAGATGTGGTATAAAGCTGGGTCATGTGTCCAGCTCAGGGAAGATGGACACCCCTGCCCTGCATAGTCCCAAGTCATCCTTGGGCAAGGTGTAGCACCTGTTAGCCCACCAAAAAAGGTAGTACTGTAGGTGGATGGCTACCTTTGTCCTAGGAGGTACTACTATGGGAATAATGTGAGGCCAAGGCCTGGTAACTGGCCTTGCATAACACTCAGGCGGGGAACTCTACCAGGTTCCCCAAGTACCGTAGTAAAAGCCAAGCTGCTGGCACTACAACACATACATATCTCCGATACACAATTAATTGGCAGGAGATAGAGAAGCTTGCCATTAATTAATTGATAAAATTAGAATAGTGAGGCCAGATTTTCACCTCATTTTTTTTTTTCTAGGATGGTCCAGTGATCCTACAGACAAATTGAACCCTGACCTCTGACCGTCAGAACTACAAGACAACTGCTGTTCTAACTAAGCCCCAAATGATCCTAAGTAATAATGTGTGATGGTAAGCTGGGTGTGGAAGCCAGGAAGAGATTTACCAGGATTACTTATGACCTACATACCTCTTCGGAGTTCCTCAGGACTTGGCCAGACTCTAAAGAACTCTAGGATTTCAGGTAAACACACACACACACACACACACACACACACATATATATATATATATATATATATATATATATATATATAAACAAACACCAGCTACAGTCTCCCATGCTGCATGATCTCAGGTAGCCTACCTACTTTTTTATCCCTGAGGACACATTCTGACCTCATGTCTTTTTTTCGGTCTGCTTATCGCAGCTCTGCCCTGTATATTCACACCTCGTCTTATGCTCCCAATTGTTATCCTTCATCCTGTTCGCATGCCCAAACATCTTAATATAACTCTCATCACAACACCAATACCTTAAAGTCCTATCCTTCCTCTCAATTCTTCAGTCACAATCCTAACCCCCAAGGCCTCTCGTTCAAGGACACACGACACATACATCTAATAATTCATTTCTCTACTTGTGAGCTACGAATATCTTCTTCATTCACTGTCCAGGTCACGCTACCATACAGCATTACACTCCTACCACATGCTGCGTACAAGGATCCCTTAGCTTGGAGGGAGAGCACTTTGTGTCAGAAGAGGCAGAAGCTCCCTGAACTTCCTCTAGTCACTCCTTCGCCTAGCTCAGTCCCTCCTCCAGCACATAATGTGGATGAGCCTTATTATTTGGGGGACATATTATGTCCCCCAAATAATAAAACTCATCCACTCACTCAGGAGACTTGCCAGATCAAAGCCTTTCATGCCTATCAGTCTGTACTAGCACTCCCTGGCACACCACACACATGAATGGTGATCATTTACAAAGGCTCCAATAAGCATGCATGCTTCAACTTTGGGACCTCTAATGTTGATTCCATGCTGCCCAAGCTCTGACAGCTTCGCTGTTCAGTTGCTTATCCCTGAGTCACTCTTAACATGTGTCAGGTCTTTCAGTCTGCCTTTTGCAAGCCTACCCCTGATGTTCAACATCAGATTCTTCACCCAGTTGTCATCTCTGTCCTCTTCACATGCCCAAACCATCTCAGTCTATTCCCCATCACCAATATGCAGTCCCATCCTTCCTTATTGTTGTTTGTGTATGTTTGAGTCTATTAAAATAATGTTCCTTTATGAATGTCCATTGGTGGATGGACTCTTTTTTTTTTTTTAACAAGTAATCCATTCATTCTGGATGATCTTTTTACTGTAGGTTAATCTTGTTGCTGCCAGATAACTGATCAAGCTGAATTATTTAAGTACATTTGCACAGAATCCAGTAAATTTGATCAGTATGATTGTAGTTATAAAAGGTTAGTTGTACAGTTTACTGGAGCTAGTTAATCATGGTGCTTGTGGCTGTTAAGTAGACAGGTATTATAAACTCTTATAACTGGTTTTAAAAAAAACTTTCATAGGTGTAGCCCGAACAGAAAGTGATAAATGTTTCTCTTCTTGCAGGTGAGTGACTTGTCAAGTCTGCAGATCATTAAACAAGAAATTGAAGTCTGCTCCTTGATATGTGGACAACACTCATCATAAAAGATATACTGTAGTTATGTGTTCATGTTAATGTTGTGGGTCCAGACACATGAACACTTAAGTGGTCTGCAGGCTGAAGTTGCCTTTCTCCTACAGTCCACCATAATTTCAGAGGATAGGGAGCAGAGGGATTTTGATATTTGACAATTGTACATATGGAAAGTCAGCATTATGCCATTAACTTGATTTGTACCAGGAACTATTTAAAATTTTGGCAGTTTCAGTCCTGCCTATATATATATACCTATGTATGCAAGTTTATCTGCATCTGTATGGAGGTATTGATATTAGAACGTGATTAAATGAGGACTATATGCAGCTGTACTTAATGCAGTTTATAGTAAATCCACTGGTTAAACATTGTTTAATATTGTAGTTCTTTTGCTAGTGATGTACCATATTTTTTTCCTTTTTTAAATTTGAGAACAATGAAAATACTTGTCTAGTGAAGTGATAAAAAAAATAAAATAAAATAAAATATAGCTGGTGCTGTAGAAAATATTGAACCCTTGTTATGATATACACAAGACCCCTTCCTTTAATGGAAAAAAATGCCTGCTTTAAAATGCTGCTGCTTGTTAATTTTTCTTGGCAAATAGCCTTCCCTTAGTCAAAACATACGTGTGGCATGCCATCTGTCCTGTAATCACTTTGTACTTACTGGTGAACAGTCTGTAAATCTGTTTCTAATCAGTCTATAAATGCCATCTGTGGGTTCTGTTTCATGAGGACAAGTAAACTGAAATTAAGATTAAAGTCAGATATATACCACAGGGCAACTTAGTGGATTTGGCTTGTATAAGGTAGTCTTTGCACATAATTGGAAGTCTTGAAGTACTGCTGTGCACCTTAAAAAACTGTAACAGATAAAATGGTTTTTATATTAGATTTAGAATTGGAAATGAGATGCTGTTTATAATAGACCAGAAGTAACTCGGTGTCAGTATTGAGAAACATGGGTATTTCAGATTTTAAAAAGAAATTGGGATCAGGATGAAAAATATGGTACATCAAAGCTTTTATAAAGATTATGATCGTATAAATTCAGCGGGCAAAGATGACATTTTCTGGAAGAGCATTTTACATTAGAAGCCAGCATCCAAAGTTGTATTTTATTGGAAGTCACAGTTTTTGATGCACTTAAGAATTTTTTACTGATAACTTGATGCCTTTGCAGTCTCCATTATAATATGGCCTCTTATCAGTGATGTGGAAGATTGGTAGGCATCTTGGGGCATGGTAGTGTATTTTCATAATGGCAGTAAAAAAATTTTTTTTGGGGAAAGCCCACAAATCAGGTGATTCACCTTACTCTAAATCAGGGGTTCCCAACCTTTATTTACCCATTACCCCATTTTCCACACCTCCCTTCACTCATTACCCCTCATTGCTTATGTTTCCACAATTGCATTTTAGCTGCTTAACATTTTGATGCCTAGATTTTAGTTTGAATGTAGGACTTAATTAAAGGTTAGGCTAAAACCAAGAGAGTTATTGCAAGGAGTAATTTATTTTTATTATTAACACTGATACCAAATAAACATGACTTTAAACATTCATCTCTGAATTTTAGTATAGATCTGAAAGTCTATCATAACTGGTATGATTTTGATTTTTTTTTTTTTTACCTCCCCCATTACCCTTCACAAAAGACCAAATTACCCCACTTGGGGTAATTTACCCCAGGTTGGGAACCCCTGCTCTAAATGAAGATAAATTGTTGTAGGTCAGAATGGAGATGAATTTGTTTATGAAATAATTAAACAGCAAGGACAGAGCTTCCAGAAACAGTAATTATCATGGGAAACCATTAAGTGGTTGTCCAAAATACTGATTTCCAGGGCATGCAAGTAGCTGTCTGGTAATACAAAATTGTGCATTGTTGAGTTGCTAATGAAATTGATGTGGATATCAGAGGTAATAACCTTGGCATAAGATGACTGCATGGAAATCTCTGAAATTGAAAACTAAATAACAAGTCTTTACTAGTAATATTTTCTGGTAGTAATAACTTATTGGTGTTGTTGAGGTTTTCAGAATATCAAATCTGAACTAATCAAAACTTTCAGTATCTAAGATTACAATTTGAATTAGAAGCCGATTATTATTAGTATTAAAAAGGAATAGTTTAGATGGAAATGTACACTCTTGCCCCTTGATACTGAACACTTGACTCAAAATTTTACTGAGTAAAAAAAAAAAAAAAAAACTATTGGCTTTCCAGATTTTTTTTCATATACGAGAATCAGATGTGGAAACTTGCAGCAGTGAAAGGTTAAAAAGTGACAAAGTAACCAGCAAAATAGTACAGTACAGTTTACATAAAAGCAGAAATGAGTTAATGTACTAGACTTTGATTTAGCATAATTAAATTCTGAAGTTTCATATTGGATAAATGTTGAAGTTAGTCTGGTATGTCATTTCTGTAATACATATGTATGTATGTGTGTATGTCAAAATATGTAAATACTCAACATACACAAGGCATTGCAGTGTGGCCAGCATTGTATGTTGAGTATCTTGAGCCTTGCTCATCCACATAGGCAAGTTGTGTCTTACACTACGGTTGTACTGCTCTAGTCTACAATATTTGGACTAAGCAGTACAACAGTAATGAATAAACATAGCATATATAAGTGGCTGGGCAGGGCACGCTCTCAGAAGCATGCTTGCTAACACCTCTTCCTTACTGGTTTATTCCTGATTCTGCTTTCGTTACTGTATTCTTGTGTGTTGTTATTCAGGAAGCTTACTGACACCTCTTTCTTACCAATTTATTTCTGATCCTGCCCCATTACTGTATTCTTGTGTGTTATTCAGGAAGCTTGCTAACACCTCTTTCTGACTGATTTATTTCTGATTCTTCACCGTTACCATATTCTTATGTGTTATTCAGGAAGCATCCTAAGACTTCCTCAATACAGTTTTATTTCTGATTCTGCTTCGTTACTATATTCTTATGTTATTCAGGGAGCTCACTAATACCTCTTCCTTACCGATTTATTTCTGATTCTGCTTCGTTACTATTATTCTTGTGTGTTTTGCTGAAAGCTTACTGACACCTCATCCCAACTGATATATTTCTGATTCTGCCCCGTTACTATATTCTTGGGTGTCTGGGGATATTAATGAGTAGTTTGGAGGACAAATTGCTAAAGAACAGGAGCTGGTGAGCCTTCTTGCCCACTAACACTATCCTTCCTTGCCGATTTATTTCTGATTCTGCTTCGTTACTATATTCTTGTGTGTTATTCATGCCATCAGTGTTGGTATTGAAAAGATGGAAGCAAACCAGGGGGTATCAGTGAATAGTTTGGAAAATAAGTCGTTAAGGGAGAGGTGTTGGGGAGCCTCCTTACCCACTAACACCTCTTCCTTATTGATTTATTTCATATTCTGCTTCAGTCGGTTACTGCATTCTTGTGTATTATTCATGCCATCTATGTTGATATTGAAGACATAAGAAACAAACTAAGGGATGTTAATGGGAAGCTTGGAAAATAAATCGTTAAGGAAGAGATGTTAGGAGAATATGAACCATAGCTTTCATTAACCCCTTCACTGCCATACTATTCTAACTTGGCCTAAAATTGCCATCTATTGTGCATACTTAGCTAAGACACTGACACTAGAATATATAGTACTAGTCACGAAGAGGTGCTGTGGAAAGAATGTAGTGTAAAGCTGTAGTATAATTTTTATGAGAATGGGCTTCATACGTAACATCTCTTCCTTTAAGAATTATTCCATATATCGCACCTTAGAATCCACATGTAGGTAGGAAGAACAAAACCAGGCTTTATATTGGGAAGGGAGGCCTCGTACGTAACACCTCTTGCTATGTGAGTTATCCCAAATACTGTATTGCACCTTGGTATCTGCATGTAGGTAACAAGAATACAACCAGGTGTTATATTGGGAGGGGAGGCTTCATACTCAACACCTCTTCCTTTGTCTATCCATCTATTGCCAGACACCTCAATCCCATACAGAGTGGCAACAAACAAATTGCCTCCACGTCTCCCTGTCCCCTGCCATTTCACTGCCCTGCTCCCAACTCACACCCCCCTCTCTCATATACCTCTCCACCCCATCCCTGCATCTCATCCTTGGCCTTTGTGAAAGTGTCAAATGCAAAATAAATGACAAAGGAAGAGGTGCTTTGAAGCAACCTAGCGAGGGTCAGTGAGACTTTGTGTATGCTTCCTAACTCGTCCTTCTTAGCGAGTAATTTTCCTAATTTTCCATATTCTACATTTTCTCTCTCTTTCTCAGAGACTTTTCAAACTGAGGGAGGGGGGATTTCAAACTGAGGGAGGGGGGATTAGATGTGGCCTTCATTAACCTCATCAGTCAGATTATTTTTTCTATACATCTTCCAGATGATTTTATTAAGTAATGGAGAGATTTTTGGAGAGGGAGATTTTGGAGACAGATTTTTGGGGGTCGTGTGAGAGTATTGATATTCATAAATAATTACTGCCACTACTGGTATACTGTCGTTTGTGATAATATTTACCAACATACTCTCGTGTTAATCAGTGGTCACAGCTCAACATTTAAGGTGGAGAGATGGAAATTTTGCACAGAGTTAAAGTGAATGGAGTATTACATACGATTTTATTTAGCTTTGAATAGGCTTTTTGAAGAGATTTTTCGAATAAAAAAAAATGCTGGAGGAATGCCTTCACGTGATGGCACCGATGTCTTGATAGTGAAGCTGCCAGGATACACAAACATTCTTCCATTTTCACTTATTCCGTCTTCCTGCTTTGTTATCCTTCAGCTCATAAATTACATACCAGTAACACTGTCATAGATGTCTCCACAACAGCCTGAAAAGGTCCATTAGGTCTGTTGCTGTTTGCTTTCCTTGATGCTTCTTTGTACTCAGTTCCCTTCCTGTCCCTCAAAAGGAGGATGGTGGACAGCAGAAGGGGTACTTAGGCCTGCTATTCCCTCTTCACATTTCAGATGAGCCTCCTCCTCCTCCTTCTTCCCCTTCCTCCACCTGCGCCTCCTTCTCCTACTCTTCCTCCTTCTCCCCTCCTCCTCTTCCCACAACTCTTCCCCCTCCTGCACCTTCTCCTGTTCCTCATACCCACTCATCCTCCCCCTCCTCCCTCCCTTCTTTTCCTCTCCATCCCCCTCCTCCTCTTCCCCCTCCCAGCATTTCCTCCTCCTCTTCTTTTCCCCCTTCTTGCACTTCCCTTTCCTCCACTTCCTCTTCCCTCCCTCCTGTATCACTTCTTCCTCCCCAGGTCACTCTTACTCCTGCTTCCCCTCTGCTTTATCCTCATCCTTTTCTTCCTCCACCTCCTCCTCGTTCCCCCATTCCCCCCCCTCCTCCTCCTGCACCTCATCCTTCTCTCCCTCCCCGTCTCTCTTCTTCCCCTCCTCCTCTCCACCCTAATCCTCATCTTCTTCCCCCTCCTGCACTTCCTCCTCCTCCTTCCTCAGTAACATACTGGTGTATATATTCTTTCCGTTTTCAGAGACTGGAAGTTAACTGCAGAACAGCATTAATAAATATTTTGCTGTCTTGATGTTACTTTCCTTTTCCTGTAGATGGTGCTAAAATATATATATATATATATATATATATATATATATATATAATCTTAACAGCAGGCTAAGGGGAGGAGAGGAGGATAACAGTGGGAGTTGGGTGAAAGGCGGGTGAGTGCTGGGGTAGCTCAGGAAAGGGTGGGTGAGTGCGGGGGTAGCTCGAGAGAGGGAGGGTGAGTGCGGGGGTAGCTCGAGAGAGGGAGGGTGAGTGCGGGGGTAGCTCAGGAGAGGGAGGGTGAGTGAGGGGGCAGCGGCGGAGTGGAGGAGTGAGTGCAGTGGTAGCTCGAGAAACCGGGGGGTGAATGCGGGGGTAGCTAGGGAGAAGGGGGGTGACTGCGGGGGTAGCACGAGAGAGGGAGGGTGAGTGCGGGGGTAGCTCAAGAGAGGGGGGGTGAGTGCGGGGGTAGGGGGGGTTTGTGAGGGGGTAGGGGCAGAGTGGAGTGAGTGAGTTCAGAGGTAGCTCGAGAAACCGGGGGGTGAGTGCGGGGGTAGCTCGGGAGCGGGGGGGTAAGTGCGGGGGTATCTCAGGAGAGGGGGGGTAAGTGCGGGGGTATCTCAGGAGAGGGGGGGTCAGTGCGGGGGTAGCTCAAGAGAGGGGGGGTCAGTGCGGGGGTAGCTCAAGAGAGGGGGGGTCAGTGCGGGGGTAGCTCAAGAGAGGGGGGGTCAGTGCGGGGGTAGCTCAAGAGAGGGGGGGTCAGTGCGGGGGTAGTGCCGGAGAGGGAGGGTGAGTGCGGGGGTAGCTCAAGTGAGGGGGGGTTAGTGCGGGGGTGGCGGTGGAGAAGGGGGGTCAGTGAGGGGGTAGCGGCGGAGAGATGGGGTTAGTGCGGGGTAACTAGGGAAAGATTTTAATGGTTTATTTTACTCAAGCAACCCCAAGTGGGATTTTAGAGTACATAGGCTTTTGCAAAGAACTTGTAGGAGTAAACAAATAGAAATTATCATTCATTTACTGGTGGAAGATTTATTAAGGTATAATACATTTCAGATTGTTTTTCATTAGTTGAAGCATTCCATTCTCTCTCCAAATCTAGCCAATTTAGGGGTAACACAGCTGTTTTTTACTGAATATCTGCGACATCCACTGAGCTCTATAATATGCAGGGGCCATCTCCACCGCGAGCGTGACTATGACCGCAATATTGAAATATACGCACTCGTAGCTTATTCTATAAGCATTTTATGGGCTTGTTCAACGAATTATATAGGGTATGAACACTATGCTATAGTACTTTAGGAATCTAAAACTGCCGTTGGACAGTTAAACTACAAAATTATGTAAATGTATAGTTTTAGTGGTATTGCTTATAATATTGTACGAACATGCTTTTAAGCAGCATTCCACCCTACTATCTGGTACAGCTCGTATCCCTAGGCACACACGACCTCACACCGTCTGTTGCGTATTTCAGCCCTACCTGTGACTTCTGAAGGCGTGTGAGGGTTTTCACTGTCAGCAAAGGCCTTGAGTCTGTATATTTAAGCCGTCCATACCAGCGGGCACAAGCGAGCAGTTTGCCTGTTGACGGGCTCACCGCTTGTGCCCGCGGGCAAATGCGTAAAGTCCCGTCCACACGAGCGGGCAATGCCCGCGGTCACAAGCGAGCAGTTTGCCTGTTGACGGGCTCACCGCTTGTGCCCGCGGGCATTGCCCGCTCGTGTGGACGGGACTTAAATTGCCACGCATTTGCCCGCGGGCACAAGCGGTGAGCCCGTCAACAGGCAAACTGCTCGCTTGTGCCCGCGGGCATTGCCCGCTCGTGTGGACAGGGCTTTAGTCGTTAGTATTTGTTGTAACTGGCTTGAATGAAAGCTTATAGCTTACCTTATATTGGACCGAGGATGCCTAGAAGGGGGTGATACAGGAATGGGTTGGTCTTCTCATGATTGTGTGTAGGGTGTAAGTTATTATACATATTTTGGTTTGTTCTAGTTATTTGGCGTAGGTTTATTCTGCTTTTGCTCCCTGTGGTTTGTATTACAGCAATTCTAAGTGGGTTACTGAAACTAATTTTGCGAGGTTTGTTTTGTAACTGTATGTTTACTAAATAAGTGGATTGTTATTGTCATCCAACGAATGACCCCAGCAGTGTCTGGGAAAGAATGTGAAATATGAGTTTGTAGGAACTGACTTCATTGGTGCAGCGTTTTCAGTTCTGTGCATGAATAATCTGATGAGTTGAAACAAGCAGTGTAACTGAATTTAGTGGTTTCAAGGGTATTCCGAGATTGCCGAGCTGGGCAAAAGATGGTGTAGGTCTGGTTTCACTTTTACTATTCGTGATTTTGTGCCGTGTTTGATCATTGTGCAAACGGGCATGCCAGTGTCAAGTTGGTAATCCCTTCATTCCGGTAGCAGATTGTCTTCTCCAGACATCCTCATCTTTGTAGATGTTTGGAAAAGGAGTCGTCACTTACCCAGTTGACTAAAGTCCCGTCCAGACGATCGAGCAATGCCCGCGGGCACAAGCGAGCAGTTTGCCTGTTGACGGGCTCACCGCTTGTGCCCGCGGGCAAATGCGTAAATTGCCCGTGGCAATTTACACATTTGCCCGCGGGCACAAGCGGTGAGCCCGTCAACAGGCAAACTGCTCGCTTGTGCCCGCGGGCATTGCTCGATCGTCTGGACGGGCCTTAAGATGTTTTCGGATCGTCTGATAGTATATAAAGGCTCCAACATGCATAAGTCGACCTTGGTAACCTAATGGCAGCTCACACTGATTTTGTCCCAGGTCCCAAGTACAAGAAAGTTTCAACGCAAGCCTGAGGACATTAAATCATCCAGGGGGATATGGTGGGGTCTTGGAATGTAGGAAATTTAAGGGGTAAAGTGGGAGGTGGTGGCGACCATCATCCACTCACTTGATGTAGCGCTGCCTACTTCTTCCTTAGCCTTTATCATTCTTTCTATGCCTGCCCTCCTCTCTTCCTATTTCTCCCATCTTTCCCGTCACTTCTTATTGCTTTTCTTTCCCATACAGGTGGCTTTACATTGAGTGACAAGCCAAATAGTTTCCTGTAAGCCAGGAAACCATTTACAACGCTGGGTGGTAACCATATAACCAAACCATACGTGCTCCCTACGTGTCAACAAGTGGGTTGGTGAAGGGTTAGTGCCCCTCCCCGTGGAACAGTCAAATAGCCACACCTTACGGGATTGTGGGATCTGGAAATAGATTGATAGATAGTGGGGGAAGTGGTTGAGGCATCCAGGAGGAGGTGGGTGGATGTAGGATGTTTGCAAGAAGTCCGGTACATTGGTGGATCAGCCAGAAAGATTGCTGGGAAGGATTGCTATTATATGCTGTTTTGGCAGAGGGGGACAGGCGGATGTAGGGGTGTGGGTGTGTTGGTTGAGGAGAAATGGAAGGAATATGTTATGAATGTTATGAGAGTAAGTGATAGGATATTAGTAGTGGATGAGGTAGAGAAGGATAGATTTTGAGATGAGTTAATACGTGTATTAGGCGGTATGGGGGATGAGATAGTGATTTTGGGAGAGGACTTAAATGATCACGTAGGTGAAGCAGCTCATGGATATGGAGTACATGGGGGATGTGCATATAGTACAAGAAATGAGGAAGGGGAAAGGATACTCGAGTTCGGGGAGGCAACGAACATGCTTATGTCCAACACACATTTTAGGAAGAGGGAGAGTAGGTTGATTACAGACAAGTCTGGGGGAAACAGCAGTCTGACAGATTATTTCCTGGTCAGGAGGGCTGACAGGGGATTAGTTGTAGGAAGCGAGGATTCCGTGCAGCAGCACAAATTATTGATGTGTGACATGGTACTTAAAGAGTGAGTGATGATATACAGGACTTCAGCACCAAGGAGGAAAATATGGAAGCTGGAAAACCAAGCAGTAAGGGATGCTTTCTATAGCGAGATGAGGAGAGTGGTGGCTGAACGGGAAGCCTTTGACAGAGGCGTCAATGAACAGTTCAGAGCCCTCAAAAACAACCTCTATGAGTTACTGATGCAGAATGCGCTTGGACAAGAGGCCCACCAAGATATAAAGTAACTTGGTGGTAGGATGAGCGTGTAGAATCTGCAGTTAAGGACAAAATAAGGCTTTTCCAGGAAATGAAGAAGGGTGATAACAAAAGAGTAATACTTGGCTGCCAAGTATAGGGCTGGAATTGAGGGATACAGGGTGAAGTCTGAGTCACAGACTTACTTGATAACCTAATTAGTGTGGAAAGGAAGAATATGATATTTAAGGTGATGAGGGAGAATTGGGATATTATAGGTGAGCAGTGTGTGAAGAGTCATGAAGGAAGGGTAGTGGTGAACAGAGGGGATATTAAAGACGCAAGGAGAGCGCATTATAGCCGGTTGTTGAATGAGGAGTTTGACTAGGACAGGGAAGGTTGTAGCCAGCAGATCCAGTACTTGGCCCTTGGCCTTTGATTGACGCTGCTACTGTCAGGCAATAGGCAGGATGCAAGTAGGGAAGGCAGCAGGTGTCTGGGTTGACTGCTGAAATGTTGAAGGCCTCAGGAGATGTAGGAGTGAGGTTAGTCACTGACCTGATAAATATGATTAGCTGTACATGAATGTGTTGTCCCATATGATTGGCTAAGTGTGTAATTGTAAACGTGTAAAAGGGAAAGGGCGATGCCCAGGAAAGAGGAAATTATAGAGGTATAAAGCTTTTAGATCTGATAATCAAGGTAATGGAGAGAGTTCTAGAATGTATGATTACAGAAAGTTAATACTGATGAGATGCAGTTTGGGTTTATGCCAGGCACGGGGACCACTGATGCTGTATACACTGTTTGACAGCTTCAGGAAAAATATGAGAAAGAAAGGGAACTGTACTTTGTTTTTGCTGATTTGGAGAAGGCCTTTGACAGTCCCTAGAGAGGTGGTGAAGTGGACAATGAGAAAACTTGGGGTCGAGGAGTGGCTGGTTATGGCCATGTAAGTGGGTGCTCACACCCACGTAAGGGTGAATGAAGAGTTGAGTGATGAGTTTTCCGTGAATGTTAGTGTGCATCAGGGTGTTTTGAGTCCCTTGTTGTTTATCATGGTACTTGAAGCCCTCTCACGTGACTTCAGAAATGGACTCCCGTGGGAGATGTTGCATGCTGATGATTTGGTGTTGATTTCAGAGAGTGAAAGGGAGGAGGAGGAAAGATTTAGGAAGTGGAGAGATGGTACGGGGCACAAGGGCTTAAAAGTAAATGCAAATAAAACAAAAGTGATATCTAGCGTTGGTGGCGGTACTGTCAAAGAAGAGGGAGAGTGACCATGGTGCAATTTGCCACAAGGGTGTGGGAAGTAATTCCATCTTGGGCAGTGTTTGTGATAAATGGGTGCATAAGACATGTATTGGTATTAGAGGTAGACTGTGAGATAATGCTGATTTTGTATGTGTGGTGTGTCAGGGAGAGCAGGTGGAGATTGTCAGGTGTGAAAGGACTGAACTTGCTGGTGAGTCTCTTGAGTGTGTGGAAGAGCTTTGTTATTTGGGAGACATGTTATGTGCTCGAGGTGGGACTGGAGCTAGCTCTGTGGCTAGGGTGAGGAGTGGTTGATAAAAGTTCAGGAAGCAGTTGCCTCTCCTGACATTGAGAGGGCTCTTCCTACGTGCTAAGGATCTTTGTATGCAGCATGTCTTAGAAGTGTAATGCTGTATGGTAGTGAGACCTGGGCAACAAAAGAAGAGGATATTCACTGGCTCAAACATACAGAAATGACAATGATTAGGTGGATGTGCAATGCATCCCTTAATGCAAGGCCTGGAGGGGGGACTAAGTTTACAATGGAAGAGTTGAGAGGTAGGATGGGACTGGAATGTATTGATGCTGTGATGAGGAGAGGTAGACTGAGGTAGTTTGGGCATGTGGAGAGGATGGGGGATGATAATTGGATGCAGACAGTGTGAAGCGTTGATATTAGAGGTGGGGTTCCAAGTAGTAGGCCAAAAAAGACCTGGGATGAGTCATTGTGACCTCAGGGTTAAGGGACTGAACAGGGAGGCTGCCAGAGATAAAGCAGCATGGAAAGCTGCCATTAGGTGACCAAGGCCAACACATGCATGCATGCTGGAGCCTTCAAAAACAAAAATGTAACGTAAAACTCTTGCAACCCTACTCCTGATGTTCACTCTCACTTTCCGCATCACATTATTCTCCACCCTCTCCGCATGCTCAAACCATGTCTGCCCTTCTTCATTACAGCAATACACTCCAGTCCCATCTATTCCTCTCAACTCTCAATCCTAAACGCTACCCTAGGCCTCTCATTCAAGGACGTACTACGCATCCAGCAAATCTTTCACTTCCGTATACTTGAGCATATGAATATCCCCTTCCTTTACGGTCCTGGTCTCACTACCATACAGCATTACACTAACACATGCCGCATATAAAGATCTCTGAGCATGGAGTGAGAGCCCTCTCAGCAGAAGAGATAGCAGCTTCCTTGACCCTGAACTTTATCACTCCTCACACTAGCCACAGAGGTAGCTCTAGCCCCACCTCCAACACATCACATGTCCCCCAAATAACACTCTTCCCCACACTCACCAGCAAGGTCAGTCCTTGCATGCCTGATAATCTCTATGCTCTCCCAGACCCCCCCCCCCTCATGCCCCCAACAGACACACACACACACACACACAATCAGCATTAACTCAAGTCTACCTTTAATACCACTGCATCTCTTGTGCACCCACTTATCCCAAATACTGCACAAGGAGTAACTGCGCATACCCTTGTGACAAACTGCACACGGCTACTCCTCCTCTGCTTTGACAGTACTGCCACCAGCCCTAGATATCACTTGTTTTATCCACTCTCAAACCCCCTGTCCTAAGCAATCTCTACACATCCTAATTCCTTCCTCTGCTTCACTTTCATTCTCTGCAGTAAAGTCATAAGCATAAATCTCCCATGGGAGTCAATTTGTAAGTCACATATTCCAAACCAGAAAACTGACTAGAAGAGGCCACCCAGACTAGTCGTCCTGAAAGGAGGTGATAGTTATTTTGAGTGAAAATTGGCAATGGGTTTCCCAGTTGAGCACTAATACACTTGTCTATTAGGCTATTGGTGGACTGAATAATTATCCTTAATATCTGGGCCAAGTAGCTTACCTGCAGGCCCCTTAACTCCCTAGAGTTCATGTGCTTTTTTATTGTTGCAGCCAGATATTGACAATAAATTTAATACCTGCACAGAATCCGGTGAATATGCTTAGTATGTGTAGTTAAAGGTTAGTTGGTGTACAGTAATTTTGTCAAAGGAGCCAATGCTATTGAAATAATATTAGTAAAAGGGATTATTCCCCCAAGCTAGACCTGGAGAGATAATAAAGCCCTGCTGGGGTGACAGGAGAAGGCTACCTCTCCCAGCAAGGCAGGGCGTGAACTCTCGACCTCGCGGTCTCAGGTCATGTGCTTTACCACTGAGCCACCTTGCTCCCACAGTGTTATTGAAGCCTGGCTTGTAAATAGTCAGGTGGTATTAACTCTGCAGGCAGTTAAAAGCAGAATCACCGGTCTTGTTTTCTCATGAACTAATACTGTACTTTGCCCATAATAAAAACTGCATCTGAGTTTCAAAGTAACTTCTTGGTGTAAGTACTGTAGTTTTAATTTCTCTCCAAATGTAGCTGCTACTGAAAGTGAAGTATTTTACTATTCTTGCAGGAGGTGAGTGGCTTTTATCATCTGGCTGATCCAACAAGAAATCAGTTTCTCTTCTGCATACGTGTCACTTTTGTATCAAGATAATGGTATTGTGTTATTGTTGGTTGTGACCCAGCTCATCTGAACATTTGCCTGATGTACAGTAGGCTGAAGATGCCTTTTGCCTACAGTCCAATGTACTTATTTTGGAGGGTAAGGAGGCAGCTAAGGGATGTCTGTTTTGATACTGCACAGCAACTGTGTATACAAAAAGTCCTCATTCTTGTTGGTTGACTTGTGCATACTATAGTGGTTTTAATCTGATCTGGGAAATACTGTATCCCTAACCCCTAACTGCTATATTAATGGCAAAGTGTAGTCAGACTGAAGGATTGTCCAGTAACTGAACTCATTCCTACCTCATAAGCAAGGCTAACTGAATTCCATGCAGCCACAACCTACTACAGTATGACCTCACTACAACGGACTTCACTAGACCGGACTTCACTAGACCGGACTTTGCTTTTTTCGGGTTGAGGAGCCAACCAGAATTGTTTCTTATATATAGGGAAAACTCCGAAAAAGATGTGGTCTGGACTGCCGAACTTCAGGCCAGGGCAAGCCATATTATCCATGCGGTTTGTGAGTTCGTGTGTCGGTTGGTGATGAGCTGGCGACATCACTATAGTGCCCTCATGCTCTGGCTTCAGTCTGACCCACATCATTTCCCTGGAAGTATACAAAGTGAACATCTTTAGTTTGTTAGATTGTAATTAATAAGGTGCATAAAGTGTACATTGCAGTATTTGAAAAGTGTTTAAAATTAAGTTGTACCATTAAAGTACTTTCTTAATGCTAAAAAATTAGAAAAGGGGTCTGCATTAATATTAATATATATTCGAGACACCAGGTATTAATCACCCAGCAAGAGGTTTCTGTGTTCGTGCGCTGGTTGGTGGCAGGCTGGCTGCGTCACTGTTGTCCCTCCATGCTCTGCCTCAGTCAACCCACTCATTTCCCCGGAAGTCCCTGATAAACTGCTCGAGGGTGACGAGTGATAAGTGAAATGTACAAAATGAACATCTTTAGTTTGTAAGATCATAAAAAAAAAAATGGTGTATAAAGCACACAGGACAGTATTTGAAAAGTATTTCAAATTAAGTACACCACACGGCACTCAAAGTACAAGCTACATCTCCAATTCCCGTCCATGATTCAGCTCCCGCCAGTTAAGACAATCAGGAGGATGATTCACTGTTCCTCATGACCCTGAAGATAATGGGTAATGATTCTGAAGAATTTGCTTTGAAGGATCCTTCACCAGGTGCTGAATTATAATAAGCACTTGGCAAGGTGGGGGGGTAGAGTAGGCTGAGCCAAGTGAGTTGGGATGGTTATGTAAGATTTTTTATATTTTTTTATTACTTATGAGTTTGATTGTGTTCAAGCCTCGCTTAAATTTTACCGTGTTATGCAATAAATTGTTTACAGTGGCATTTGACAAAAGTTAAGAGGCAAGTGGGATACTGCCACGAGTTTGAAGGAACTGGTGTGGGTGAAGCAAGATTGTGGCCATAACGTTTTTCATGTGAGAAAATATCTTAGCTGGGTGAAGTCCACGTATCGCTTTTATCGGGGTTTCGCTTTTTTTTTTAAATGACTTGGGCCCCAATTAGTACGTTCTAGTGACGTTTTATATAATGTATTGTATTTAGGTTGTCTGAGTGACAAAGTTCCTTCAGATGAAAACAGACTAGTCCAGGAATTAGGTGAAAGAATGGCATTCAGTCTTACCTCAAGATTTGTCAGACTAAGACATTAGCATAAATATGAAGAAAGTATAATTTTAGAACTCGTGACTTGAAACGAGGACCGCCTGTATGTGCACTGCTCAAGATAATTTTCATAAATTGATTTGTTAAACATTGTTTGAATAACTTGTTATAAAGTGATATACCATTTTTTGCCTTAAGATTTGACTGGATGTTTTCACATTTGGCTAGTGAATGATATATTTAAATTTAAGTGAAATGGGTAATATTAAAAGTACAATACATGAAGACTTAATTATACTGGTATGGAGGAAAATAGTGAACCCTCTGTATAAAGATTAATGTATAAAACAGACTATATTTTAAAGGGAAACCTTCAAACACTTATTTCTAAAAGATGATTACTATAGAATATACGCTGCTCTGCATCAATTTTTCTAGTAACATTCCCTCGGTTAGACTGACTAGTGTGTGGCCTGCAGTCTGTCCTGCACCAATGAACTCTATTTACTATTAAATATATATGAACAATGGGTAAATGTTTCTTGGTGCACTACATGACATCTGTGAATTTTGCTTCCTAAGGAAACAAATATAAGCACAATGTTAACTTCTATATAATACAAATTTATAGGTGTAATGGACTTTTGGCACTCTTCCATCAAATATTTTAATTAAGGTCTCTTCTTACACACTGTATCTTAAAGGCACAAGAACAATGGAAAAATAAAGTGGTTCGTGAAGTCTGAATGCTAAAAGATAAACTGAGGCTGTGTATAATAATCAACTAAAGCATGGTCATTAGTATAATTTTGTAAGATGGGGAAATTTCAGATTTTAATTAGAATTTAGTCTCTAAGGTAATGCATGGCACATCACAGCTGTTTGGTAATGCATACAGGTAGTATTATACATTCAGTGAGCAAAGGTGGTACTATATGGAAGTCCTCTTATTGATGGATTTGAAGTTTTTATTCAACAACTTTGTCATATTTTATGACTTGGTAACATTTCGTAGTATCTTTCAGAATATTTACAACTGGGACCTTGACACCTTTGCAGTCACCTTAAAATACAACCTTTGTATCAATGAATCCAGTTAGGAGTGTCATGGGGCATGGTTGGGTACTTTCATAAAGGCAGTAAAACCAATCTAGGGGAAAGCCATGAATCTGACTATTCACCTTACTCTAGACATTCAGAAGTGGAGATATAAAAAACATTGAGGAAATCCCCCCCCCCCAAAAAAAAAGTGCAAGATATATGGATTTTGTTAATCTTCAAAGGTCAAATACATGTGTACTTTACACGTAAACAGCATATACATAATTCAGTTGTACAGAAATGTTAACTTTTACTGAAAAGCATTGTGGCAAAGTTGTCAAAGCCAGACAACTTATGTACATGGCACGCAAGCAGTGTCCAGTAATACAAAATTGTTGCTATCTATCTATTGCCTATTGCCAGATGCCTTAATCCTGAAAGGGGTGGCCACAAACAAATCGCCTCCACGTCACCCTGTCCTCAGCCATTTCACTGCCCTGCTCCCAGCTCACAACCCCCTCTCTCATATACCTCTCCACTCCATCCCTCCATCTCATCCTTGGAAACCCCCTCTCTCTCCCCCCTCCACTTCACTCACATACACTCCTCTCATTAGTCTCTCGTTCCATATGGCCAAACCACCTCAATGTGTTTCTCCTAACGCTTCCTATCACATCCACACTGCTCCTTCATTTCCTCATTTGTCAGTCTGTCTCTCCATGTTACTCCACAGACTCCTCTCAAATAACTCATTTCCTCTGCTCTCACTCTTGACTTCTGTTCCTCCGACAAGGTCCAAGCTTCGTTTCCATACGTTAGAGCTGGTATCACAATACTGTCATGTAGTAACTTTTTCATTTCCATGCTCACTTTCCTGTCTCTTATCACTGCTTTCAAGGAACCAGCAACTTTTGTCCCCTGCTGTACCCTTTCAAGCACTTCACCCTTTCAACCACTTCACCCTTTCAACTTACATCTTTACTCATCACATTCCCCAAGTACTTAAACAAACTCACATTTTCCATTTCGTCCTCATCCAACCTCACAGTACATTCACTGACTTCTCTCGAAGACCATAACTTTACTCTTCCCTACATTCACCTTCAGAATTTCATTTCTTACATACATTCACCAAGCCTTGCAGACCCCCTTCGTCTTCACCTAATAACAGTATCATCGGCAAACAACAGTACAGGGAGTTTCCAAACACTGTCCTCTCTCATTAGGGCCACTCCAACATCCACTGCCCTACCTTGTACCTATTTTATAACCCCATCCATAAACAGATTGAACAACCATGGAGACATGACACATCCCTGTTTCAATCCAACCTTCAAATAGAAAAATTCACTCAGTGCACTATCCACATGCATTGCAGCCTTAGCACTGTCATACATACTCTTCATGGCATTCAACAACTTCCCATCTTTTTTTTTTTTTTTTATGCGAGGAAGAAGGAACCAAAGGCCATGAGCCCGCAATAAGAGTTCCCTCCAAGAGAAAAACAAAATACAAAAGAGAGCCAAATTCAAGGTCCATTCATTTCTACTCCATATACTCTCAATATTTTGCACAATCCTTGTCTATTCACCCTGTCATATCTGTCCATCTATTGCCAGATGCCTTAATCCCATATGGGGTGGCCAAAAACAAATCACCTCCATGTTGCCCTGTCCCCCCGTCATTTCATTGCCCTGCTCCCAGCTCACACCCCACTCCTTCATAAACCTCTCCACTCCATCCCTCCATCTCATCCTCGGCCTCCCACTCCCTCTCCCCCCCTGCACCTCACTCACGTACACCCTCCTCGTCAGTCTCTCACTCTCCATCCTCTCCACATGGCCAAACCACCTCAGTGTTTCTCCTAATGCTTCCTATCACATCCACATCACAGCAGTCCTTCACTTCCTCATTTGTCAGTCTGTCTCTCCACGTGACTCCACATGCTCCTCTCAAACAACTCATTTCCACTGCTGTCACTTTTGACTTCTGTCCCTCCAACATGGTCCAAGCTTCACTTCCATACGTTAGAGTTGGTATCACAATACTGTCATGTAGTAACTTTTCACTTCCATGCTCACTTCCCTGTTTCTTATCACTGCTTTCAAGGAGCCAGCAACCTTTCTTCCTTGTTGTACCCTTTCAAGCACTTCACCCTCCAAACTTCCATCCTTACTTATCACACTACCCAAATACTTAAATGCACTCTCAATTTCCATTTCCTCCTCATCCAACCTCACTGTACATTCACTGACTTCACTTCTCTCGAAGACCATAACTTTATTCTTCCCTACATTCACTTTTAGAATTCGTTTCTTACACACACTCCCAAACTCATCCACCAAGCCTTGCAGCTCCCCTTTGTCTTCACCAAACAACAGAGTATCATCTGCAAACAACAGTACAAGGTGTTTCCAAACACTGTCCTCTCTCATTAGGGCCACTCCAACATCCACTGCCCTACCTTGTACCTATTTTATAACCCCATCCATAAACAGATTGAACAACTATGGAGACATGACACATCCCTGTTTCAATCCAACTTTCAAGTAGAAAAATTCACTCAGTTAACTATCAACATGCACTGCAGCCTTAGCACCCTCATACATACTCTTCACAGCATTCAACAACTTCCCATCTACTCCATATATTCTTAATACTTTCCACAATCCTTGCCTATCCACCCTGCCATATGCTTTCTCCAAATCCACGAAGGCTGCATACATCTTCTTTTCTAGAAATTTTTCCACTAAAGATCTAAGAATGAATATTTGATCTACACAATCTCTTCCCTTCTGAAAACCTCCCTGTTCTTCTCCAACTAATTCCTCTGTTATTTCCCTAACTCTCCCAATAAGTATCCTACCATATACTTTTCCTGTTACACTAAGAAGACAAATGCCTCTATAATTACCACACACTTCTTTTCCCCCTTTTCCTTTGTACAAGGAAATAATTATACATGACTTCCAATCTTCCACGACTGTGCCTTCCTCCCAGGCCAATCTGCACATCTTCCACATCCATTCTACTACTATCCCCCATGCTACAGCATTTCACCACACACTCCCTCAATTCCTGGGGCTTTGCCCATTTTGACTTTCTTCATTGCTTCCACAACTTCCATCCTACTGATTTCTGCCTCTCTTCTCACATCCCTCCTTCTCCCAGCCACTTATACT
Source organism: Coenobita brevimanus (assembly GCF_032717465.1). Lineage (NCBI taxonomy): Eukaryota > Metazoa > Arthropoda > Malacostraca > Decapoda > Coenobitidae > Coenobita > Coenobita brevimanus. Next base: position 6,334,040 of record NC_137002.1, on the reverse strand, counting down.
CGCATTACTCTCATTCTCATGTTCAACAATTCCTTAAAGTGTTCTCTCCATCTGCTCACTGTTTCTCCTTCTTCACTAGTAATCTACCATTTTCACCCTGCACTCCCCAGCTAACTTCACTGCCACCCTGTCTAACTCTCTTTACCTCTTCCAGAACATTTTCTTACATTCCCTCCACTTTACACTCAAATTCCTTCCAAATTCCTTAGCCACTCTCTTCTTACTCTCTCTTACAGTAAAAGTCCAATATTTCGGCATCCAATTCCCCGGCAAATCTGACATTTCGGCAGTTTTGAGAAATAGTCCCATTTACGAAAATCTCCGATCGTTCGGCAGATTCTCCGATTTTTTTCGTCAGTCTTGAAATTCTCCATGAGGCTCGCCAGCTAGCTACCCGCCTTTACCCGCCTTAGTGAGTGAGATAGTGAGTGATGGAACGAGTCTACCACTGCCATGAAGCTCAGAGGCTAGCTCTTTCTCCTATAGCATAAAGAGAGGACAAACATGTAGTGAGTCTAGCATGGGAAAGAGAATCTGTTTCGCCATTCTTCCGAGTTGTTGCCGTGCTGCTGCCGACTTCTCTTGATTCTTCTGTGTGCTTTGTGAACTTCGTACCGAAATACCTCTGAAATTACTATTCGAGTGTGCTGTAAGCACCGTAACATCAGACAGGAGCTTTGTAACACCTGAGTGGACCAGCCGTGTGTTGTGAACAGTATAAACATCTGCGTGCTTTGAAAATGGCCTCCACGTGTGGAAAGTTAACTGGTGTTAGCAAGAAGCGTACACATAAGATGTTGACTATTGCTCGGAAAACTGAGCTGTTGAAAAAATTAGAGGCTGGCATGAGTAGGAAACAGATTATGGATGAGTTTAACGTAAGCTCCTCTACCATCTATGATATAAAGAAACAGAAAAATGATCTATTTAAATTTGTTTCTCAGGCCTCCGGTACGACCCAGAGGAAAGCAATGAAAAAAGCAAAGTTGAGTGAGCTGGATGAAGTGCTGCATAGGTGGTTTGTGGCTCAGCATTCTGAAGGGAAGCCTATTTCGGGGCCTCTCATCATAGAAAAAGCCAAAATGTTCTATGCTGAGATGAAAATAACAGAACCAACAGCAGTCTCTGAACCTCAAGCTCTACTGCCGCAGCAACAGGGAGAAGAGTCCTTAGAGCCTGTTGCAGGACCCTCTACTGCTGGGGACTTTTTCCACCAGTAGCAGACTCCAATCAACCCCTTCTATTGTACATATGTAAATAAGGAACCTACTATAAGTTTAGGTAAGTGCATGTGAACTTGTAGGCCTACTGTACCATTACATTTATATACAGTATGTTCACTAATTTCTTTATTTTTCATATTCATGTATAGTACTGTATTCATTACAGTATTGTACAGTATCAAACAGTATACAGTACTCTCTCCAAACACATTTGTAATGATATGAGTAATGATGATAGTGTTCACCAAAACATATAAGGTACTGAGTGGGTAGGGTTTTCGATAATTCGGCAATTTTGATATTTCGGCACTTGCCTGGTCCCACAGATGCCGAAAAATCGGACTTCTACTGTACTAATCTTTTCACTTCTCTCTTCCTCTCTACATATAACTCTTTCTTCTGTCTCTCAACTTCTTGCATACCCCTATTTCTCATCCAGTCATTATATGCTTTCTCTTTTTGTGCCACAGCTTGTCTCACCTCTTCATTCTACCATGCAGTTCCTTGCACTCCCTTTCGTCTTCTCTTCACCCCACACACCACCTCACATGCTGCACAGATTTCTTCTGTAAATATCTTGCACACAAGTTCCACGTCCCTCATCTGCTCCAATCCATATTTACCCAATCGCTCCTCCACTTCTCTCTTATATTCTGCCTCTTTCTCATCCTCTTGTAACGTTTCCACTCTCCTTGCATATACACCTCTTTCTTTGGAAAACTCCCGTGATTCTGGTTCTTTTAAATGTTTCCTTGTCTCCATTGCACTCCCAACTCCCCCCAGCACTCGGCTATGGTTAAAGTGTCATACTGTGCTGCCGTTTTGCTTTGTCTAATATGGCTGATTCACTAACTAAGCATTCGTTAAGTACATAATTTTCAATGGAACAGCTTACTTCTTTAAAGCATGCTAAAACACACACATCACAAGGCCTGAAGGTAATCTCCTTTTACTAATTGCACATGACTGATTCAAATACTGTATACGTAAACAGAGCACACTACTGTATTTTAGTCCCCAAGCTGAGATTCTCTGAAAGCCTGATTATTCTTTCTTTACAGGTATATATATGCACTTGATTGAGTAAGAAAAAAGATTCCTATAAATAGCAATATTAATAACTTAGTATCAGGTACAATTTTACAGGTCTTTAAAACCCCGCCAAAATATTTAATTGAGGCAGGGCAACGTTAGACCACCTGATGGCAGACCTCTGAAACAAGGTTTGGTGAAGCCTCTAATTCCTGGGGCTTTCCCCGTTTTAATTTTCTTCATTGCTTCCACAACTTCCATCCTACTGATTTCGTCCTCCCTTCTCACATCCCTTCGTCTCCCAGCCTTTCCCCGGCCACTTATATTCGCATTACTGTACTTTCATTCTCTATGTTCAACAATTCGTTAAAGTGTTCTTTCCATCTACAGTAGAAGTCCTATTTTTCGGCATCTATGGGACCAGGCAAGTGCCGAAAAATCAAAATTTGCCAAATTATCAAAAACCCTACCCACTCAGTACCTTATATGTTTCGGTGAACACTATCATCATTACTCATATCATTACAAATGTGTTTGGAGAGAGTACTGTATACTGTTTGATACTGTACAATACTGTAATGAATACAGGACTATACATGAATATGAAAAATAAAGAAATTAGTGAACATACTGTATATAAATGTAATGGTACAGTAGGCCTACAAGTTCACATGCACTTACCTAAACTTATAGTAGGTTCCTTAATTACATATGTACAATAGAAGGGGTTGATTGGAGTCTGCTACTGCTGGAAGAAGTCCCCAGCAGTAGAAGGTCCTGCAACAGGCTCTAAGGACTCATGGAGAATTTCAAGACTGACGAAAAAAATCGGAAAATCTGCCGAATGATCAGAGATTTTCGTAAATGGGACTATTTCTCAAAACTGCCGAAATATCAGATTTGCCGGGGAATTGGATGCCGAAGAATTGGACTTTTACTGTACTCACTTTTTCTCCCTTCTCCACTAGTAATCTACCATTTTTATCTTTCACTCCCAAACTAACTTCACTGGCACCCTGTCTAACACTCTTTACCTCTTTCCAGAACATTTTTTTTACATTCTCTCCACATTACACACAAATTCCTTCCAAATTCTTCATCCACTCTCTTCTTACTCTCTCTTACTAATCTTTTCACCTCTCTCTTCCTCTCTACATATTAAGTCTCTCTTCCGTCTCTTAACTTCTTCCACGTCCGTTTCTCATCCACTCACTATATGCTTTCTTCTTTTGTGCCACAGCGTCTCTCACCTCTTCAATCCACCATGCTGTTCCCTGCACCCCCTTTCGTCTTCTCTTCACCCCAAATGCCACCTCACATGCTGCACAGATTTCTTCTGTGAATATCTTGCACACACCTTCCACATCCCTCATCTGCTCCAATCCATATTTACCCAGTCGCTCCTCCACTTACCTCACATATTCTGTCCTATTTCCATTCTTTTGTAACCCTTCCACTCTCCTATGTGCTACTTCCTCCTGTTCTTCCCTTCTTCTATTTCTCCATTTCATTTGAACAATGATTCTGACCACCACTTGGTGGTGGTCAGAAAGTCCACTCCCCCAACCTCTATATACTCTTGCATCCATTACACACCTTCTCATCCTGTCATCCACACACACACAATCAATCATTGCCTTCCGTTCATTCATATCACCATAAACCCTTCTCATCACTCGCCATGTATTAGGTACAAAATCACAGATCTCAAAAACCCAGCCTCTACTCTTGTATCCATTAAACACCTTCTCATCCTGTCATCCACACACACATAATCAATCATTGCCTTCCATTCATTCATTTCACCATCAACCTTTCTCATCACGTGCCATGTATACCTCTGGATCATTTTGTGCCTGAAGAGGGTATTGGCTATCACGAACCCCCTCCCGGCACAAATGTCCATTAAAGCACTGCCATTCTCATCCATCTCTACAGGCACACCCCACTCACCAACTACTCCATCCACTTTCACATTCCCTACTTCTCCATTTAAATCTCCAATCAAAAACACACTCTCATTCCTTTCAAACTTTTCCATGCAGGCTTTGTCCAGAACTCTTCTCTCACTCTGTTTGCACGATCTTGTGTTGACGCATACACGCACACAATCACCCACATTTGTAGTCCAACTTTCAATCTTACCCACACAATCCTTGAGCCAACTGATCCATACTCTCTTGTACACATATTCTCCTTCCATCTCTTACTCAAAACAATACACACTTCTTCTTTTGCCCTCTCATTCTCACCTACTCCCGTGCATATACCCCATCCATACTCTCATTCTCTCACCTCTCCATTTTGTTTCCGTTAATTCACATACATCCACTTTTGCAACCTCAAGCACCTGGACAATCTCTCTTTCTTTCACCTCATCATTTGCATCCCTTACATTCCACATAGCTATCCGTACCATGTCCTTGGTTCAGTCCTTAGTTGTCACCTTTTGGTCAGTCCTGGTCTGAGGCTTCTTGTTTGTCACGTAGGAAACGTGTTGTATGTTATAAGGTTACCACCCAGTGTTGTACATGCCTTCCTGGTTCAAAGGAAATCATTTGGCTTGCCACTCAATGTAGAGTTACCCTAAAAATAGAGTACCAGGTACACCCGGGGAAAGTTCCGCCTAATACACCTGTCTGCCAGTTCAGACCTTTATGTGTGAGACAACGACAGGTTAAGGGAGGAAGGGTGGGGGAGCTGATAGTTCCTACCTCTCCCTCTTCCATCCCCATCCTTCTCACACAGTTATCAGGTAGATGAATGTTGGCCACTGCTTTGCTACCACTTGTCATACATTTACTGTTTTGAAGTGGTGAGCAAGTGTATACCGCGGAACTTTTCTCGGCTGTGCCACTACACGAAGTGGGTGGATGATGGGTGCCCCCACCTACCACAAAAATTGTTGCTACAAGGATTAAATCTGTCAGGACAAGGCATCTGTTTAATAGGTCCTGATGATAGACTAACAATGTGAATCAGTTGCTAATGATTAATTTACTGTGGATGCTTAAGGAAAAATCTTTACTTGGCACAAACTAAGTACTCATCATCTGAACAATGTGGATGGGATTTAAAGAGCAAATTAAAATGAACTAAAGACATTGGATAAATAGAGTACAACTTGTTTTCATTTTTGAAAGCACCAACATGCTTGCATGTGTCTGTAACATTATTACCGTACAATACTGTTTTATATATAGTGATAATGAAAAATGTAAGAGAATGTACTGCCTTGACCCTTACTGAATACTGCTTGAAATTGCGCTTTTTCAGTCATGCTATCAAGTTCAGGCATTATGTCTTTGAAAATCTAAAAGTAACAGTAATCTGAAATATCTTAATGGTTACTTTGTGTATAAGGTTTAATTTAAGCTGAAATGAATTAGTAATTGTTTCATATTGTGAAAATGTTCTTGTAGTAAAACTAAGTTCATTTCTGCAACTGGTATAGATGTACAGTATATTACATACTCAACACATTTCAGTGCAATCTGACCAAAATTAAATGTTGACTACAGTACAATCCCAGCTATCCGGTATCCAGACAAACGGAATACTCAGAACAACGGGAAAAATCAAGGGCTGGTAAAAATGTCAGTAAGTTATAACTGTGCGCCAATTTGAATGGACCGCCAAACCGCCATTTGATCGTGTCACGCGAGGCTGGGTGAAGTCAGGCAAAGCGAGGTGAAGGCATTTCCGGCTAATGTGAATCCCTAGCAAATCCTCTTAACCACCTCTCCTCTCCCCCTCTTTCACCTACTTGAATTCAGTCATCCTCCACACCCTCCACAAATCACCAGTCTGCGTTTTGCCACCAGACAGTAAACAAGCTCTCTTGCTATTGTGTTCCTCTGATAGACGGTAATTTGTACACTCCAAAATGCCTAAAGTGCAAACTAAACGTAAGCGTATCGTGCTTACCTTGAAACTGAAACTGGACATATGCAACAGACTTGAAAAAGGTGAACATTATAAAACACTAATGGCTGAATATAAATGTTAATAGGAATGAAAGTTTACTTTGTTGGAAGAAAAATAAATAAATATGCCTGCATTTCATACGTACATCATTTATCTTATTTTCTGCAAAACAGCTGAGTGGCGGGTGAGGGGTGAAGTGATGGAGGTCAGGTGGGGAAGAAGAACAGTCGGGGTCAGAAACGTAAACAAAACTCACGTGGGGGCACAGGTGTCGTGACAATTCTACAGTGCAGTCTTAACACATCATCAGTTCACTAATAAATGTTCAAGCTTTTATTTCTTTATTTTATTTTTCAATTTTGATGAGTACAGTACATATAATGAATACAGTAATTCGGTAAACAATGGACTGGTGCAATTTGCAGTACTGCAAATTGCTAGACATTGCACGCACGTGCATTATGACCATGGTGTGTGTTTACAAGGCAGTTTTTCAGGCGGAATCTCTTAGTGTAACCCCTAATGTGACTGGTGAGTACCTGAACTGTATTTACTGCTGTGATAGCCTTTGTATAGATTTGACTTGAAAATCAGAAATACGGGAAAAATCTGTAACCAGGAAGGTAAATTCCCCAAGCCACCCGGTTAACTGGGATTGTACTGTATGTAAGTAGGTACTACATATATACTTAAAAATATATATAAATAATTTTCAGAAGGCAATACAATAATTTATATTAATTCAATATACAGTAATTCAATGCAATGCAATGTAGTTTAATTAATCTGTTGTTGTCTGTGGCTGTGACATGGTGATTGTCTCAGTGAAGTGACTGTGGGTATGCCAGTGAATGTTGTGGTTGAGGGATTGGGAACTGACTCTCAACATGTGGTGTTTGACAGGTTAAGTTTGTTGATGAATATCAGTGAATGAGTACGTCAGGCCCGTACATGAGATGGTGGCTGAGGAATGTAAAGTGGCACAACTATGTTTCTTGGTTACAATGAAAAGTCTAGACTTACTGGCTGGAAATTCACAACTACAATATCTGAGTCCTGAACAGACTGAAAATGGATATATATAGGGAAGAAAACACACTTATACATTATTCACCACTACCACAGTGCCTTTTACCTTTTAAACTACAAAAGGCTATTAAAAGTCTGCAATGAAAATTATTGTCAATGTATTCTAACATTAAAGAATCCCCTAAACCCTTTCAGCTTAGATGATGCTGTCATCAAACTGGAAGGATGATCTGAATAGTAACCAAGGGGACTCATTCCTATTTCAGAAATACAGCCCATCTAATGTCCAGCCGCATCATGTGTCCAGCTCGGGAAGATAGATGCCCCTGCCCTGCACAGTCCCAGGTCACCCTTTAAGTAAAGTGTAGCACCCATTAGCCCACCTGGGAGGTATTACCAAGGGAGTAATGTGGGGATAAGGCTCAGTAGCTGGCCTTCCACAACACTCCCAGGCAGGGAACTCAACCCCATTTCCCAAGTACTGTAGTCAAAGTCCAAGCTGAGACTACTACTCATACATATCTTCTATACACACCTTATCCACTTGGGGGCTATGCCTCTTCCATTCTTCCTCCACCTCACCATGTGCAAGGACCCTGTTCTGACCCTGGTTAAGTGCTGTCTGCCACAGGAAGGCAGATGCCTACTAGTGGTCAATGCATCTGCTCAATCAGGCAGACCAAGGCAGAGCAACAACAACAACTTAGTATTCAAGTTGTGGGAGCAGGCCAGATACCTCAGATGAAAACAAAAAATTACCTAGGATACAGATCATATCTCAAGTCTTCTGTGAAATCTATTTTAAACCCCAACACACATATAAGCACTGCAATGAAAATAAATATGCTGAGTGAGTACAGTATATAAAAGACAAGCATGACAGCGAAGAGAACAAGATGACCATAATGCATTTACTGTTACCTGAAAAAAATCCCAACTCCTTTTAGCCCAGTAAATGACTAAATGTTTTCCGACTAGAGGACTGAATTGACTAATAAACCTGGAGACTCATTCCTACCTCATAACTAAGGCTTACAAGTTGTAAGAGTACTCCAGTTCCTTTAGGTGAAACTAAACTGGCTAGATATAGTAATGGTTACATTATTTACCAAATACAATCATTCCCACTTCCCCACTGTAAGCCAGGCAGACTTTACTGTGGTGGCAATTTCTTCATCCGTGACAATGCTGTCAGAAGTTTCAATCATCAGGGAACCTGCACCAATCACAACCAACAAAGATGATGGAGGGGAACCCCTACCCATGATGGTACTGATACAGGCAAACCCCGATTTACGATACCCCTATATGCGACACCACGGAATAGTGATGGGAGTAGAAACACCACCATACCCCGCCTACCGTAGGCCTACCCTCGATTTTGCGTTTTTTTTTTTTTTTAATAAATCTTATTTTAGATTTATATTTTGTGTTTGATGGATTTAAGAACTGTTTTTAGACTTAGATTTGTGTGTTTTAGTCATAGGTGGAGTGAAAACTGCCATTTGGGGTATGGCTTCTTGCCCATCAGACAAGGTACAAAACAGTGTGGACAACTATGCGACTCAACAGAGAATATTTCGTGTTTGAGCACTGAACATCTAACCTATGATGGAATACATAATAACAGCAACTAAAACGACATAAAGGGGGGCTGTTGAAAAGGCTATCCCAATTGCATCATCGATCAATTAATCATGTGCTTACATTCGGGCTGTTCAAAGGAAAACGCTTTGAATATACAAAGGAATCTCTAAATAATGCTGGAAAATAATCTGTCTATCTATTGCCCGACGCACTAATCCCACAAAGGGTGGCCGCAGACAAAACGCCTCCAAGTCGCTCTGTCACCCACCATTTTACTGCCCTCCCCCCAACTCACTCCCCCCTCCCTCATATACTTCTCAACCCCATCTCTCCACCTCATCCTTGGTCTTCCTCTCCCTCCACTTCACATACATACACCCTCTTAGTCAGTCTTTCATTCTCCGTTCTCTCCACACATCCAAACCACCTCAGTGTATTTTTCCTAATTTTCTCAACCACATCCACATCCACCCCACAACGTTCTTTCACTTCTTTATTCGTCAACCTGTCCCTCCACATGCTCCTCTCAAGTAGCTCATTTCCACTGCTCTCACTCTTGACTTGTTCCCCTCTTGCAAGGACCATGCCTCGCTTCCATACGTCAGGGTAGAGATCACAATAATATCATGCAGTGACTTCTTAACTTCCATACTCACCTCCCTATTTCTCATCAATGCTTTCAGTGAACCAACAGCCTTCCTTCCCTGCTGTACTTTTTTAAGCATTTCATCCCCAAAAGTTCCATCCTTACTCATCACACTACCCAAGTACTTGAATGCACTCACATTCTCCATATCCTCACCATCCAACCTCACTGTGCATTGTGACTTCATTCCTCTTAAACACCATAACTTTACTCTTGTTTACATTAACTTTCAGATTCCTCTTCCTACACACTGTCCAATATTCATTCACCAAACGTTGCAACTCCCATCCATCTTCACTCAACAATACTGTATCATCAGCAAACAGCAAAACCGGAATCTTCCACACCTCACCCTCATTTATTAGAGCCACCCCCACATCTATTGCCCTACCTTGCACCTCCTTTACAACCCCATCCATCTATCTATCTATCTATATACCTAGGCTGCTTCCCCCAAGGAAAGGGAGGTAGCCGAGACAGGACGACACACTCTCCATTTACTCATCCATTTAAACACATTCATTCACATCTTAGCCCCAAAGGGGAGAACGGACAGATCCTCACCGCACCACACCGCACAAGGGTCAACTGCGCAATGCAATCAGTGACATCCGCAGCAGGGCCCGACAGCAGAACTGGTTTACCCCTGCCACATCATAACATACCCATCCCCTTACCCGCACCTGACCTGACTAGCTGATCAGACCAAATGCGGGAGAATATCCCCTCAGGGCTGCGTCATCACTTATTTATTCACAATTTCTCTCCATTTATTTCTGTCACGCACAGCCACTCTTCCTTGCTCAACAGACATCCCTCTCGCATCCAGCGCTCTCTTCACACTATCCATCCATCCTATTCGTGGTCTTCCTCTCAGCCTTACACCTCTCACATCAGATCTAGTTATCTTTTTCACCAATCGCTCATTATCCATTCTCTCCATATGCCCAAACCATCGCAACACCCTCTGCTCAACTCTACCAGCCATCTCCTGAACAACTCCAGTTCTCCTTCGCACTTCATCATTTCGCACCCGATCCATACGCGTCACTCCACACATACTCCTCAGACACCTCATCTCTGTTACATTCAAACTTTTCCTCTCTGCTACACCCATATTCCATGTTTCAGCCCCATATAATGCAGTCGGTACCACAACACCCTCATACAGCCTTCTCTTTACATCCATTCTAAGCGAACGACATTTAAACACTTTTTTCATTCCTCCCAGCACCTTTCCTACTTCATTTATTCTAAACTTCACTTCTGCATCTATTCTTCCATCCACAGCAACATGTGACCCTAGATATTTAAAACAATCTACCTCCTCAAGCAACTCACCATTCAAAACTATATTCATCCCCCTACCATCTATCAACCTCGTACACTTCATCACTTTACTCTTATTCTCATTTACTTTCAAATTCCTCCTTTCACACACCCTTCCAAACTCCTCTACCAACTGTCTCAATCTCTCCTCTGAATCGGTCACCAGTGCAGTATCATCTGCAAACAGCAGCTGCTTCAGATTCCAATCTCCACCATCAACATTTACCAGACTCAGACCACCTAAAACTCTTGCATTCACCTCCCTTACAACACCATCCATGTAAATATTAAACAACCAAGGTGACATCACACATCCCTGTCGCAGCCCCACTCTCACGGGAAACCAATCACTCACAGCATTTCCCACTCTTACACATGCTCTACTATTTACATAAAAACTTTTCACCCCTTTTAGTAACCTACCATCAAGTCCATACAATCTTAAAACAGTCCACAAAGCCTCCCTATCAATTCTATCATACGCTTTCTCTAAATCCATAAATGCCCAAAACACATCCTTGCCTTTCGCTAAATACTTTTCACACGCTTGTCTCACAGCAAACACCTGATCAACGCATCCCCTCCCTCTCCTAAAGCCACACTGCTCATCACTAATCACTCCCTCTGTACCCTCTCTAACTCTCATAATTAACCCCATCCATGTACAGTATATATTAAACAGCCATGGAGACATCACACATCCCTGTTTCAGTCCCACATTTAGATCAAAGAACTCACTCAGCTCACCATCCATCAGCACCATAGCCCTAACTCCCTTGTACATACTCTCCACAGCACTCAACAATTTCCCACTCACTCCATATATTCTTAAAACCTTCCACATACCTTGCCTATCTACTGTACTCTGTCATGAGCTTTCTCCAAGTCCATGAACGCAGCATACACTTTCTTTCCCTTCTCTAGATACTTCTTCACTAACATCTTAGAACAAATATCTGACCTACACACCCTTCTCCCTCCCTAAATCCCCTTGTTCTTCTCCAACTAGCTCTTCTGTTATATGCCTAACCCTATCAATGAGTATTCTACCATATATTTTCCAGTCACACTAAGATGGCAAATACCCCTATGGTTACTGCATACTTCTCTTCTCCCCTTTTCCTTTGTATAAAGGAACAATTATACCTGATTTCCAATCATCTGGAACCCTTCCCTCTTCCCAAGCCAATCTACACAATGTCCATATCCACTCCAGAACAATCTCACCCCCATACTTCAGCATTTCACCACATTCTCCATCAATTCCTGGGGCCCTTTCCCATCTTGATCTTCTTCATTACTTCCACCCTACTGATCTCTTCCTTCCTCCTCTCATCTCTTCTTCTCCCACCCATTCCTCAACAACCTATACTAGCACTGCTCACTCTCTACATACAACAAATCCTCAAAGTGCTCCTTCCATCTCCTCAATTTCTCTCTCTTTTCCAACAACAATCTATTATTCCCATCTTTCACTCCCCTACTATTTCTCCTTTCACACTGTCTTTATTTTCTTTACCTCCTTCCAAAACAATTTCTTACTCTCTCTCCATTTTACACTCAAATTCCTCCCAAACTCTTCATCCACTTTCTTCTTACTCTCCTTCACCAATCTCTTCACCTCCCATCTCCTGCTCACATATACCTCTCTCTTCTCTCTCTCATCTTCTCCCCTACCTCTACTCGCTAACCATGCACTATATATACAGTATATACCTTCTTCTCTTGTTCCACATCTCATTTCATATTCCACCATGCTGTCCCTTGCACACCCCTGCATCTCCTCCTCACTCCACAAACCACCTCACACGCTGCTCCTATCTCTTCCGTGAATATCTTAAACATCTTCCACCCCTTCCATCTGCTCTAACTCATACCTTACCAATCTTTCTTCCACCATGCTCTTATACTCTGCCATTTTCCCACTATCTTGCAACTTCTCCACTCTTCTCACAGGAGCTGCTTCCTCCTGTCTTCCCCATCGTCTTTTCACTCATCTTCTTTGCAGCCTTACCTTGGCCATCACTGTGTGATGGTTCGAGATTCCATTCCCCCACCCTCTCCACACTCTTTCATCCAACACTTGTCTTCTCATTGGCTCATCCACACACATGTAATCTATCACTGCCTTTCATTCAACAAGTTCACCAACCATCCTCCTCATGACTCTCCATGTATACTTGTGGATCATCTTATGCCGAAAGCAGGTGTTGGATATTGCCAACCCCTTACCAGCGCAGATGTCCACCAAAGCACTACCATTCCCATCTACTTCAGCTGGCACACCCCACTGACCAACCACTCAACCACTCGCACATTCCCAACTTTGCCATTCATGTCTCCAATCAAAAACATTTTCTCGCTCCTCTCAAACTTGTCCATATGGGCTTCTACACTTGGCCAAAACTCATCTTTCACTCTTGCCACTCGGTCCTCTGTCGGCGCATACGCACATACAATTGCCCAAGCTTGTATACCTACTTTCATCCCACCAATACAATCCTTGCACTCACTGTTCCATACTCTCTTATATTCTCCTTCCACTTCTTGCTTATCATCAGACATACTCCCTCTCTTGCCCTCTCATTCTCATTAACTCCTGCACATATTCCTAAATCATATTCCCATTCTCTTACCCTTTCACCCTTCCATTTAGTTTCAGTCAATCCACATACATCCACTCTTGCATCCTCAAGCACCTGAACAATCTCTATCTCTTTCACTTCATCATTCATTCTTCTCAAATTCCATGTTTTCATCCTTAGGATATCCTTTGTCCTTTCCTTGGTCGTCAATGTATGGTCTAAGGTGCTTTGTTCGCTTGTTTAGTTAGTTCTTTTTACAGGTTGGGGCACTAACCCACCAATGACCCATTTAGTCACCTCATACGACAAGCAGGGATACTGGGGGAGTATTCTTGAAATCCCCCAACCCCCAGGGGTTGGAAAATAAGAGAGAAGAAAAAAAAAGGGAGCTCAGCAACCCAAACAGAAGCTAAAATGACATAATGAGGGGCCAGTGAAAAGACTATCCTGATTACATCAGTGATCGTATTTCCCGTCAAAACATCAACACTTCTCCGTCCCAACAATTCGCACCTTGGACAATTCTGCGAAATTCATGCATTATTATTACTATTATGCATAACAGATGTTTATTTAAAGGTCCCAGGACCATCTAATGGTGGGACTGTATACAATGCTGCTGCTGCTTCTCTACCGAGTTTGAATAAGTGTTGGCGATTGCATTCTCCAGTGACAATGACTGGGTACAACCGAGACGGGGACAGGTTTTAGGCTTCAGTTAGCTTCTTTTACAGCTGTTCGGCTATTTAGATTGGGTTTAAACTTTTTTTTGGACTCATTTGGGTGGGTTTAGGACTTGATTGGGGGGAAATCCCAAGACTCAAGAATGCATCCCTATAATTTAAATGTTAAATCTACCTTGAGATACAATACCCCACCTAGCGATGGGTTTTTACTTAACCAATTGCACTGTTAAACTGGGGTTTGCTGTATAACCAGGCAGCAGAACTGCCCAGTTATAATAAATATTTCTCAATGTCCTCAATATCTTCCATAAGGAGGATGGTGAACTGCAGAAGGACAACATAACCCTACAGTCCACTGAGTACATGTTCACATGAGCCAATGAGCAACAAAAACAACAATTACAATGATACATATGATCAGCTTCTGCACATCTGAATTAAAAGTCAGGTAAAGATGGGGACAGATACCACAAGGCACTTAGCCTAAAGGTGAATGTAGGGAAGAGTAAAGTGATGGTCTTTGAGAGAGGTGAAGTTAGTGAATGTACAGCGAGGTTAGATGGTGAGGAATTGGAAAATGTGAGTACGTTTAAGTACTTGGGTAGTGTGATGAGTAAGGATGGAGGTTTGGAGGGTGAAGTGCTTGAAAGGGTACAGCAGGGAAGAAAGGTTGCTGGTTCTTTGAAAGCAGTGATAAGAAACAGGGAAGTGAGCATGGAAGTGAAAAAGTTACTACATGACAGCATTGTGATACCAACTCTAACGTATGGAAGTGAAGCTTGGACATAGTTGGAAGGACACAAGCCAAGAGTGACAGCAGTGGAAATGAGTTATTTAAGAGGAGCCTGTGGAGTCACGTGGAGAGACAGGCTGACGAATGAGGATATAAAGGAGCGTTGTGGTGTGGATGTGGATGTGATAGGAAGCGTTATGAGGAACACACTGAGGTGGTTTGGCCATGTGGAGAGGATGGAGGGTGAAAGACTGACGAAGAGAGTGTATGTGAGTGAGGTGGAGGGGGGAAGAGGGAGGGGGAGGCCGAGGATGAGATGGAGGGATGGGGTGGAGAGGTATATGAGAGAGGGGGGTGTGAGTTGGGAGCAGGGCAGTGAAATGGCGGGGGACAGGGCGACTTGGAGGCGATTTGTTTGTGGCCACCCCGAACGGGATTGAGGCGTCTGGCAATAGATAGATAGATAGATAGACTTAGCCATGGTGTTCATTTCCATATCTTAGGTGTTTGAGCCTGTGGATGGTTATTCACCCGACATCCACTGATACAAAGTCATTGCATCATCCAGGTTATCCTAGGTACACAAATTACCTAACAACTCACAAAGGGTGGATGGACACTACAGTCAAGCAATGTCAGCTGCCTGCACCAGGGTTCCAATCTTGGTGCTAACAGGCCAACAGTTTCACAGTCAATGATGCTAACAACTCAGCCACCAGGCCAATGTGAGTTAAAGAGATGCATTAAAAAGTAACAGAAATTTATTCAAGTCATCCATCCATCATCCAATCCTATGTTGCCCCATGAAAAGGGTAGGAGCCTGGGGCTAGACAAGTTGGCCCTGAGAGTGATCAGCCTCACTCATCCCTGAGTGGCATTACATGAGCAATAAACCCTAACCATTCCTTGGATATAAACGTGCACTGGCTCAATTAACTGGGGCGCCTTAATTACTCACTAATCACCAGGCAAAAAAAAAAAAACAATAATAATAATAACCACAATAAAGTGCAGAACCTGACGTATGTTGTGTTTAAAACCTAAAAATGCAGTCCAGAACTGTGTAAAGCTTGTAATATTTACATTAATTTCACAGTTCATGTGTTTGGGGGAAAGGCAATCCCTATCCACTCACTCAATGTAGTACTACCTTCAGGTGGCTGTAAAATGACACTGAATAACATGGTTTCCTGTTATTTAGGAAACCATTCAATATGCCTGGTGGTAAACACACTGCCAACATATAAATACCTTGGTAGTCTGGTGAGTTTAGGTGCTCCACCCAAATGGAACCCAACACATGGTAGGGTTGGTGTTGAGAGCTCATGTACTCCTACTCAGGTAAGAACAACTGGTCATTCCCTTTATATGCCTGGACTAAGCAGCACAGCCCTGGGCCCTTATACTCTTAATGGGGCAACAAGGGACTGGATGACAGCTGTATGGATGGTGGAGCAAGTACAGTAACTGCATTTGTAACTGTAATATTTGACCTTAAATAATGTAACTATTTCAAGCCTTGAGGTGTCCCACCACCCCTCAATGCAAGGAAGAAGAAACCAAAGACTGGAAGCCCGCAAGATTGTTCCTTCAAAGAAAGCTATAAAAACAAAATAACAGAGATCCAAATTCAAGATCTGTTCATTTCAAGATGCCTGGACAGACTACATTTAAAAGACTTAGTGGTGACTGTGATGGCAAAGGTATGGTGGTGGTAGTACAGTGACTGTGGTGGTGGTGATGAAGTGGAGAAAAGGAAAATGGGGAGAGGGGGAGGGAGAGAGAAAAGGGAGGAAAAGGAAGATCATCACAAAGATCCCTAACAAAATACATATATGAAAATCAACACTAAACCAAACATTACATCACAATAGCAACAGGAGTAAGAACAACAACAATAATAGTAACAGCAACAATAATAGCAAAAACAATATTAAACAATAGTAAAAACAATAATAATAATAATAATATATAATCCATCCATCATCCAAACCTATATTGCCCCATCTAGGCAAGCTGGTCCTGACATTTAAGATGAGCCTGAATAATATATAATAATATATAATAATACCTAACCTGTCATTTGAAGGCCGATGCCACCAAAAAAGAAAAAAAAATCCATATATATATATATATATATATATATATATATATACTGTATATATATACATACATATATATATATATATATATATATATATATATATATATATATATACACACACACTGTATATAGGTGGGGCACTCACCATCCACTCACTCGATGTAGTGCTGCTCTCAAGTGTCTGGCCTTTCCTCTCCTCCATCTTTCTTTCCTTCCATTCTCTTCTGTCTTTCTTTCCTCGTCCTTCTCTATGGGTGACTTTACACTCCCTCTTCTGTCTTTCTTTCCTTCATTCTCTCCTCTTCCTTCTGCCTGTGGGTGACTCTACAGTACGCTAAGTGACAAGCCAAATGGTTTCCTGTACACCAGTAAACCATTTACTACACTGGATGGTAACCATATAACCAAATTATGGCGCCTGGTGGTTCAGTGGGTAATTACCGCTCTTCAATCAGAGTGAGCCAGTGAAGGTTTATATCCGAGGGATGGTTGGGGTTTATTGCTCACATAATGCCACTCAGGGATGAGTGAGGCTGGTCACTCTTATCTTAAATGTCAGGACTAATTTGCCTAGCCCTGGGTTCCTACGTTCCTCTATGGGGCGACATAGGATTGGATGATGGACGATGGATGGACAACACTGGAAATTTATATTCATACATTCTAACCTGACAAAGATCCCTAAACCCTTTTTGATCACCTAATGGTTAAGTGAGGGTCCGATTTGTTTAGTAACAAAACAGAATCATTCCTACCTCATAACCAAAGCTAATTAAATTTCATGCAATTGTGACATGAAATTCAAATTACTGTATGGTAGTGGCATCAGATGATAACAAATCAATTAAGGAAAATTTTTATCTGAACTTTTTGGTTCCAATTAAGTTTGTAATACTGTACAATAAATTCTCGGTAAAATTAAGGTCGAAACACTGTATAATCAACTGTTGGTTCCAATTAAGTTCATAATAAAATAAACTCTTGGTTCCAGTTAAGTTCATATCGTAATATAATAAACTCTTTGTTCCAACTGAGTTCATAACTAAGAGACCAACTGTACTAAATACTTTTTACTTTAACTTGGCCTATGACCATCTATCTTGAATGCTAATAAATAGCAAGATATCTCTAGAATATACCGTACTGCTAATCACGAAGTGATAGCAAAAGGATGTACTCTGCAAGTGTACCAAGGAAACTAAGCTGTAAATGGATGAAAAGTTAAGTCAGATTATGCTAACCAAACTAAATATTTACCGTATATTGTCCATGTGGGGTTACTCACATACTCAGCAACAACCTGGTGATGATGTGGTGGTGGTGACGGTGGTAGTGGTGATGACAGTGGCATGGTAGGCACACTCTCCCCTGAAATGAATGGGGAAATATGAGAGCCTGGGGGGAAAAAGGGGGGGGGATATTCTTTTTACCTTGCCTAATACAACCATCTTTCCACTTTGATTTCTAAGTTGTAAAAATAGATTATCTATCTATCTATCTATTGCCAGATGCCTCAATCCCGTTTGGGGTGGCCACAAACAAATCGCCTCCAAGTCGCCCTGTCCCCCGCCATTTCACTCCCCTGCTCCCAGCTCACACCCCCCTCTCTCATATACCTCTCCACCCCATCCCTCCATCTCATCCTTGGCCTCCCCCTCCCTCTTTCCCCCTCCACCTCACTCACATACACTCTCTTCGTCAGTCTTTCACCCTCCATCCTCTCCACATGGCCAAACCACCTCAGTGTGTTCCTCATAACGCTTCCTATCACATCCACATCAACACCACAACGCTCCTTTATATCCTCATTCGTCAGCCTGTCTCTCCATGTGACTCCACAGGCTCCTCTTAAATAACTCATTTCCACTGCTCTCACTCTTGACTTGTGTCCTTCCAACAACGTCCAAGCTTCACTTCCATACGTTAGAGTTGGTATCACAATACTGTCATGTAGTAACTTTTTCACTTCCATGCTCACTTCCCTGTTTCTTATCACTGCTTTCAAAGAACCAGCAACCTTTCTTCCCTGCTGTACCCTTTCAAGCACTTCACCCTCCAAACCTCCATCCTTACTCATCACACTACCCAAGTACTTAAACGTACTCACATTTTCCAATTCCTCACCATCCAACCTCGCTGTACATTCACTGACTTCACCTCTCTCAAAGACCATCACTTTACTCTTCCCTACATTCACCTTTAGATTCCGTTTCTTACACACTCTCCCAAACTCATCCACCAAGCCTTGCAGCTCTCCTTCGTCTTCACTCAACAGCACAGTATCATCTGCAAACAACAGTACAGGGAGTTTCCAAACACTATCCTCTCTCACCATGGCCACTCCAACATCCACTACCCTAATTATGGTGTTTAAAAAAAAACTGCTATGACAATGATGTAGAGCCACTCAGCTACGTGAATTAAATTGCAAAAGGACTAAAATCTGGGTTACGTTAGTGTAAATGAACTACAATACTGAGGCCTAACTTTTTACACAAAACTGTTACTTTAAATTGGTAAAACTGGCAAATCTACTTTACTGATAGCAATGACACTTTTAAGAAGTTGTTGTTCTTTACTAATGACATCATTCTATTTGTAAACTCCCTACTGCCAGATAGCTTCACCCCGGAGTGTGTGGCCATGAATATATCTGTATATGTGCCATTTTCTGCCACTGGGCTGCACTGCTTCCAATCCACACCATCTTTTTATGGCTGCTTCTCCATCTCCCCTCTCTTCAGCATCTTCTTCAGTGTTTTGAATATAACATCAGTTGCTGAAGCTATTGGAAATTAAAAAAAAAAAAGGGGAGGGCGGTGATGAGAGCCGTAAAAACACGAGTAACGGAGAGAGGGACGGCATTGGTAATGAATGGTGTTCGAAGGAATTTCTCAAATTTGTTGTATGCTGATGATGCAGAGCTACTTGCAAATACTGGACAAGATGTTGGTAGACTAGTGCAGTTTTGTAGATGTCTGTGAGTGTCGTGCCTTGAGCGTAAATGTAGAAAAGAGTAAAGTGAAGGTTATCAAGAGAGAATTACAGTGAATGGAGAGGGACTGGAATTGGTAAGAGTTCAAATACCTGGGTAGTAATTGAAAAAAAGAGGAAATTGTGCAAAACAAGCAGAAAGCAAAGTGACAAGGATGGAAAGTAGCTGGTGCTATGAAGGCCTTTATAAGAAACAGAGGCTTGAGTGTTGCAGCTGCACGAGGCTTACATTAAGGAGTGTTAGTGCCAACTTTAACATACGGATGCGAGACTATGGTGTGGCATGAAAATGAAAAGGCATGGGAAACAGCAATGGAGATGGGACAGCTGAGGATTTTTTTTTTTTTTTTTTTTTTTAACTGCAAGAAAGAAGGAACCAAAGGTCAGGGGCCTGCAAACCATTCCTTCCAAGAAAAAAACATAAACGATACAAAAGAGAGCCAAATTCAACATCTGTTTATTTCGAGATGCCTGGACACACTGCATTTGAAAGACTGGAGATCATAGGAAGTAGGAAATACAGACAGAGGAAGACAGTTCCAGAGGTGATCTGTTGCATAAATGAAGGTCTGGGAGTAACGGTTAACTCTAGCATTAGAGAGTTGGACAGAAAAGGGACGTGGAGTAAGGACAGTGGATAAGATAAAAAAAATAATGTGATTCATGAAAGATGCGGAGTGAGGAAAACTGTTGACACCAGAATCGAAGAATGTATTGAGATGGTATGGTCATGTGGAGAGAATGGATAACAGTTGTATGGTGAAAAAAGTATATCTGAGCAAATTTGAAGGAGGCGAGGTGGGCCAAGGAGAAGATGTAGGGATATGGTGAATGCATGTGTGAGGAAGAGAGGTATGGAAGTCGGTGAGGCTAGGGGACTGACAAGAGTTCGGGCTGGCTGGATGAATTTTGTGAGAAGAAGCACATCATCGGAGATTTGGCACCCCTTTTAACGAGATAGCATTCAGACAGACTCTATCGGATAGGTCTATGTGAAGCTACAGAATGTGGTGAAAGTTTTTGGCAAATCAGACAGATTCAGGATTCTGGGGGTTTGAATGATGAGTGAATGGAAATGTGGCCTAATGAACTGGGCAAACTTGGGCTATCTGGATGATGATGCTCCCCACCCTGCCCTAGCGTGGGAAACAATGTCCAGATGATGAATAAGATTTGTAACAAAGTGAATCCCAGCTTAGACTCTGACCCTTATATACTGTACAGACTGCAGTGACTATTTATGGCTCAATGTTTCCTGCCAAGGAGTGTTGTGCACGACCAGCAATAGTACTGTCACTCGTATGGTAGTACCTCCCAAAATAATGGTACCCATCCACCTACTACTTTATGGTGATCTAACAGATGTTACACCTTACCCAAGGGTGACCCAGGAATATGCAGGGCAGAGGCATCCATCTTCCCTGAGCCAGGCACATGCTCTAGCTGCATACCCCAACATATGGAATGGAGGGCTTTTGGTAAACTAAGCAAAACATGATGAATAAGCACACTCACTCAATGTAGTGCTGCTCTCGGATGTCTACCCTTTCCTCTTCTCCTTCCTTCCTCTTCTGTCTTTCTTTACTTCATTCTTTCCACGTCCTTCTGCCTATTGGTGACTTTACATTCCCACTTCTGTCTTTTTTTCCTTCATTCTCTCCTCTTCCTTCTGCCTATGAGTGACTCTACACTGAGTGACATGACAAATGGTTTCCTGTACATCAGGAAACCATTTACTACACTGGGTGGTAACCATATAACCTAATTATGGTGACTAGTAGTTTAGTGGGTAATTATGGTGCTCCAATCGGACTGAGCCAGTGAAGGTTTACATCCAAGGGGTGGTTGGGGTTTATTGCTCATGTAATGCCACTCAGGGATGAAAGATGCTGGTCACTCTCATCTTAAATGTCTGGACTAACTTGCCTAGCTCTGAGCTCCTATGCTCCTCATGGAGCAACACAGGATTGGATGATGGATGGATAAGCAATTACTGTACCACCATATAAAGAGACTTAACTACTGTAATCAGCGTGTTCTGCCTCTCTTACTTAAGTATCAGAACATGGAGTCTAACAAAATCCCAGAGATATAAACTCAAGACTTCACAGAGGACTGGAAAGGATTGTCATGAACCCACGAAGAAGAGGGGGGGGGGGGCTGCATAGGGCAACAGATGAAAGTAGAGGATATTATGACTACAAAAGGGGAAAAAAATAATCATCATCATTCACCATCATCATCTGGACCTCCTTTCCCATGCTAGGGCAGGGTAAGGAGTAGCAATGTCCAGACAGCCCAAATTTGCCCAAGCCAATGGACCACACTTCCATTCACTCAATCAAACCCCCAGAATCCTGACCTTATCAGATATGCCAAAAACATTCACCACGTTCTGTAGCTTCACATAAACATATCATAGAGTCAACCCAGATGCTGTCACATTAAAAAGGGGTACCAAATCCCTGATCATGCACTTCTCCTCACAACACTCATCCAGCCAGCTCGATCTCTTGTCAGTTCCCTAGCCTCACCAACTTCCAAACCTCTCTTCCTCAAACACTCATCCATCATATCTCTCCACCTTCTCCTTGGCCTTACAGTGCCTCCTCCCTCCTTCAAATTCACTCAGGTATACCTTTTTCACGAATCTATTGTTAGCCATTTTCTCCACATGACCATACTATCTCAGTACACACTCTTCAATTCTGGTGTCCACTGACTTCCTCACTCCACATCTTTCACGAATCACATTATTTCATATCCTATCCACCCTCTATATTCCACACACATTCCTCAGCAGTCCCATCTCCACTGCTGTTACTCTTGACTTTTCATTTTCATGTCACACCATAGTCTATTTTTATGTTAAAGTTGGCACTAACAATCTTTCATGTAAGCCTCATGCAGCAGCAACACTTAAGCCTCTGTTTCATATCAAGGCCTTCATTGCACCAGCTACTTTTCTTCCCTGTGTCACTCTACTTTCCACTTCTTTTGCACTTTTCCTCTCTTTTCTATCACTATACCTAGGTATTTGAACTCTCTCATCAATTCCAGTCTCCCTCCTTTCACTGTTACATTGCACTGGGAGTCACCTTCTCTCTCAATAACCATCACTTTACTCTTTTCCACATTTACTCTCAAGGCATGATGCTCACAGACATCAGCAAAACTCTGCACTAGCCTACCAAGTTCTTGTCCGGAATTGCAAGTACAGTAATCACTGTACAGTAATCACTCTAATATCCGGACGCCCAATAACCGAACATCCCCACTAACCGAACCTTATCGTCCTGGGATCAAACATTCCCAAAATGGTCCGAAAATCCAAAAAAATTGGAAAAAAAACCGATTTTTTGCCGTCCGTAATTTGAACTTGCCGCGCGCGCCGCGTGAGAGCATTGTTTTGGTTCGTCATTCCTCCGACGTCCGATAGAGCGCCGCTGCATCCTCCCCACTTCCCGCCTGTCTCTCACCGCGACTGGACCTGCGCTCTTCGTAATGGCTGCCCACGTGCTCGCTTTTGTGGTGGTGCCGTACTTGCTGCAAGGCCTCCTGCTGCTCTCTGCCCTACTCTTAGTGTGTGTGATGATGGCCCCGCCTCCTGAGAAAAGGAAGAGAGTGGTGTTGACTCTGGAGAAGAAACGGGAGATATTGGAGAAGGTTGATGCGGGTTGGTCTTCCTCTCGCATTCTCCGCAGTTCAACCTGGCCCGGTCGACTTTGTTTGATATCAAGCGTTCCCGAGACAAGCTCATGCAGTACACGGCTGACTTCTCGTCGAGAAGCAAACGCAACGTGGAGAGGAAGGTTATGTTTACTCCCAAGTATGCAGAGATCGACCGCTCCACGTTGATTTGGTATCGACAGCAACGTGCAGCTGGTGTGATGGTACGTGGAACGGAGCTGAAGGCTGCTGCTGAGAAGTTTGCAAGGCTTCACGACGCCCTAGACTTCAAGGCATCCGAGGTTGGCTCTTCGCGTTCAAGTTGCGACATGGCCTTACTAACCGTAAAGCACATGGCGAAGCATTGGACGCTAACGAGGATGGAGTGGACGAGTTTCGGCACAAGGTGAAAGGCTTGATCGACAGGGAGGGCCTCACTCTCGGTCAAGTCTATAACGCTGACGAAACTGGCCTATTCTATCGCTCGGTGCCAACGAACACTCGCCGATGAGACGGAGAAGCGTGTACCTGGCCGCAAGCTTTCTAAGGAACGGATATCTGCTTTGTGTTGTGCCAATGCTAACGGCATGCACCGGCTTAAGCCCGTTATTGTTGGCCGTGCAAAGCAGCCTCGGTGCCTTCGTGGGGTGATGGATGTCCTTCCTGTCGTATGGTACCATTCTTTGAAAGCATGGTTCACAGCTGTGATTTTCAAAGACTGGTTTCACCATCACTTCGTCAAAGGAGGTCATACATTACCAGACGAAGACACTGGGAATTCCTCGCGACCAGGTAAAGGCTCTCCTTCTCCTCGACAATGCACCTGCCCACCCGTGCGACAAGGACTTGGTTGCTGAGAATGGCCGTATTAGGTGCATGTTTCTGCCACCTAATACGACTGCTCTCATTCAACCAATGGACCAAGGAGTGATCGTGGCAACAAAGCGCCTGTACCGTCGGAAGTTCCTGGACGAGGTGATGGTGGTTCTCGAGGACGAGGACGAGCGCAGGGAAGGACGTGACACTCGAGGCAAGCGGACTTTGGAAAACCTTCGCCGCTACAACATCAAGTCTGCGCTGTACAACTAGGCTAGTGCATGGAAGGAAGTCCCTGTGAAAACTCTTGAAAATGGTTGGTCTCGTCTGCTTCTCGGAACAGATGTGGAGTACGATTTCCTAGGGTTTGACGTGGATGACTTCCATGCACGGCTACGTACGCACGGCGACGATGTTGATGTGGACGATGTTCGTGAGTGGTTGGACGACGACGGGGCGATCCTGGGTATCAGACGTTGTCTGATATCGAGATCGCGTCTTCGGTTGCTGGTGTCAGTCCCGAACTTGAAGATTCCGACGACGAAGGCGATGATGATGCAGACTCCGCCCAGCAGGACACTACTCCAGCCATCCCCAAGCTGAGCGCACTCCGGGAACATCTAGAGTTCGTCCTAGACTACCTGGAACACCCGGACTGCGACAGGGAGATGGGGCCCTTGGGACTCGTGGAGGAAGTGCGTGCTTTCCGGCAGCGCATCATCAATCGCCAGAATCGTCGGTCCTTGCGTCAGTCAACGATTGACAGTTTTTTCAGGCCCGTGACCCCCGCTGTGCCAAGCCCTGGTTCCACTCCGTTGCCTCCCCAAGACAGGCCCTCATGCTCCGAGCCACAGCCCAGCACATCAGCTACAGTGGAGTCACCGCTCGACGCGTGAGTTTGCGGCTGTCTTCAGAGTCTTCTGTAGTCGGTACGCCATCACCACTACCCACCGATGCACCCCTTGGACGCCTGCCAGTGATACTCTCGGGCTCTGACAGTGAATAAACAGCAAGAACTTCTCCACTAGACCACACGGGAATTTTGAGTGTTGTGCAGTGAAAAAACGGTGTGTTGTGTTAAGGTTTTTCAAGTTGGGAGAAAAGACTAAGTAGAAAAGAAATTTAACGTAACTAACCTTCTTTGTTTTGGCTTTGGAAACTTAAAAAACTTGGGAAAAGTTAATGTGCAACACTTAAATTTAATGGAACATTATTTGGACTAAAGTGAACACTGTGAAAAGAACGGACTTCTGTGTGTTAGTGACTAAGTTCAGTGCAAGACTTCAGGAAGAGTGTAGTGCAAGTGCTTCAGGAAATCGTTCTTACTGTCAGAGTCCGAGAGGAGGCGGTTATTCATCGAGGTGGCCAGGGACTTGCTGTAAGTAGCCAAAATGTTTCATGTTGTACTATTTTCCATACTATATTTACCAGAATGTTTCATATTGTATTTTTTCCCATACTATACTTACCAGAAAGTGTCATACTGTACTTCTTTCCATACTAAACTTACCTCATGCATGTGCAGTAGGAATGTGTTTTTCAGAGTTCGGTTAGGTTCGGTTAGGTTAGGTTCGGTTAGAGTCCATAAGTACCAGAATGTTTATTAATGTATGAACATACTTCTAAACCCACATTTTATGTGTCTATTGCATTTATTTCAGTCATTTATGTGCCTTATTGGTGTGATTTGGGTGTTAAATAGGTGCTATGCATGTCCGGAGGGAGTTGTATAGGTGTTTCTCTGTGTTAGGGTCCGTAAGTACAAGTCCATAAGCTGGGGCCCAATATCCGGACAAAACCAATATCCGAACCTACCGATGGCTCTATTGATCCGGATATTGGAGTGATTACTGTACTTTCTGGACGCCCACTTTCCGGACACCCCACTTACCAGACATTGTGGGCCTGGACCTTCGGGGGGGGGGGATTCCCCCAAAATCCGAATTTTTCCCCACCCGTCATTTGAAATTGCCGCGGGGCGCTGAACAGCTGTTACACCATGGACCCTTCACCCCTTCCTTCCTCCCCCTCCTCCCTCCCCTGTCAGGGTTGCCATTTGGTATTTTTCATTACCAAATGTGGGCCAATTTTGGTAATGAAAAATTCGTTTGGTAATGAATCAGAATAATGCATTACCAAACTAATTTGCACATGTATGAGGATACACAGGATGGAGATGGTGGATTGTTTGCTCTTTCTGATTAATCTGCTAGCCAACATAGTGTGAAAATAATCAACATCCTGTTAATTATAAGAAAAGTGATTACAGTACATGAATTTCCACTTGTATATATAATTAGTGAAGAATAAATGCTAGCTTTATGAATTTGGTAATGAAAAGTATAAATTTGGTAATGAAAATTGAGGAGTTTGGTAATGTGGCCATTGTGATCTGGCAACTCTGTTATCCCATCATCAACAGTCACAGCCAAACTCCGAACAAGAGCAGATGCTTATCGTAATGGGAGCCACGTGCTCATTTTTTGTGAATAAACAATTAATAAACTGCACTACCTCGCCACTAGACCATGAGGGAATTTACAGTGTTGTGCAGTGTTAAGAAATTAGAATTTAGAGTGCAAAAGATTAACTGTGGAGTGCACACTGGCGGTTGAAACCAGTCCAGGAGCCAGGGACTTGTTGTAAGTGCCCAGAATGTTAAATATTGTATAAACTCACCTCTAAAACCTCATTCTCTGGTTCTTTTGCATTTATTTCAGTCTTTTATGTCCCTTATTGGTGTGATTTGAGTCTTAAATAGGTGCTATGTATGTCCAGTAGGGAGTTGTATAGGTGTTTTTCTGAGTCAGGGTAGGTTAGAGTCCATAAGTACAAGTCCAGGTGGCTGGGGCCCACTATCCGGACGGGACCACTTTCTGGACATGACTTTGGCTCTACTACATCGCATAGTGGAGGGATTACTGTAGTACTGCATCATCAGCACATAGAAAATTTGAGATATTCCATCCATCACCATTCATTACCAACGTCATCCCTCTCTCCATTACTAGTGTTTTTATTTCTCTCATCACCCCATCCATATTTATATTGAACAACCATGGGGATCCCTCTCTCCATTACTCGTGTTTTTATTTCTCTCATCACCCCATCCACATTTATACTGAACAACCATGGGGACAACACGCGACCTTGTCACACGCCCACACCCATCGTGAACCATTCACTTAGCTGCCTTACATATGCTTCACTACCACCATAAAAACTCTTGACAGCACCTACCAGCTTACCATCTACACCGTACATACGCAAAACTTTCCACAATCCTTCCTTGTCCACTTTGTCATATGCTTTTTCCATATCCATGAATGACATAAACACCTTATGGTCCTCCTGACAAGCCTTCTCTGCTACCTGTCTCACTGCAAATATTTGATCCACACATCCTTTGTCACTCCTAAAGCCACCCTGCTCATCACTCACTATGGTATGACTTTGATATCTCTATTACTTTCTCTATGATAATTCTTCCATATAGCTACCTTCCCTACAACACTCAATAAACTTATGCCACGATAATTCTTGCACTCACTTTGCTCACCTTTATTTTTATACAGGGGTACAATCACAGCCTTTTTCCACTCTGCTGGCACAGTTTCATTCATCCACGCCTTCTTACCTAACTCCAACAAGCATTTCATTCCACTCTCTCCTCTACACTTAAGCATCTCTGCATACACCTCATCAACCCCAGCTGCTTTCCCATTTTTCAGCCGCTTCACAGCACTCTTCACCTGTGCGAGTGTCATGTCTCCTGCCACTGCATTCCTTCCCTGCACACCCTTAAAACCAATCATCTTCACAGCCACTCTGCTCTCTCTATTCTCATTCATCAGACTTTCAAAATATTCTTTCCATCTGGTCTTTACTTCATCCCCATGGGTTAATAATCTACCACCTACATCCTTCACACCATTACATTTCTATCCGCTTTCACATCTACATTTCTGCACCTCTTTCCAGAATAACTTCCTATTTCAGAGTGCAGCAGTTTGCATTCAGTTTTCTTCCTAGATCATCATTCACCTTCTTTTTCCTCTTCACTAGTCTCTTTATGTGCTTCTTGCTCTCAATATATTCAGTTCTTATTTCAACTGAACCCCTGTCCTGTAACCAATTTAGCCACTCTTCCTTTTTTCCTCCACTGCTCTCTTAACCTCATCATCCCACCATGCCGTATCTTTCTTCTTTGTTGTTACTCGTCGCACCACACACCGCTTTAGCATTTCTAACTAAACAATCCCTATATGCATTCCACAGACTGTTTAGATCCATTTCATAACAATTCAGATTCTAACTCCTCCCTTACTTTGGTCCTGTATTCATCTGCCATTTCTTTGACCCTCAACTTCTCAACTTTCAGTCTTTTGCCGTGATGGCACCTCTCTCTCCTAATCCACCTCACTCCTCTCAGCTTGATCTTGCATACCACAATGATATGATCTGACACACCTCCACATTGTCCTTTCACGGCCATCGTATCAGCAATCATTCCCATCATTGACCTCTCTATGAGCACATAATCAATCAGGCTTCTTTCAACGCAACCCCCGTTCCCTCTATACCATGTATGTTCATGTGCATCTTTGTGTTTGAAATACGAGCTACAAATGCACAACCTCCTCTCCTGACACACATCCTTCAGTCGCTTCCCATTATCATTTCCTCCTGGTATTCCATTACAACCTATTATGTTATCCTCAGGACCAGTGCCTACTCTTCCATTCATATCGCCCATTACGATCACTGGGCATTTCTCCCACTACTTCATCCAGCTCACCTCAAACCCTGTCTTTTTCTCTCTCATTTCTGTCTTCACACAGTACATATGCTACAAGCACCGCCACTTTCACCTTCTCAAACTTGAACCTGACATACATACACCTCGAGCTGACACATTTGTAGTCTCTCCACTCTGCCACACCTCATTCTTCAACAAAGCAACTCCTGCCTTGCATCTTCCTCGCCCATTCATGCCTGATCTTACACATATCACACCCTCCCACTCCACCTCACACCATTTCATCTTTGTTTCACACAGTGCCATCACGGCATATCTCACACTCTTGAACACGTTCACCTCTTCCACCCTCTTGCTCTCCTCATTCACACCTCTCACATTCCACATGGCCATGCAAATCTGCCCATTTGGTTGGGGCCCTGGGCAGGTACTGGGCCCTCCGAGGCTCTCTGAAACAACTGCCATGATTAAGTGATTTTGGATAGAGGATTCTGGGGGACATTTAACCCTGGAAAAAAAAAAAAAAAAAAAAAAAGGTTATATGGTTACCACTCACCGTAATTAAATTGTTTCCTGGGTGGCTTGTCACTCAGTGTAGAGATCATACAGCATCTCTACAGTGAGTGAGTGGATGATGGGCGCTCCCATCCACCAAATAATAATAACAATAATAATACAAAATGTATAATATAGTACAGTATGAGTAAACCATGTCCTTTGTACAATAAATAATAGATAGGTAACCAGAAAAATGGGGTAGCAACCCAAAGATGAAGTCTGTGCTAACAATGAAGCTTAAAATAAGCAACTGTTCTGTAAGGTGGATCCAGTATCACACTGGAACATGGAAGTCTACTTGTAATGCAGACTTACTGTAGTATTTCCTCCGTTGTGGCTGAGGTGCTGTGTAAGTGAATCAAAAGGAGCCTCTATTGATATCTTAAGAGTTCCGCCTTCTACACTTCCACATCCTTTTATTTCTACACACCACTCCTGCAAGCAATAAACTTATGTATTATCTGGTGGAAGCAAAAATGAAACAGAAATAAATAATGCTGCCACCATCCCTCAAATTTCATGGAAATCTTCTAGTACATCAGAATCCCTTTTTTTTTTTTTTTTTTTCAAGTTAACAATAACTGATTTTCACCTTAACAATAACTCTTAAGAGACAAATAAATAATATCTGAGCAATAAAATAACAATGAGTGTGGGATGTGTGTGCAATAACAGCACTATGAACAAGAAACACAAGTCTTTCGGTCTGGCATGTCATACATCCTGACTGCTTAGCACTGAACAATGACGTGTTCTGTTAAAACTGTTTTTGTGTTAACGACAGGCTTGACTGGGAAATTGTGTTCTATGAGGGTGTCAAATGAGGAATTACAGGCAGTCCTCAACTTACAAAAATAACTGGTTCTTAAAGGTCTTTCATAAGTCAATTTTTTTTGCAAGTCCATCTCTCATTCCTATACTCTCTCTCTCTCCAACCCAATCCTAATCCCATAATTACTGAGGTCACAAAATTCTGTCCCTCTACCTCACTGTCTTTCTACTCCATACCTACTTCTGTGCTATCCTCTCTCCTCCTCTTTCTCCACTCATCCAGATTAAACCCCATTATTGTCCCCACTCTTCCACTTATCCCGTACCCTTCCCTGAATTGCAATTATCACCTCACCACCTTGTCAGTGGCTTCACCTGACCCCATCCTTCCTTGCTGTGACTCACCTGCCCCCCACCCGCCCACCCACCCACACGCGCACACACACACACACACACGAACAGCCGGAGAGAGAGGACGTCCTAGGCATCGCTCCTGACCTTGAGTAGTTTCAGGAATTTTGTCTGTCCTGTCTCCTAGGGTCTTTCTTTAAATTTAAAATAATGAAAGTTGGTAGACTACCAAAAATGTAAAGATTTGTTGGCAATAGTATACATGAATGTTTGTGGCTTATTGGTAACAGCTGTTTAGGTACTTGATCGGTACGTTAAAGATGGCCGAAAATGTAAACAATGAGGGAATGGAATTTCAAGGATTTGATGCTAATACTAATGTCATGGACCTGGTGAAAACATTAATTATGAGGATTAGTGAACTCGAAAAAAAAGTAGAGAATCTAGTGATAAAGGATGTGTCAGGAAATACGGAAACCACCATACAGAGTCTAATCCAGTCCAACGAAACAGCCAATGAAGAGATTAAGAATTTGGAAGCGGGAAAATGTTGAACTGAGGAGGAAACTTGAAGAGAGTACTAATAAAGCGGAGAAGGTGAGTAATGTACTAGAAGAACACAAGGCAAAGTGGGCACACGTAGAGGAAGAACAGAAAGAAGTGGTCAGCTTAAGAGAGATCATCCAGGAAGAAAGGGAAATGAACAAGAAAGAAATGGAAGAAAATGTAGTGAAAATACTGAAGAAAAAAGAGAAAATAGTGAGAGAAACGGTAGAAAGGAACAGATGTGTGATAGTATTTGGAAACAGGGAAGAGGAAGAAAAGGTTAGGTTCGCAAGACTCGAGAGAGACACGAACATGGTGAGAGGAATATTAGGCAAGATTGACCCCGAAGGAAACAAGTGGGTAAAAGAAATTGAGGAAGTAAGGAGGATAGGGCCTTATAAGAAAGGGGAAACAAGACCAATGAGAGTCAAGTTTACATCAGAAAGTGTAATAAATGAGATACTTAAAGTGACCTGGAAATTAAGCAAAGAGGCGGGGATGGAAAATATTATAATAAGAAAAGATCTGAATGAAGAAGAAAGAGAAGCTTTAAAATCATTAAAGGAAGAAGTAAAGGAAAAAAAATGATAAGAGGACAGAGGAAGAACGTAATACTTTTTTTGGAGAGTATTGGATATGAAAGTAAGGAAATGGTATTTAAGGAAATAGAAGTGAAGGAAATTAGGGGGGATGGTTGTGAAAGATCAGAAGTTGAGGAAGTGGTACGGACAGAGAGTAGGAGAGAAGAGGGTATTAATAATGTCAAAAATAATTTGAAGGTGATATATACTAATGTTGATGGTTTCATATCGACAAGGATCGAAATTAATGATTTCTTGAGAGAACATGAACCTGATGTCATGTGCTTTGTAGAGACCAAATTAAGAGAAGATATTGATGTTCATTTGGGAGATGGTAAATACAAACTGTGGAGAAAAGACAGAAAAGAAAAAAAAGGGAGGAGGAGTGATGATAGCAGTGAAGAACAACATAAATGTAGATACTGTGGAAATGGGAGAAGGCAGGGCTGAAGTGATATATATGAAATTAGAAACTGGAGAGAATGTTAAGAGAGATATGGCGGTAGTGTATGTTCCCCCAAAGACGAGAGCATGGAAGGATGACGAATACCATGAGATGTTGTCAGATATGGCTAGCTACTTGCAAAAAATAATTGAGAAAAGCAATAATATAATTTTGGTGGGTGACTTTAATTGTAAAGAGGTGAACTGGGAGGAATGGTACTCGGGAGGCGAGGATTCGTGGGGTACTATGTTATTAAATATAATAATGAATAATGTGATGACACAGTGGGTCAAAGAAGAGACACGGTTTCGAGGTGAGGACACACCAGCAAGGTTAGATTTACTGTTCACCAAAGAACCTGATGTAATAGAATCATTGGAATATCTCTGTCCTTTGGGAAAAAGTGATCACGTGGTCATTGAGTTCCAGATGTTAATAGGAAACGTCGAGCCAAAGAGACGAGCTTCATAGACAGGAAGATACAACTTTGGCAAAGCAAATTTTACAGGATTGAGAAACTTTTTTGAAAATGCGGATTGGAGAAAATTCAGAGAAACAAGAGAGATACAGAGGAAGTGGGATATCTTTCTAGACCTCTATAATTTGGGAGTGGAAAAATTTGTACCAAGAGTAAGAGGGAAAGAAAACAGGAAAAAGGAGTGGTTTAATAGAAGGTGTATGATAGCCAAAAAAGAGAGATAAGGCGTGGAACAATTGGAGAAAGAGAGGTAACGACAGAACAAAGGAAGAATATAAAAGAACAAGAAACGAATACACAAGAATACGTAGGGAAGAAGAAAGGAATTTTGAAAAAGGTATAATTGACAAATGCAAGGATGAACCCAAACTGTTTTATAGATTTGTTAATGGCAAACTGAAACAAAGGAAGGAATCACCAAGCTGAAAGTAGATGGAGAGGTCTTTAATGATGCGGCAATGCAAGCAGAAATAATGAACAAACGTTTCCAGTCAGTTTTCACTAAAGAAAAGGAGCTTGTGGAAGGGGAGGGAGTGATTAGAAATGTTCCGGTGATGAAAGATATAAAAGTGGAGGTGCAGGAAGTGTATAAATTACTGGAAACTCAAGATGTAAGGAAAGCCCCAGGACCTGATGGAATTTCTAATTGGGTACTGAAGGAATGCAGAGAACAACTGGCGGATAAAATTCACAGCTTAATTGTATGCTCACTGGAAGAGGGGAAAGTGCCAAAAGAATGGAAGAGGGCAAATGTGGTACCAATTTACAAGGGGAGGAAACAGGGAAGAACCCCTGAATTATAGACCAGTGTCTCTAACCAGCATGGTCGCAAAATTGTGTGAGAGAATCCTGAAAGACAGATGGATAAAATATCTGGAAGAGATGAATATTTTGGCTGAATGTCAGTTTGGATTCAGAAGTGGAAGGTCATGTGTTTCAAACTTGTTGAGCTTTTACTCAAGAGCGATTGATGTGGTACAGGAGAGAGATGGTTGGGTGGATTGTGTGTACTTAGACTTAGAGAAGGCCTTTGACAAGGTACCTCATAAGAGACTAATGTGGAAACTAGAATATATAGGAGGACTAAAGGGAACCTTCTGGAATGGATGAGAGACTTTTTGAGAGACAGACAAATGAGGACAGTAATAAAGGAAAAGATGTCTGGATGGAGGGAAGTAACAAGTGGAGTCCCTCAAGGCTCAGTGTTGGCGCCAGTAATGTTCCTGATTTATGTAAATGATATGGTAGATGGAGTGAACAGTTATGCGAGTCTGTTTGCTGATGATGTAAAGATCTTGAGGAAGATAGAGGTTGAGGAGGATTGTAAAATACTGCAGGAGGATTTGGATAGGATACACAATTGGAGCGGACGTGGGAAATGAAATTTAATGTAAAGAAATGTAAAATATTGGAAATGGGTAAAAGTACCAGGAGACCATCACTGAATTATTTTTGGGTAATGAATTAATCACAAAAAGGAGAGAAGAGAAAGATTTGGGAGTGCTGGTCCAAGATAGTTTGTCACCAGAAAAGCACATTAACAAGATAGTTGGAGAGACTTATAAGCTCTTGACTAACATAAGAGTAGCATTTCATTATATGGATGAGGAAATGATGAAAAAATTGATAGTGGCCATGATCCGCCCCAGGTTAGAATATGCAGCGGTAGTGTGGTCCCCACACAAAAAGAAAGATATAAACAAGATTGAGAGAATACAAAGAACAGCAACCAAGATGGTCCCCAGTCTGAC
Organism: Coenobita brevimanus; assembly: GCF_032717465.1. Classification (NCBI taxonomy): domain Eukaryota; kingdom Metazoa; phylum Arthropoda; class Malacostraca; order Decapoda; family Coenobitidae; genus Coenobita; species Coenobita brevimanus. The sequence continues at coordinate 6,299,440 of NC_137002.1, read as the reverse complement.
AGACCTGTCATACAGAGAGGCTGGAAAAACTGGATTTGCCTTCGTTAGAGGAAAGGAGAAAGAGGGGAGACATGATTGCGGTGTTCAGGACCATGGTGGGAGTAGATAAAATTGACAAAGAAGATCTGTTTGTATGGGATAAGAGAGCAACAAGAGGACATGGAATGAAATTGAAAAAGTCAAGCTGCTTGAAGGATATCCAAGAAATATAGCTTTCCTTACAGAAGTATAGACTTATGGAATAGCCTGGACAAAGAGATCGTCCAGTCTAAAAACATAAACGAGTTTAAAGTTAAATTCGACTTATTGAGAAACAGCGACGGAAATCCACGAGCATAGTACATTCCGTGTATATCACAATTAGGTATATTCTTAAATATTTGGAACGACTTAGACAAAGAGGTGGTGCATGAGAAAAACATTCATGTGTGTAAAGGTAGACTTGATAAATGTGGATATGGAGACAGGACAACACGAGCATTGCTCAATTCCTGTATACTACAAATAGGTAAACAAATAGGTAAATACACACACACACACACACACACACAGTTTTTTTCATATCAGCGGATTTTTCATAAGTTGATCCTTTGTAAGTAGGGGTCTGACTACTTTAACTTAATCTACCTTGCATAAACTAACCTAACACACCTACTTTAACCAATGAATTTTAACTAAGCTACCCAAACTAACCTAACACACCTAACTTAACCAATGCATCTAATCTATGACCTAAGCAAATTCATGTACTCCTAACCTATCATGAATTCTAATTAATCTAACTAATGTATTCTAACTAATCTAACCCAACTAAAACCCAAGAAGAATGATTATCGGAAACTGCAAAAATATCAGGCTGTAGGACACAACGAGCCTGCACAAACTCTTCCCAAGGCTTGTGAAAAGTTCGCGTATAGCCGTTTCCACACCAAGTGCTTTCTGGTGTGGCTGGGAGTTCTGCATTATTGTAACCTTTATAAGTTCCCAACAGTATGAAGGTGGGTCACCTATATGAGTTTCAGTGATGCAAAACTCCTGGCCACACCAAGCACCTGGTATAGTTGCAGCCTAAGTGGGAAGGATCCCTCATTGAGAAGGGACCAGTGAGGGCTGGAGGACAGAGAAAGACGACACAGGACATGGCGATGGAACAACTGACTCAGGCCCACCCCACCATGGAGAAGCAGGAGGGAGAAATCCATAGTTCCTCAGGCTGCAAGATGATCCCTCCGGGTGGTATGTATATCCATCTATTCATCCATCATCCAATCCTATGCTGCCCCATAAGGAGCGTAGGAGACAAATTGGTCCTGACATTCAAGATGAGAGTGAAATACCTGAAGAATAAAAATGATTTGATTAGGACTACTTGTTTACATAAAGGCAAAAAAATAAATAAGAAAATATAATGACAGTCTACAACTTAGGGAAGCTACAAGAAATCAGTTCTGTTATAGTTATGGACTTTAGTTTGTTGCAGCATCATTAATTAATTCTCAAAATTCCGAGGACTGATACAGTAAAATATTTTGAGTACCAATACCCAAAGCAAATCAATAAAAACATCACAGAATTAAATGCATATACCTGTATACAGTGCTCGTCAGAAGTATTCAGCGTTGTCCGCCGGGCGCGCAATACTTATGGCCCAAAAAGAATCACCCATTTTTGGGGGTAAGAATTGAGCCACAAGTTTGAGCTCCGAGCATGACGTCACGGTAGCCTGAGGCCTTCTGACGCACTGGTTGGTTCCCGCCTCAGTCGCCCACGGGCTGCCTGAGAGAGAGGAACTCCGCCGAGTGTCCCTCTCAAATTGCGCCATTTTTTACCGAGTGTCCCGCAGTGTTTTGGCCTTCAAAACTTTGTTATGGCACCTACCCGTGAACTATCGAGTGAAATCATATCCCAGATCATTGCTCTAAAGGAGGCAGGCCACCAGACAAAGGAAATTAGTGAATTGGTTGGTGTGGCACGATCGACAGTGCGTCGTTGGTGTGCGCGGTTTCGGGAGGAAAACAGTGGTGAAGTTCCCACAAAGAAACCGAGGTCTGGTAGGCCTAGGAAAACTTCCCCAAGGTCTGTTAATGTTTTAAAACGTGCAGTGGAGTTTAATCCTTGTGTGAGTGCAAGGAAAATTAAGGAGAGCAACCCGGAAGTGTTTGGTGAGGTGTCAGTGAGAACAGTGTCTCGTAGGGTGCATGAGCTTGGTTACACAAGTCACAGGCCTGTGAAAAAGCCTCTTCTCTCTAGCAGCCAGAGAATTCGTAGGCTTGCCTTTGCTAATAAATATCTAAATTGGGGTGAGGAGCAATGGTTGTCAGTGTTGTGGTCTGATGAGGCAACATTTAGTGTTACCTGTAACAGAGGAGCATGCAAAGGTAGTGACCCACTTGACCCACGGTATGTAGAAAGCACAGTTAAACATCCTGATTCACTCATGGTATGGGGTTGTTTTTCAGGGAAGGGTTTGGGGAAGCTTGTTGTACTTCCCAAGAACCTCAGAGTGAATCAGGATGTTTACCTGGAGCTTCTGTGTGATCATTTACCAGACTCCTTCGAGCTAACAGGTGCACGAGTGTTTCAGCAGGACGGTGCACCTGCTCACAAGGCCAAATCGGTCACCAATTGGCTTCGTGACTGCGAGGTATCATTCATGACAGACTGGCCAGGAAATAGCCCAGACCTCAACCCGATTGAAAACCTCTGGTACCTCGTAAAGAAGAGTCTCCAAGGGAAGGAAGTGAGCTCTCTGCCTAAGCTGGAAGCCGCCATTCGTGACTCCTGGGACAAAATACCCCTCCAGCACCTCAGGAGCCTCGCCCTTTCACTTCCAAGACATCTCAGGTCCGTGAAGAAACGTAAAGGCTACCCTACGAAGCACTAAAGGTAAATAAAATGCATTATTTATATGTTTTTTCAATGTTGAAAGGTTTGTTTCTCAGGAGGGACGCAGGGCGCCCCATACTTCTGACGAGCACTGTATATACAGTATACTGTGTATATACTGTATATAAATGTACGTCTGTGAATATATATATATATATATATATATATATATATATATATATATATATATATATATTACATTTTTATATATATATATATATATATATATATTACATATGTATATATATATATATATATACAGTATATATATATATATATATATATATATATATATATATATATATATATATATACACATACATACATATATAAATACACATGCAGTATGACCTCACTACAACGGACTTTACTAGACCGGAATTTGCTCTTTTCGAAGTCAAGGAGCCAACTGGAATTATTTCTTATATTTTGGGAAAACTCTGAAAAAGCCAGAAGCGGTCTGGACTGCCTAACTTCAGGCCGGGGCAGCCATATTGTCCGTGCGATTGGTGTGTTCGTGCTTCAGTTGGTGGTGAGCTGGCGGCATCACTATTGTTCCCTCATGTTCCGGCCTCAGTCTGACCCACATCATTTCCCTGAAGTCCCTGATATACTGCTCGAGGGTGATGAGCGTTAAGTGAAATAAACAAAGTGAACATCTTTAGTTTGTACGATCGTAAATAATAAGGCGCTTAAAGTGTACGGTATTTGAAAATGTTTAAAAGTTATTCAAATAAAGTACTTTCTAAATGCTAAAAAATTGGAAAAGGGGTCTGCATTAACATTAATACAGTAATCCCTATGTTACCCGGACGCCCTATTCCCGGACACCCCTATTCCTGGACATTCTGGGCCCCAGCCTTCGGAACTCCCTCCCCCCCCCAAAAAGACATTTTTTTCAACCATTCTTTGAACTTGGTGCACAGCGCCAAACAGCTGTGTTTTCGTGTGTAGTAAGGCGGCCCCCTTCTTCCTCCCCTCCCCTCCCCAGTTCCCACCTAACTACCATCTTGACTAGATCCTCGTTGCAATGGCTGCCACACATGCTCATTTTTGTGAATAAACAGTGAATAAACTGCAATACTTTGCCACTAGACAACATGGGAATTTCCAGTGTTGTGCAGCGTTTAGAAATTAGAATTCAGAGTGCAAACTGGTGTGTTGCAACTGGCGTGGCGCAAGTAAGAACATAATGTGCAATGTTAAACAGTTATAATTTACAGTGCAAAGGATTAAGTGCAACACAACACTGGATTACTGTACGTGCTTCAAGAGCATTTTCACCACTGCCAGAGCCTTAGAGGAGGCGGGTTAATCTTCCTAATGGCCACAGATGTGTCGTAAGTACCCTGTACACTGCTAAATATTTTCCATATTCACTTCTAATTCCTCATTCTCTGGTTCCTTTCCGTTTATTTCACGTTTTCTGTCCCTTATTTGCGTGAATAGGGTCTTAAAGTGGTGCTATGCATGTCCGGTAGGGAGTTATGCAGGTGGTTATCTGAGTTAGGCTGGGTTAAGGTCCATAAGTACCAGTCCAGGGGGCATTTTCCCAATTCCCGGACAAACCCAATTTCCGGACTTGCCTTTGGCTCTATTACATCGGATATTGGAGTGATTACTGTATTATTATATATTCAAGACACCAAACATTAATTACAAGGCAAGCGGTTTGTGTGTTCGTGCATCGGTTGGTTTCAGGCTGGTGGCATCAATTATTTCCCCGTGCTCTGCCTCTGTCAACCCAAATCATTTCCCCGGAAGTCCCAGATATACTGCTCGAGGGTGACAAGTGATAAGTGAAATATACAAAGTGAACATTTTTAGTTCGTAAGATCGTAAAAAATAATGTGTATAAGTGTACAGTGCAGCATTTGAAAAAAGCTTAAAATGAAGTACACCACACGGCACGCAAGGTAGAACTTACACCTCCAATACAGTAGACTGTAGCACCAGTCGAGCAGGGCAGTACTCCCGAGGTGGATGGAAAGCTGATGACAGGGAGTGCTGGAGCTCCCGTTTCATCAGCCCTCAGGACTAGTTCCTGACCATCCCCCTTTGCTGAACTTTTTCAGTGTCTCAGTTACACAGAGAGTAGGCCAGCATGCTCTCCAGTACAAATTTCTCTAACTATCTTCACCAAACTACATGCACAGTACACACTACACTTCCTATTCAAAAATCAACAAAAATGGCGTCTATTAATCAAGCCTCGGAGTCCCCAGGGGGGGGGACCATAAATGCCCCCGCCATCTGCCCCTCTCCCGGTGACGACTCGAGGTGCCTGGAACCACTGTCTGACTCTCTTCTTCTTCATTTCTGCAACATTCGCGGCCTTTCATCTAACTTTCGCTCTGTTGAGCACCACCTCTCCTCCTCTAAACCTCACCTTCTTTTTCTGACGGAGACTCAGCTGTCTGAGGCAACCGACAGCAAACCCTTTTCTGTATCCTCCTACTTTCTCTATACTCATTTCAAAGCCAAAGGTGGCTGTTGTGTATACATACGCAACGACTTATCTTGCTCTCGTGTTCCTGAACTTGATTCTTCTGAATTCTCCACACTCTGGCTTCGGCTTTCCTGTCATTCTCTGACTAAATATATCTGTGCTGTTTACTTATCTCCTAATTCTACTGACTATCAAAAATTCTTAGACTATCTTACTTCTACGATGGAACACATTCTGTCCATTTCTCCTTTCTCTGAAATCTCCATTCTTGGAGATTTCAATGTTCACCACCACCTTTGGCTCTCCTCTCCTTTCACGGATCCACCTGGTGAACAAGCCTACATCTTTTCTATCCTTAATGACCTAGAGCAGCTTGTACAGCACCCTACCCGTATCCCTGACCGCCTTGGAGAGAGCTCCAACATACTTGACCTCTTCCTCACAACTAATCCTTCTGCTTACTCTGTTAATCTTTTCTCTCCGTTGGGCTCCTCCGATCACAACCTTATTACCTTAACCTGTCCTATCACTCCGGTACGGCCTGTGGACCCTCCAGGGAAACGTCGTCTGTGGCATTTTGGAGCCGCGAACTGGGAGGCCCTCAGGCAGTACTTCTTTGATTTTCCCTGGAATGATTATTGCTTCCATGGCCGTGAGCCATCTGAGTGTGCCTTGCGCATTACGGAGGTTATTCTCTCGGGCATGGAAGCATACATTCCTTTCTCATATCCTTTGACTAACGCAAGAAAACCTTGGTTTAATCACGCTTGTTCTAATGCTGTCCGCAACAAGGAGAAGGCCTACAAAAGGTACCGGAGCCAACCCACCCCTGAATCACATCATCTTTACGTTTCTGACCGGAATCGTGCTAAGTCTGTTCTTCGCTCTACTAAAAATAATTTCATCCATACTAAATGCTCTCAACTCTCCAACTCGAATTCTTCCCGCTCCTTCTGGCATCTTGCCAAAAATCTTTCTAACAACTTTACCTCATCATCCTTCCCTCCTCTTTTCTACTCTGATGGTTCTGTAGCTATTTCTTCTACTGATAAAGCAGATCTCTTCGCACAGACTTTCTCCTCCAATTCCACCTTAGACGATTCCGGTGCTGTTCCTCCATCACTTCTCCCCTCTGACTTCCTCATGGCTGACATTAAAATTTCTTCAGTGGATGTATTTTCTGCCATGACTGGCCTCAGTACTAACAAGGCATATGGGCCTGATGGAGTCTCTCCTGTTGTTCTCAAGAACTGTGCTTCTGTGCTTACACCCTGCCTAGGCAAACTCTTTCACCTTTGTCTGTCAACTTGTACCTTTCCTTCTTGCTGGAAGTTTGCTCTCATTCAGCCAGTCCCAAAGAAGGGTGACCACTCCCAACCCTCCAACTATCGTCCAATTGCTTTAACGTCCTGTATTTCAAAAGTTTTCGAGTCAATTCTTAATAGAAAAATTTTAAGGCATCTTTCCTATCACAACCTTCTTTCCGATCGTCAGTATGGGTTCCGTCAGGGACGCTCCACTGGCGATCTTCTCACCTACCTTTCAGACTCCTGGTCATCCTCCTTTCGGGACTTTGGCGAAAGTTTTGCCATTGCACTTGACATCTCAAAGGCTTTCGATCGCGTCTGGCATAAATCTTCAATTTCCAAACTGCCCTCCTACGGTTTCTATCCTTCTATCTGTGCCTTCATCGCTAGCTTCCTTTCTGGTTGTTCTATAGCCGCTGTTGTAGACGGCCATCGTTCTTCTCCTAGATCTATCAACAGTGGTGTTCCTCAGGGCTCTGTCCTATCACCAACTCTCTTCCTTTTATTCATCAATGATCTTCTAAGCTGTACATCTAACCCTATCCACTCATACGCTGATGACTCCACCCTTCACCTTTCCATTCGGTTCCCGCAACGCCCATCTCAACAGTTACTTCAAGAAACAAGGGATGAGGCTATGGCACACCTAATGTCTGACTTGGCTCATATCGCTGACTGGGGTAAAAATAATATGGTTCTCTTTAATGCATCTAAGACTCAGTTCTTACACCTATCAACCCGACAAAATCTTCCACAGGTATACCCATTAATGTTTAATAATATTCAGCTTAATCCTGCATCATCCTTGAACATGCTTGGGGTTTCATTTACTCAGGACATATCTTGGAAAGATCATATTACATCTCTTGTAAAGTCTGCTTCCAAGAGATTGGGTGTGCTAAGCCGACTCCGCTCTTTCTTTACCCCTGCACAATTGTTGACTCTATACAGGGGTTTTATCCGCCCCTGTGTGGAGTACAACTCTCATGTGTGGGGAGGCTCCCCACATACAGCTCTTCTCAATAGGGTGGAGTCAAAGGCTCTTCGTCTCATTAACTCTCCTCCTCTTACTGACTCCCTTCAACCTCTGTCTCTTCGCCGCACTGTTGCATCTTTATCTCTTTTCTATCGCTACTTTAATGGTCACTGCTCCTCTGAACTGTCTGCTTGCATTCCTCCACCTCTACGACGGGCGCGTAGCACCCGTCTGGCAGCAAACTCTCATCCCTTTTCTGTCCAACTCTCTAATGCAAGAGTTAACCGTTACTCCCAGTCTTTCATTTATGCAACAGGTCAGCTCTGGAACTGTCTCCCTCTATCTGTATTTCCTGCTGCCTATGATCTCCAGTCTTTCAAACGCAGTGTGTCCAGGCATCTCGGAATGATCGGATCTTGAATTTGGCTCTCTGTTGTATTTTGTTTTTTTCTTGGAGGGAACTGTTACTGCGGGCCATGGCCTTTGGTTCCTTCTTCCTCGCATAAAAAAAAAAAAAAAAAAAAAATGATTCATCTCCTGCCAGTGAAGACAATCAGGAGGATAATTCGCTGTTTCTTGATGATGACCCTGAAGATAATGGGTAATGATTTTGAAGGATTTACTCTGAAGGATCCGTCAGCAAGTGCTGAATGACGATAAACACTCGGCAAGGTGGCGGGGTTGACTAGGGGGAGCCAAGTGAGTTGGAATGGTTATGTAAGAATATATTTTTTCTTATTATGAGTTTTATTGTGTCTAAACTTTGCTTAAAGTTTACTGCGTTATGCAATAAATTATTTATAGTGGCATTTGAGAAAAGTTAAAAAGCAAATAGGATATTGCCTCGAGTTAGAAGGAACTGGTGGGGGTGAAGTAGGATGAAGATATCTTCTTTTGTGTGTTACGTATGGCCTTTTATCAAGTCTAAATCTTGCTAAGATTATACTGTGTTATGAAACAAATTATTTTTAGTGGCATTTTAGAAAAGCTAAGAGGCAAAAGGGATACTGCCACGAGGTAGGGGGAACTGGCGGGGGCGAAGCAGGATGGTGGCTATGACACTTTTCATGTATGAACATAATTATCTTCCTGTGTGTTTTACATATCATCATATGGCCTTTATCGAGTTTAAACATCACCAAAATTATACTGTGTAATGCAATAAATTATTTATAGTGGCGTTTGAGAAAAGTTAAGAGGCAAATGGGATATTGCCTCGAGTCAGAAGGAAATGGTGTGGTAAAGGATTGTGGCCAAAATGCTTTTCACGTATGAAAATATCTTAGCAGGGGGAAGTCCATATGTTGTTTTTTTCGGAGTTTCGCATTTTTTGGAATGGCTTGGGCCCTAATCAGTCCTTTCTAGTGAGGTTTTACTATATATATATATATATATATATATACTGTATACACACACACACACATATATATATATATATATATATATATATATATATATACACACTCACAGTATATATACTGTGTATATATATATATATATATATATATATATATATATATATATAGTAATATCTAAAATTTCAACAGTTTAGAATTTGATGATTCGAATTTAGATGCATTTTGGAGTGGTCTGCCTACCTCACTTTTCGATGCAATATCACGAATTTCGATGCTGTCACGGGCTTCATAAGCAGAGACAGTCAAAGATCATCACCTTCTTCAGGCCAATTACTAGGGTGTTGCAAGATATAACCATCAAAGAGGGTGAGGAGGAAGATGTTGACACCGCAGATGTCCAGATACTCAAGGATGATTTTCTATCTATCTATCTATCTATTGCCAGACGCCTCAATCCCATTTGGGGTGGCCACAAACAAATCGCCTCCAAGTCGCCCTGTCCCCCGCCATTTCACTGCCCTGCTCCCAACTCACACCCCCCTCTCTCATATACTTCTCCACCCCATCCCTCCATCTCATCCTCGGCCTCCCCCTCCCTCTTCCCCCCTCCACCTCACTCACATACACTCTCTTCGTCAGTCTTTCACCCTCCATCCTCTCCACATGGCCAAACCACCTCAGTGTGTTCCTCATAACGCTTCCTATCACATCCACATCAACACCACAACACTCCTTTATATCCTCATTCGTCAGCCTGTCTCTCCATGTGACTCCACAGGCTCCTCTTAAATAACTCATTTCCACTGCTTTCACTCTTGACTTGTGCCCTTCCAACAACGTCCAAGCTTCACTTCCATACGTTAGAGTTGGTATCACAATACTGTCATGTGGTAACTTCACTTTCATGCTCACTTCCCTGTTTCTTATCACTGCTTTCAAAGAACCAGCAACCATTCTTCCCTGCTGTACCCTTTCAAGCACTTCACCCTCCAAACCTCCATCCTTACTCATCACACTACCCAAGTACTTAAACGTACTCACATTTTCCAATTCCTCACCATCCAACCTCGCTGTACATTCACTGACTTCACCTCTCTCAAAGACCATCACTTTACTCTTCCCTACATTCACCTTTAGATTCCGTTTCTTACACACTCTCCCAAACTCATCCACCAAGCCTTGCAGCTCCCCTTTGTCTTCATTCAACAACACAGTATCATCTGCAAACAACAGTACAGGGAGTTTCCAAACACTATCCTCTCTCACCAGGGCCACTCCAACATCTGCTACCCTACCTTGTACCTCTTTTATTACCCCATCCATGTACAGATTGAACAACCATGGAGACATGACACATCCCTGTTCCAACCCAACTTTCAAACAGAAAAATTCACTTAGTTCACCATCCACACGCACTGCAGCCTTCGCACCATCGTACATACTCTTCACACCATTCAACAACTTCCCATCTACTCCATATATTCTTAACACTTTCCACAATCCTTGTCTATCCACCCTGTCATATGCTTTCTCCAAATCCATGAAAGCCGCATACAACTTCTTTCCCTTCTCTAGAATATCTGATCTACACAACCTCTTCCCTTCCTAAAGCCTCCCTGTTCTTCTCCAACTAATTTCTCTGTTCTTTCTCTAACTCTGTCAATAAGTATCCTACCATACACTTTTCCTATTATACTAAGAAGACAAATGCCCCTATGATTACCACACACTTCTTTTTCCCCTTTTCCTTTGTACAAGGGAATAATTATACCTGACTTCCAATCCTCCGGGACTCTACCTTCCTCCCATGCCAATCTGCACATCTTCCACATCCATTCTACTACTATCTCTCCCCCATGCTTCAGCATTTCACCACACACTCCATCAATTCCTGGGCTTTCCCGATTTAACTTTCTTCATTGCTTCCACAACTTCTATCCTACTGATTTCTTCCTGTCTTCTCACCTCCCTCCTTCTCCCAGCCATTCCCCAGCCACTTATACTCGCATTACTTCCATCCTCTATGTTCAACAATTCCTTAAAGTGTTCTCTCCATCTGCTCACTTTTTCTCCCTTCTCCACTAGTAATCTATCATTTTTATCTTTCACTCCCCTGCTAACTTCACTTCCACCCTGTCTTACTCTTTTCACCTCTTTCCAGAACATTTTCTTACAGTCCCTCCACTTTACACTCAAATTCCTTCCAAATTCCTCATCCACTCTCTTCTTACTCTCTCTTACTAATCTCTTCACCTCTCTCTTTCTTTCTACATATAACTCTCTCTTCCGCCTCTCAACTTCTTCCACGCCCCTATTTCTCATCCATTCATTGTATGCTTTCTTCTTTTGTGCCACAGCCTGTTTCACCTCTTCAGTCCACCACACTGTTCCTTGTACCCCCCTCCGTCTTCTCTTCCTTCCACAACCACATCACATGCTGCACATATTTCTTCTGTAAATATCCTACACACACCTTCCACGTCTCCCATCTGCTCCAATTCATATTTGCCCAATCGTTCCTCCACTTCTCTCTTATACTCTGCCTTTTTCTAATCCTCTTGTAACCTTTCCACTCTCCTTGCAACTACTCCTTCCTCTCATCTTTCCCTTCTTCTATTCCTCCATCTTACTTGAATCCTAATTCTGGCCACCACCAAGTAGTGGTCAGAAAGTCCACTCCCTCAACCTCTATAAGCTCTTGCATCCATTACACATCTTCGCATCCTTTCATCCACACACACATAATCAATCACTGCCTTCCTTTCATTCAGTTCACCACCCACCCTTCTCATCACTCGCCATGTATACCCGTGGATCATTTTATGCCTGAAGAGGGTAATGGCTATCACCAACCCCCTCCCAGCACAAATGTCCACTAACGCAATCCCATTCTCATCTATCTCAGCAGGCACACCCCACTCACCAACTATTCCATCCACCTTCACATTCCCAACTTTACCATTCATACCACCGATCAAAAACACTCTCTCATTCCTTCCAAACTTTTCCATGCACACTTCTACATTTGTCCAGAACTCTTCTCTCACTTTTCTAGCACGATCTTGCGTTGGCGCATACACACACACAATCACCCACATTTGTATTCCAACTTTCAACTTTACCCACACAATCCTTGACCCAACTGATCCATACTGTCTTATGCTCTTCTTCCATCTTTTACTCACAACTATACATACTCCTTCCTTTGCCCTCTCATTCTCACCTACTCCTGCACATATACCCCATCCATACTCCCATTCTCTCACACTTTCTCCTCTCCATTTTGTTTCAGTTATTCCACATACATCCACTTTCACACCCTCAAGCACCTGGACAATGTCTCTCTCTTTCACTTCATCATTCGCTCCTCTTACATTCCATGTACACATTACCAAGTCCTTTGTCCGGTCCTGGGTCGTCATCGTTTGGTCAGTCCTTGTCCGAGGCTTCTTGTTTGTTTTTTTTAGTTAGCTGTTTTCCGGGGAGGGGCACTAACCCTCCGCCAACCCTTTTAATCACCTTTTACGACAAGCAAGGATACTGGGAGAGTATTCTTGAAACCCCCCCTACCCCCAGGGGGGGTTGAGGAATTTGGGTTGGATACCTCCACAGAGGAGGCTACTTCAACTAATTGGTCCACCCCTGCCATACACCACCAACACCTGCCAGCCAAGTGATAATATTCCATAACCTAAGGTTAGTACTGTACTGTACAGTGTGCTGTAACTACTGTAATAAAAACTGTGACAGGATACTGACAAACTGTAACAAATTTTGCTGTATTCTACACTACAGTACAGTATGGCAATACGTTGCAGAACTACAGTTACTTAACCACATTAACAGTTCATAAAGTTTACAGGGAGTGTAGGCAAAAAATCACGATTTTACGTAGTGAAGTTGGGAGGCCTTGGACCCAAACTGATTTTTCCCATAAGAAGTTCAGTTTAAATTTCGATGTTTTGAATTTAGATGCGCTTTTTTGGTACATATGTCCATCAAAATTTGAGATTTTACTGTATATATATATATATATATAGTATACATGGTACATATACTGTATATATACATATATATATATATATATATATATATATATATATATATATATATATATTGATTAATTAATAATACGTATACTTATAAAAGTGCTGATTAATTAATATTATGTATATTAAATTTTATAGAATGATGGGAAATTGTCCAGGGTGAGAACTGTCCTGATGGGGAATTGTCCATGTTTTGACTGGGAATTGTCTGATGGCGAATTGTCTCGGAACCCGCCAATCATGGGTAATCAGATAAATCAGGTTAACTGGTTACAAGGCTTTATTTAATGCTTTAACTTTAAGTGCTTAGTGTAAGGAAAAGTATATGGTAGGATACTTACTGACAGAGTTAGGGATATAACAGAGGAATTAGTTGGAGAACAGGGAGGCTTTAAGAAGGGATGAGGTTGTGTAGAGCAGAAATTCATTCTTAGATCTTTAGTGGAAAAGTTTCAAGAGAAGGGAAAGAAGTTGTATGCAGCCTTCATGGATTTGGAGAATGCATATGACAGGGTGGATAGACAAGGATTGTGGAAAGTATTAAGAATGTATGGAGTAGATGGGAAGTTGTTGAATGCTGTGAAGAGTATGTATGATGGTGTTAAGGCTGCAGTGCGTGTGGATGGAGAACTGAGTGAATTTTTCTCTTTGAAAGTTGGGCTGAAACAGGGATGTGTTATGTCTCCATGGTTGTTCAATCTGCACATGGATGGGGTAATAAAAGAGATACAAGGTAGGGCAGTGGATGTTGGAGTAACCCTGGTGAAAGAGGGTAGTGTTTGGAATCTCCCTGTACTGTTGTTTGCAGATGATACTGTGTTGTTAAGTGAGGACGAAGGGGAGCTGCAAGGCTTGGTGGATGAGTTTCAGACAGTGTGTAAGAAACGGAATCTAAAGGTGAATGTAGGGAAGAGTAAAGTGATAGTCTTTGAGAGAGGTGAAGTCAGTGAATGTACAGTGAGGTTGGATGGTGGGGAAATGGAAAATGTGAGTACGTTAAGTACTTGGGGAGTGTAATGAGTAAGGATGGAAGTTTGGAAGGTGAAGTGCTTGAAAGGGTACAACAAGGAAGAAAAGTTGCTGGTTCCTTGAAAGTAGTGATAAGAAGCCGGGAAGTGAGCATGGAAGTGAAAAGTTACTACATGACAGTATTGTGATACCAACTCTAACGTATGGAAGTGAAACTTGGACGTTGTTGGGAGGACACAAGTCAAGGGTGAGAGCAGTGGAAATGAGTTATTTAAGAGGAGCCTGTGGAGTCACATGGAGAGACAGGCTGATGAATGAGGATATAAAGGAGCATTGTGGTGTGGATATGGATGTGATAGGAAGCATTGAGGAACACACTGAGGTGGTTTGGCCATGTGGAGAGGATGGAGGGTGATAGACTGATGAGTGTGTATGTGAGTGAGGTGGAGGGGGGAAGAGGGAGGGGAAGGCCAAGGATAAGATGGAGGGATGGAGTGGGAGGTATATGAGAGAGGGGGGTGTGAGTTGGGAGCAGGGCAGTGAAATGGTGGGGGACAGGGCAACGTGGAGATGATCTGTTTGTGGCCACCCCATACGGGATTAAGGTGTCTGGCAACAGAACATTTTCATCACAAATTGTTTTCATTTTACTCCTGAAGGTTAAGTTAGGTTAGGTTAGGTTCAAGATTAAAACAAAAATAATTTACAACAAAAATGCTATAGAAGTGTCTTAAAATTGTCTAAAATAGTGAAAAAAAAAAAAGTTCAAAATCTCGTAATTCTGTTAGAGGCTGAAACGATAATTTTTGGTTCTATTATCGTTTCAACCCCTAACAGAATTACAAGTTTCAAAGTGTGTAAGAATTATCTAAAATAACAAAAAAGGTTCAAAATCTTGTAATTCTGTTAGGGGTTGAAACGATAATTTTACCCAAATTTTCAACGGAATGGGCAACAAGAGGTTATCTCCCACCTCCTACAACTATTACCACCACCACTACAACTATGGTTCTTTCAATTTGAACTGGCCCTGATTTTCTGCCTTTTGTGGCTTATTTCACGCATATCAGTTAAGACTGATGATGCTACGGCTCTACACGTTACATTGCACCTTTTGACTAACATCATATTCTAGTGTTATTATATTATTATAACTCACCATAAAAGATGGTGGCTTGATAATTTTTGTCCATGTTACAGTAAAGCCCTTGTCACACACATGCGACTTAAGAGCCAACCGCGACACTCCAAGGTCGTAACGCATTTTTTCATCGATCGTCCTTTGATTTGCTGACAATGCCCGGACTCTTTTGGGTGCTCGTGCACCGCTGGGACGACTCATCGAGCCTCACAATTTTTTAACGCGTTAAAAAATTGTGGCCACCTCACGACTTGCTAAAAGTCATGTCACAGTTGCGTCGCAGACGGGAGTGTCATGTGTCGGTCGTGAAGCAGTCTTAGCTCAATTGGATGTGTCGTGATGCTGTTGCCAACAAAAAAAGCATCATGACTGCATGTCCCTCATCAACTGACTAGACACAGGAGAGGTACATGGTCATGCACTGGGTGTCATTGGTGGTCCAGGTGTGATGCCTCGCCCCACACTGGGTGTCATTGGTGGTCCAGGTGTGACACCCCGCCCCACGCTGGGAGTCATTGGTGGTCCAGGTGTGACATCCCGCCCCACGCTGGGTGTCATTGGTGGTCCAGGTGTGACACCCCACCCCACGCTGGGTGTCATTGGTGGTCCAGGTGTGACACCCCGCCCCACGCTGGGTGTCATTGGTGGTCCAGGTGTGATGCCCTGCCCCATAGGTCGGTCATGGGAGGTTATGGGGGTGTCGTGGGGGGGCTGGGGTGCATTCCCCAAACGCGTCACGCAGTCGTCTTGCATTCATGGGCGGTCGTGTCACAGTTGTGGCTGACAAAAATTAATTAAATTTCAAATTTGAAGTCTCATAGCTACGTCACCTTGCGCTCGCCTCATGATCTTGTCGTGTTCTTGAGGACGTCATGACCGGTCATGAAGCAGTCCTGACACGGTCGTTAGGCAGTCATGAGCAGAGCAGATTCGGGGCCAGTCAGGAGGCGTGGGAGCCAACTAAGACACGACCTTGAGTCGTGCAGCGGTCAGACCTTGTCACGTATGTGTGACAAGGGCTTAAAAAGAGCTCAGCTGGCGACTGGGGGTCACCTATGGGTATCACTGAAATCTAGAAACAAACCGAGTGATGCCCTCCCTAAGAGGTATCTTCCTCCAGTTAATACGCAAAGTTTCCTTACATATACCCCATGTCACGTGTCCTGGGATACCAAACAACAATAAACTGAATGACCTGGTGGGAAATAAAGGCAAGAACACGAGAATAGAAAGATATTTACCCAACACAGCAAGATGAAGAAACCGGCGCTCCAGCACCGACCGTCTTCTCCTAAGTTCTCGCTGTCCAAATCGGCCTAATTTCTTCAGGTCTTGGTAATTGATAGGAACACTAGTTCTATTTCAAAATATTTCGTTCACTTACATATCCGTGTATGACAAAAGCACTAGAAAACAAAAATAATGTGGCGTGTACAAGACCTCTCCATCTCCTTTACCAAGCTCACCCCAGCTTCCCCTACTCTTCGAACTCAGCAGTGCACCAACTCTTTTTTTTATTTTATATCATCCAGCCTTCACGTGAAGGAAAAAAAAAAAAAAAGGCTAAATGGTACATTTACTCAATTTAGCAACGGAAATCACCTGATATTCAGTATTCTAATGCGGTGACTGAGCTTTTAAGAATTTTTGTACGGCCGAATGCCCAATCCTGACACCATCAAGGGATTCCTCATCCTCGGATCAAGCGCAACTCAGTGGCTGATTTCAGATGTCATATGCTCCTTTTAATTTAACTTGGCCCAAAACTGCCATCTACCCATTTTGAATTCTGAATTCTAGCAAGATTAACAAATACTACACTTTTTACTAACAAGACTACTTCCATCCATCCATAAATAATCACAGAAATATGATAAATTCCAATTAAAACAAGAGTATACATGAGGCAAAAAGAGGAAAGACAACGTGAACTTTATGACACAAACAACAAGAAGGGAAAAGAACCCATGCAGGGGTTACTTAAAGACGAACAAAATTGGTATGGGAAGTAGTAGGTGAGAGAGAGAGAGAGAGAGAGAGAGAGAGAGAGAGAGAAGGGGGGGGGGGCAAGGCGGGCTATGAAAGAAAAAGAGAAGGAAGAGAGATCTAGAGAGCAAGTGGGTGGCAAGCTGTGAAAGAGAAAGAGAGTGAGAGAGAGGGTGTCGATCGACCTAGCTCTCACTCAGTAGCAGCATCACCTTCAGCTAGCACTCTCGCTCTCTCTCACTCACTCCACCACTCAGGTCAGTATATCAAAACGCACTCTCACTCTCACATGCTCTCTCACTCTCGGTCACCACTGGCTTGCACATTCACTCACCAATTCCTCTACTGACTGATTGAAACTAACCTGCTAACTTACTTTTACCTGCTCCCTGACTGACCTATTAGCCCACTGACGTTTACTTACTGACTCACTGACACTGAACGTGTTATGCTACGTACTCAAGGCTCAACCTATTGTTCCCTGTGTACGAATAACTGACCTGGGGTTCTTTTCAAGACCGGGTCTAGAGCATGCGACCAGAGGAACAGGGCTCAAAAACACAGGTTAACCAACTTGACACGTATATTGTCACATAAACACACAGTACTGGACGCAGTACAACTGGGCAGATTAAGCACACTAAGATGGATACAAAGGGCCAGAGCTGAACTACAGGTTACAGGGTAGGTGTGTGTCATCCAGGTGTAGGAGGGGTCCCGTCAGGCGTGTGCTCTCTTAAATGGGCATGGGACCACTGTCATGGGCCTTTCCCTGGTGGGGCCTCGATGGGTATGTCAGCCCTCAGGGCTGGGGCCGAATAGGGCAGGCAAGCGTGCTGCCTTGTGCCTGCCCTTGGTGGAGGACGGCTCACCAGCTGGTCCAGGAAGGCCTTGGCCAGGAATCCTGGGGACATCCCTTGATGGCTGGGGCCTGTAGCCTCACCTTTGTTGAGAAGCCATCAGGGGCTGCCTGTGGTGTCTCTTCCTGTGGGAGTCCGGCAGCGACAGGCGATGTAGGGGTGCTGGCTGCAGTGAGCATATCCCCAGGCTTACTGAGGCCGCTCCAGACCCTCTCCAGCTGCAACTCCGTTGGGGAGCTAGCTCTGTTCCTTGGGGTGTGGGGAGAGCGAGAGGGACGTCCCACTCGGCCTATGGAGGAGTGAGGCAAGCAAGGGGCATTACCCTTGAGGGGAGTCGCAGGGGTAGCAAATGAGGGAAGTACAGTGGCCATTCCCTCCCCAGCGGGTACAGTGGGCGCTGCCGCGGTTCCGCAAGACCCTGGGAAGACAGGTGAGAGAAGGACATTGGCTGTTCTCTCCCCGACGAGCACAGTGGGTGTCGCTGCAGTCCTGCTCCCTGTAGGGGTGGCAGATGAGGGAAGTATAGTGGCCGTTCCCTCCCTGACGGGCACAGCAGGCGCCGACGCAGTTCTGCCTTGCCCTGGGACTACAGGTGAGAGGAGTACAGTGACCGTCCTCTCTCCAGCAAGCACAGTGGGTGTCGTCACAGTCCTGCTCCCAGCGGGGGCTGCAGGTGAGGGAAGGACAGTGGTCGTTCCCTCCTCGACAAGCACAATGGGTGTTATCGCAGTCCTGCTTGGGACTGTAGGTGAGGGAAGGACAGTGGCTGTCCACTCCCCGATAAGCACAGTGGGCATCGTCACGGTCCTACTGGGGGTAGTAGGTGAAAGAAGTACAGTGGCCGTCCTCTCCCCGACGAGCACAGTGGGTGTCGTTGCAGTCCTACTTAGGACTGTTCTTACATGAGTCCCACCCTGATCCTGGTGAGTGCTGGTCTGGGTAGAGAGTAGTGCAGCGGGGCGGCATACCTCCCGCGGGCTCCGTTGAGGGGAAGAGGGGCGCATGGCAGCAGGGGACATATGCCCGTCTTGCTCAGGCCATTTCCGCGCCTCCCTGTGGTCTCCCTTTGGTGCTGGTATTTCAGACTGAAACTGACCTGCTGACCCTGACTCAACGACAATCTCAGACCAACCAACTGACAACTTACTGACTAGATGCTAACTCACTGACTGAAACTGACCTAATTCACTCACTGACACGACAATGACTCGCTGACTGATACTTACTCACTGACACTCCTACTGACTTACAGCCACTCACTGCCCTACTTCATTTACATCTGCCTACTGATTCACTGAACAATCTACCGACACAATGAATGATAGTGACCTACAGACTCAGTACAATTCATCAGTTATTCATCACTCAGTATTCCTTTACTTAATTAATATATGAGAGAGGGGTGTGTGAGTTGGGAGCGGGGCAGTGAAATGGCGGGGGACAGGGCGACGTGAAGGCGATTTGTTTGTGGCCACCCCGAACGGGATTGAGGCGTCTGGCAATAGACAGATAGATAAAATTACATATTCATTTTACACTTGTCCTTCACTCATCCATTTATTCATTTACTTGTTGCATGGAAGATATAGTATGTTTTGTAGTCAAAGGCTTATCAGAAATGTGAACCCAGTGGGCTGCAGGCAGTAAGTCCACATCCCCTTTTCAGGAGATAGGGAGGAATTTAAGGGACGTGTATTATCGGGTTGCAGAACTGCACGATTATATGAGATGCATGAAGGAATCCCTCTTCACCACTTCATCACACAAATTGTGATAAAAAGGCAGGTAACGACAAACCTGAAGGTCAAATGTCAAGGTCACATGTCTGCTACCTCTGACATTTGAATATTATGGGCCCGGAAAATTATTACACGTAGTTCATATCTTCCTCTTTCCACCTCAGCGTTTTGGAACCACTTATTCTATACTTCTCTAACTGAATAAGACGTATGGATGATGCTGGGATGATAATAATGGATGTACTGTATTAGAGTACACTACAGTACATATTATGAAAAATATCCAAAATTAAATTTTTTTGTAAAGAGTGGGCACAAGATAGTACCATCAGATACTGTAAAACACAAAATAAAAAGTTTGTTAGTATTTGTGCATTAAATTAAGTGTTTTAAATAAGATATGGACAAAGAAAGCTACAAAGATATAATTTTAAGTAGCCTAAAATTAAAGAACACCATATATATATATATATATATATATATATATATATATATATATATATATATATATATATATATATATTGCCAGACGCCATAATCCCGTAAGGGGTGGCCATTTGACTTTGAGTTAGTTGTTTTACGGGGAGGGGCACTAACCCTCCACCAACCCACTTGTTGACACGTAGGGAGCACGTATGGTTTGGTTATATGGTTACCACCCAGCGTTGTAAATGGTTTCTTGGCTTACAGGAAACCATTTGGCTTGTCACTCAATGTAAAGCCACCTGTAAAGGAAAGAAAAGCAATAAGAAGTGATAGGAAAGATGGGAGAAATAGGAAGAGAGGAGGGCAGGCACAGAAAAAGAATGATAAAGGCTTATATATATATATATATATATATATATATATATATATATATATATTTTAACCCCATGAGGAGTGTACAAGCCTGAGTCTTGGCAAGGGTGACCAGCCTCATCCATCCCTGACTGGCATTACATGATAAAATGCAACCAACCCTCAGATGTAAACCCCTGGAGGCTCAATCCAACTGCAATGCTATCACCCACTATCCACCAGGCATCATTTGGTTATATAGTTACCACCCAGCATAGTAAATGGTTTCCTGCTTTACAGGAAACCATTTGGTTTGTCAATGCAGTCACCCAAAGGCAGCACTACATCAAGTGAGTGGACAATGGGTGTCCCCACCTACCACACAATGAGATACTGTATATTGCTGGGTTGGGTGTGGCACTGCAGCCTTCTTAAACTTTATCAATAACTATTCTATTATCTATTTTTGTTATATTTTAACCAAAGAACACTGTTTTCCCACAGGCCATATATGGGTGTGGTGTCATGGCTGGTGTGGGCGGGTGTGGGCGTGGTGGTGGTGTCGGTGGGAGTGGGTGTGGGGGTGGAGGGAGCAGCCATTGCCAAGGCAAACTCAACTGTAAGTTATTGCAAAAATTGTCTGCTTCCAGTTTAACAATCATTTGGTTAAAACTAAGTATGAAAATGTATAGACAAACCCCTAATTGAAGAAAGGGGAATGAGTTATGGTCTAGGTGATGGTGTGGTCTGGGTGAAGGTGTGGGGTTGTGGTGTGATCTGGTTAATGGTGTGGTCCAGATGATGGTGTGGTTTACCTCAACACTTCAAGTAGTCTCAGTACAATGTTTATTATTTTTTATTTAATTTTTTTTTCCCACTCTGTTCATAACTGTTTGGTACATTTAAACTGAGTCTGAGGTGATTGGGACAGGCTTGGAGGTCATAAGGGATGACAACAGAGATGGTTTTGACAATAAGCCATTTCTCCCATAAACTCTGTCATCTGTACTACAAATTTCCATAAGGACATTCCTGGGGTCAACTATAAGCTGCAATACATGCAAGCCTCGTGTAATGTCCATTTCTTGATTCAACTTTTCATATGAGCACTGATGAGGTGCCTGTATGTGGTGGTGCTATGCACCCTGGGTGCAGTAAAATGGCTGTGGCATTCATCTGGAGCCAAACCTCCTATATCCCTGCATCTTGCTGTGGGGAAGGACCCTGCTCTGACCGTGGTGAGGCACTATCTACCACAAAGGGTGCTGGTGCCATGCATCATGTATGGTATGTGCTGTACTGAGCTATACAACCACTCTATAGAAGCAGTTGCTTACAAAGGATCGACAAGTCTGCTTGGTCAAACAAACTAGGGCAACAACAGCAACAATACTACAATAGCCTTTCACAAAAAAACTCCCATTTAACCAGCCTTCCCAATCATTCAACTAACCATTCACTCATCTGACAGAGCATAACAGTGCCATCTGATCTGCTGCTTCAACTGTTGGAACTGAGCAGACAACTCCAACGCCTGCTTCCCAAGTCAGATGCCCTCAACCTACTCGATGCTGCTGCTGAGGAGAGTATGTGCCTACTCTTATTTACCATTTTTACTGTTTTTATTATCGTGAAAGGTCAGTTAATGGTGAACAAGGAAATCTAACCCAAGTGGACAGTTAAGTCCTGTCTCACAGATATTCTAGTTATTGCTGCCCATGCACTGGGTATCTAGCTACAGTAATGTATAAAGACTTTAATTATGTCACTGTCTTAACTCTGCACTGTAATAGTGACAGGAAGCCTCCAAAGTTTACATAAATACAAGCCTATATACAAACTTGAACTAGGTTTGTCCTAACTTCCTCCTCTTCGAAGTGCCAGACAGCCTCTATAGTCCTGACTTTTGCTACAACTGTGTCCTAGCCTTCTATGATGTTTTGCCCTTGTATGTGCTTCAGTTTTTAAAGGAAAGATTTTACTGTGCCTCAGCTAGATTCACTCACCATACCTTCCACCAAGTAGTTTGTAATGTGTACTGGACTATGCCAACTGCTAAGATATGCTTAACAGTAACTTGAAGGCATGTTTTCCTCGCTGGGTGTTTTAATGAGCACATCCCATGGCTATTCAGTGGTTATACACACAGCATAACACACAGTATTTATGGGAATTACACAGTTTCCGTCTCAATCAGGACCTGGCTGGCTAGCTGGATTTGAGAAAGAGCAGGGATGATAAGGAATGAGGAGAACCCTCTCAACATCAGGTCTATTGAAGGAGGGAGAAACAGACAAAGTGAGGTTTCTCTCACTTTATACTGCTGAAAATGGTTATTATAAATAACGACACTCACTACCAGAAAGCCAATCCCACAGCTACTGCCAGTACTGTTGTACAGAATAACCTTTAATTTTTTAAAACAGGGTTTTCTTATGCATACTCAGTCTGTGTGAGTTAATAGCTCTACCAATTAGCGGGGGAGCAGCTAGGATTTACAAAATGGGGTGGCCAAGCCACATTATGGGAAAGCCCAAAGTGAAGTCTTTAGGTAGGTCACTCCAGGAGTGTTTTCATGGAAATATGGAGTGACCAGGCATACTTCTGGGATGCCCAGTGTCTCCCTGGTCACTCACCTGGCTATGCCACTGCCAGCTGGACAACCTAAAACACTAAAATGTAACACAACCTTCCTTGAAGCCATGAACTTCCAATTGGTATTTTATGAGCACTTCCCATGGTCATTCGTGAGTCATGTACAAGGTACTAAATGCATTACCTAAATTATACTTTAACAGTTCCCTAACTCTCTGTAACAGTGGCCAGCCGAGTAGATGGAGCCAGTGACGACCCCTATCTGGACTCGCCTTTACTTTCCTTGGCCCTGCGGTATCACACAGTTCTTCAGCAGCGCAATGAAGACCTGTTAACGCAGAATGGACGATGTACTGCCCAGGTGTGGTACTTGTTGTGTTTCTTGTGCTAGCTGTTGCAATAGCTATGGTGGTGGTAGCTGTTGTCATGAGGGTAGTACTGGTAGTAGCAGCATAAAATGAGTGCAGTGATTATGTCTGTTTCTCTCTTTTCCCCTCTTCCCAAGACCTTTCCTTTGAGAGGTAGTCTTTATTACTTCCCATTTCCCTGATGTTGTACATGGTTTAGTTGTTGCTGTGGTCCCTGTCTTATCTGAAAGTGAATCCAGCAGATTGCTGGCTAAAGTTTCCTTTCTCCTTCGGTTCATTATCTTCTTTCAGGGTACAGGGATCCAGATATAGCTAGTCAGTGTACTAGTCATTGCATGGGCATCCAAAACATTCCATATGAGCTATGACAAAGATAAAAATTGTGCTGCACTTCTGGTACCTAAGATGGGTCCTGACAGACAGAAATAATGCAGTGTCCCAAAAATATTGCTTGCAGTCCAGTGATGGTGATACTGGCTCCCAGGTGGAAGGTTTAGGGATCAAATCTGTGCCGGGTCATAGTAATGACAATTATGAGCAATTATGAGGACCAAATCTGATGAGAGTCTAGTAACAAATTTTCTTCAGTGACCTAAATTTTTCCAAAGGATTTCAAACTTTCTCTAAAAATCCAGCCTTCTCTCAAGCTATATGGCCAGAAAATAATGGTTTATATTTCTGTAGGTAGAGGCACTACAAGAGGACAAGGAGGACCTACGACAACAAGTGCAGGAGTACAAGAAGCGACTACGGACTCTCCAGGTAGCTCGTCTGGGTGGGAGGACAGACGACCGCCATTTTGGTGTCGGGAGGACAAGTGAGGAACGGTGCCTGTGTGGACGCACCGAGAGACCCGAGGAAACTGCCGAGGGGAGATGTATTTGTACCGACCTAGAAGCCGAACTGACCACCACAAATGGGGATATTTCTGCTACAGCATCCACCAGTGTAATGTTGACTACCAACACCACTGCCATCACCACACCTGCCACAGCTACCACCACCTCCACACCTGTCCTAGGAAGTGGATTAAGGTTAGCTTTTCCAACCATCATACCACGTGTTCATTTTTCTTAAAAATCAATTCCTTCCTTCCCTCCTTCCTCTTCTGTCTTTACTTCATTCATTCTTTCCTCTTCCTTCTGCCCATGGGTGACTCCCTCTTCTGTCTTTCTTTCCTTCATTCTTTCCTCTTCTGCCTATGGGTGACTCTGCACTGAGTGACAAGCCAAACGGGTTTCCAGTTCACCAGGAAACCATTTACTATGCTGGGTAGTGACCATAGCACCAAATTATGGCGCCTGGTGGTTTAGTGGGTAATTAAGGCGCTCCAATGGGATTGAGCTGGTGCAGGCTTATATCTAAGGGATGGTTGGGGCTTATTGCTCACGTAATGCCACTCAGGGACGAGTGAGGCTGGTCACTCTCATCTTAAATGTCAGGACCAACTTGCCTAGCCCTGGCCACCTACACTCCTCGTACGGCAACACAGGATTAGATGATGATGATGAAAAATCAATTGAAACCCTTTATTCTTGGTTATTTCCCTTCCTTACATCTTTTCTTTCTGGATTTTATCTTTTTCACTGACTTTCTTACAAGGGGACATTAACTGTAGTCATTTTGTATGGGAGTCCTGCTTTCTATTTTCATCTGTTTATGTACAATATGGCCCTGTTCACACGAGGCGTTTTTAAACGCGACGTCTACTGCCAGTGAAATGCAGCGGTAGATGCTGCGTTTCCCTGGCGGAAAAAGTCAACCATACGAAAACCTCAAACCGCTGAACAAATGCACGGTAGGAAGAAAAATGTCGAATCGTGCGTTTGGACCAGCAGTTGAGAAAAACACGCGGTAGCGCGTGTACAGTCCAATACACTACCATTGTCTTTGCTAATGCGAGTTAGGAAATGCGTGTTTGAAAACGCCTTGCGTGAACAGGGCCTATGAGAGTGAATGACTGAATGCAGATGCTGGTATAATAATTACAGTTGTATATATCGCCCCTTTTCTGTGTCCATTACAGAGTGAAAGATTGTGCTAGCCATCAGAACGAAGGGGCCAACCAAAGCGGCATATATGACATCTACCCATCAGAGTGAGTAGATGTGAGGGAGAGAGGAGGATGGGAAGGAAGGGGAAAGATGCAGGGAGATGGGTGGCAGGGAGAACAGGAAGCTGGGTGGACGGGAGAAGAAATGGGTGGCAAGTGAGTTAAAGGGAGAGATAAGTTAGTTGAGAGTGAGGCAGAAGGAGGGAGAAATGGGTGGAGAGTGAGTCAGAGAGAAGAGGAGGGCATTTTGGAAGGATATGAGATTGGGAAGAGGGTCAGAAGTAGAGTAAGAGAAAGAGACAGCATTTCAGAGGATAGTAGGGCAAGGAGAGAAATATAAGGAAAAAGGGGGCTGACAAAGAAAGAATGATATGAGGAAGAAGTAGGAATAGAAATGAATAAGTCACAAGGGGAAGGGTAGGAGGGAGAAGAGGGTATAGAAATGAATAACTCACAGGGGAAGGGGCAAAGACAGGGCATTATAGAGAAACAGACAAATGGAAAAAGTGTGAAACCTAAGGGGAAAGCTGGAAGAAGAGTAAGCTGGAGGGATATGAAGCAGGAGAACAGGGAAAAGGCAATTGAAAGGGACAGCAAGGTGGAGAGAAAGTGAATCAGAGGGATAAAGATGTAAGGAGAAAAGCAGGCAGTAAAGAGTTTGGAGGGACAGAATGGCATGGAAACAGTAATCCATATCCTTCACAGATGTCGAGCAAAACGTGTGTGGTGTGACCTAGAGACGGAGGGTGGGGGATGGACGGTGTTCCTACAACGACGGCAACAAGACCAGCAGGAGAACTTTACACGCACCTGGCGAGAGTATGAGGATGGATTTGGAAGCATCATGGGGGAGTACTGGCTGGGTGAGTGGTATGGAGGTTTTAAGGCCTCATTTTAAGGTTGATTTGCACTGACTTAGACCATCTGGGGCTGCTTCAAGGGTGATCTGGATTAATTACAGGTGTTTAAGGTTGATTATTACTAATCAGAGGTGTTCAATGATAGATACAAGGATAATGAGAAATTTCACCCAGACATAAGCCATCTGCAGGCATGAAGAGAGTCATGTCCATCCACAACCAATGTTCCTTCTTAGCACATTTTCTGTATGTGGGTATATTTATTTCATCTTAACAAACAGGACTAAAGGCACTACACCAGCTAACGGCTAAGGCACCACACATCCTGAGGGTGGAAGCGGAGGACTTTGAGGGCAATAAACGCTGGGGGCAGTGGGGACGATTCAGGGTTGCTAGCAGCCAAGAAAAGTATGTGACTGCATATTTTCACTTTGACAGAAAAATGTTAAAACTGCAATTGAGCTAAAAGTAGTAATAACAATGGGAACAGTATACAGGCCGTATATATGTAAATATATAAAAACTCTCCCTCTTACTAAAGATCATTTTAAAATATCCTTTGTTTACACCATGAAAATGAGTCTTAACCTAACCTAGTCTACCTTATCTATCCTAACTACAGCTACAAGTTACTGGCAGTGATGTACACAACCAACAGTACACTTGGGGATGGACTGTTGTGGCACTCCGGCATGCAGTTCTCAACCATCGACAAAGATAACGACAAGCATAAAGGTACAGTCACTCAGCTTCTTCAGGCCAAGACATCCTATATTTATTCTTGCTACCCCCAGATTACTTCATTTAGCTATGGAATGATGTACAGAGGTAAAGAGGTTAATGTAGGCTATATCTAATGCCCTAATATCAAGTCTGCTAAAATGGATAATATAGCTCAAAAAAAGAAAGAGTAAAGCAACATAAAGCATAAAGCATAATGATGTTCTCACACCGAATGGCCTAACCTAATATTATTTATAACAAACGAGTCCTTACTAGGCAATCTTTCTTAGAAGTTATTTCCTGTAGATTTGGTGGTAGAAAAGAAGACATAATAGGGTCCCACTGCACAATATCAAGTAAAAGAAACTGAATATCAAATGGGAAGGTTTCTGCAGTCTAACAGATTCACATCTGCATGTGCCAGGAGCTACAGCTACAGTACAACAATGAATACAGACTACAAATAACAAGTTCTTGAATTATGTGACCTAAAATAACAAAGAAAAACAATCTCAGTCATGAGATAACAGGACAGGATAGCAAAGGTCATAGTGATGGTGGTGAAAATGACAAAGATGATGATCATAAGTTCATGTACTGGTGGGATAGGGGCACAGCAGGGTCTGAGACTAGGCTACCACTGTCGAGATCATTAAGTTGCACATCACCTTACATATACCACTGGGAACATTTACAAGATAAAACAAACTCAGTTTTTTGCTTTGAACCATGGCATGTTACAGCAGCCTGCAGTGATGAGGGTGAACTTAGCATTTCTTAATCGGTTATCACCATTTGAACAGAACTATTATTTTTGCTTATATTTTCTACATTTCCAGGTAACATTTCACCCTCCATTTGCTTCATTTCAAATTAACTAACATCTGATCTTATATTTTCTTCATTTCCTTGCATTTAACATACTACAATCATCCATTTTCCCCAATTCAACAGAATTAAAACATTATCTTGTAGTTCCATGACATCCATCAATAGGTATATGCCTTAATCTCATAGAGGGTGGCCACAAACAAATCATTCCCATGTCACCCTGCCCTCTGCCATCACCCTCCACTGTCTCCAACCCACATCCCCCCCTCTCATATAGCTCCACCCCATCCTTCCATCTCATCTGTCTTCCCCTCCACAAAACTAAACACTTAATATCATTCTTTTCCCCCAATAAATTTTCAGGGAGCTGTGCACATGAATACAAGGGTGGGTGGTGGTATAATGTCTGCCACAATGCCAACCCAACCGGCATCCTAGTCGACTCCGAGAACTTTGACTCCATGGGCTGGGTCTACTGGAAGCCCCGGGTCTATAAGTGGGCTAGTCTCAAGAACCTGCACATGAAGATTAGACCACGGGGATTCGGAGCTGCGGTACCATCGTCCGGACCTGGGGACTGTATCACTACTGAGGCAACCAACACAGAGTGAGATGGAACATGATTATCATGTATATGGTACAGTCGACTGTAGAAAAAGAAATCTTGCATTTGGAAATTAACTGAAATGATTCCATGATGCTGCAGTCTTGTCTGTATCACTACATATGCAACAACAACAACAGAGCAAGAAGGTACATTGTTAAAGTTCCTGCACTTGACAGTTTCTATGGTAGTCAAAATAATTCCATGGTCAATTATCTCTCAGGCAGTCTTTAAAACTGCACAAGATTTTAGATTTACTGTACCCTCATCCACACCACCTGGGGACTGTACCACTGCTGAGGCAATCATTGCACAGTGAGATGGTACATGTTACAGTTAAGTATCCTAATTAGGATACAACCTCAGTGATCTTAAAAGGTGGTACTGTTACAACCTCTCATTGACAAAACAATCAATTCCCTTTGGTGCTGCAAATGTCACATTAAAATGCCATGTCTCAATATGATTTATAAGATTCTGAGTGTTTTGCTCAAATATTACGGTAATGTTACTCTATTATGTATTTTCTATACTAAAGTATTTTCTTTAACAATACATACATAGTACTGTATAATATGATTTTGGATACATATGTGGTCTGGGGGGTTCATGTGCAACAAGGGTTTAAATCCAGGTAATGGTTCAAGTTAGTCATGCTTGTCTTAGATGCCTGGACTTACTAAACAGCCTAGCCCCAGACCCTCTAAGCCCTGGATGGGGTAATGAAGTATGATGCAGTGTAACAGAAGAGAACAAAATTATTCATGAAAATATATGAAGATATGTGATGTTGCATTTCTGTTTTAGATATTCAGAAGCAGAGATACTATTACATGTTCTACTGTATCAAAATACCTGTGGTGTATTACATGATGTATTTTAAATGTGATGTTACTTGTGATAATATTATATGTGTAAGAAGTAGATGGAGGTTTTGTGATCTATACTGCCACTAAGGACTCAGGCCAGTCACCTACTCTTATTACAGTAGCCCTGGGATTCTACACCTTGAAGGCGTCATTTGGGACTGGTCCGAGATTTACAAGAAAGCCTGATAATATTCCTCTTGTTACTGAGATTACTTTTTGAAGTAAGGACTCCAGACAGGAAAATATTAT
Organism: Coenobita brevimanus; assembly: GCF_032717465.1. Classification (NCBI taxonomy): domain Eukaryota; kingdom Metazoa; phylum Arthropoda; class Malacostraca; order Decapoda; family Coenobitidae; genus Coenobita; species Coenobita brevimanus. Next base: position 6,269,791 of record NC_137002.1, on the reverse strand, counting down.
TCTCACTTTCTTATCCTGCAAAAAATATCTAATGACTGGGGAATATTTATCCTAGTTTGTCTGTGAATCAGTGTCCTTGCTGTTATCTTTCACCATTACAACTAATAATAATACTAATGTAGATATAATAACAGTAGTGATAATACTCCACAGCTTTGGGCTAAGGAGACTCCCTTGCACCTCTTCGTTCATGATTTACTTAGCCACCTGTGTGGTAATATTCTTTTATTGATAATTATATCCTTTTAATTCCTTCCATACAATGTTTTTTATTTTTCTTACTGCCAGGTTAATTTATTCAGGTTAGAAAAGATCTTTTCTTGGGAATGGGTTGATACTGGTACTATTTACAACCTTTTTACTGCCAGAGGTCTTCCCTGAGGTAAATAAAATAATCAGGTAGGTGCAACAATATCCCTCACCACACTGAAGGGTTTAATATAAACATAACTTTGCACAGATACTATACAAGGGAATATCAATGTGCTATATGCAAAATAAGCTGGAAAAGAAAAGGTGCTAGGAAACCAGTTTACCCCAAGAGAAAATGATCCCAAATTTTTTAACATCTTCCATTTTTATGCTTTTGTATCTTCTAAAATTTTGATGCTTTCTATCATGCTAAAATTAACCTTTCCCATGCTTTTAGTGAGTCTGTCTGTAGGAGTGACCACTGTTTCTATGTACAGCACCTAAATCTTTGGTCACTGAAGTTACTGAATTTCTATGCCACTATTTCCTATGACGTATGTAATTACTTCTGTTTAACTTTCTGTATAACTACTTTCTTTCCCTACAACACTCCTGTTCTTCCTATGGCTGCTCCACTGCCTAGTTCATTATAGCAAACAAAAGACTAGTTTCATATATCTATAGAATATTTACCTTCCAGAAACACTATTGCTGTATTTTCAATCATATCTACAGTATATTATTACAACTACAGCCACTACCATGACTATACTCTGTTCACTTTAATTAGCCACGATGTACCCATCTCGACACTGAAATACTGTGCTGTAATAAAAGAACACCACAATATAATGCTAGTCACAAATAAGTGCTATGGAAATTATGCTGAATCTCACTGTCTTATTATCCCACTAAACAACAAGAAATAATTTTAAAAAATACAGAAATCTCTGCCTAGTTAAAATGAATGAACTCTACAAACACATATCAGACAATCACTACACTGTATCTACACTGTCTAGCTTTGATCACTGCCACAATCTACTACTGCACTGTCAATCTTCTTTACCTGATGGAACTGGCACACTCCCTCAGCTTGAATAATTAACTATGATCCCAAAAAATCTGATGAGCCTTGAGACATGAGTCCCCCTTGGTTACTAGTCAAATCAACCCTGCAGTCTGACTACACCTGGCCATCAACTGGGCTGAAATATGGATGTTCGTCAGGTTAGAACAAATACGCTATACCACACCACCACCAATCACAACGCCTACTATATATTACCCACATACAATACTGCAAGACATCCACTGCTACTTACTTCCATTGTTGCAACTTCTACACACAGTATTATATAATCTGTGGATAATAGAGAATTAAGTAGATTCAGTATCGTGAAGAGACAGTGATATAGTGCACTTTTAACTAGTATAATAAAAATAGAATTACTCCTGCTTATCATTATCACCTATTGCTTATTGTAAGAAAGCAATATTAACCTCTTCGGTCTGAGTTCTCAATGAATCTGAACAGTATAATTTGAAGGTAATAATCCATCCACCCATCATCCAATCCTATGCTGCCCCATGAGAAGCATAGGAGCCCAGGGCTAGGCAAGTTGATCCTGACATTTAAGATGTGTGACCAGCCTCACTCATCCCTGAGTGGCATTATGTGAGCAATAAACCCCAACCACCCCTTTGATGTAAATCTCAACAGAACAGGCTCAATCACAGGAAACCATTTGGCTTGTCACTCAGTGGAGTTGCCTATAGACAAAAGGAAGAGGAAAGAAAGACAAAAGAGGAAGGAAGGAAAAGAAGAAAGGTCAGTCACAGAACTACGCCAAGAGAGTGGATGGTGCGCATATCCACCTACCACTATAATAATAATAGATATAAAACTTGTAGCGGTAGGTGGGGGCACTCATCATCCACTCACTCAATGTGGTGCTGCTCTCAGATGACTGCCCTTTCTCCTGTCTTTCTATCTATCCTTCAGTCTACGGGTGACTCTAAACTGAGTGACAAGCCAAATGGTTTCCTGTACACCAGGAAATAATTTACTACACTGGGTGGTAACCATATAACCAAAATATGGCATCTGGTGGTTTAATGGGTAGTTAAGGTGTTCCAATTGGATTGAGCCAATGCAGGTTTATATCCATGGAGTGGTTGGGAATTACTGCTCATGTAATGCCACTCAGGGATGAGTGAGGCTGGCCACTCTTATCTTAAATGTCAGGACCAACTTGCCCAGCCCCAAGCTCCTATGTTCCTCATGGGGCAACACAGGATTAGATGATGATGATGATGATAAAACTTGTACTGAAAGGGCTAAAGATCATTTTTATCCCCCTTGCAGTTAGAGATATTCCCCCAATTTGAAAATTATCACTGGGCACTGAATTAATAAAATATGAAATGTCATCATATTGAAAGGGTTAATCAACATATACCAAAGTGGTGGCATGTAGGAGGACTGCGGAGCCCCTGGGAACAGACTGACCAAGTCTTAACCAGTGGGGGGAAAAAAAAAAGTAAAAGAAAGGAGAGTGTTACTAGCAACGGAACACAGCAAAGTACTGTACAGTATTGTATATAGCAATTTTGAAAACAAAAACACCTCCCAAAACAGAAAAATAAGGATCAGAGGTTATTATAAAATATAACAGTAACAGGTATTAAAGTCATGCTAATGCACAGATAAAGCAGTCTATGAAGAAAATCAACAGGATATACAACTTAATCTTCTCAAACCTAAAAAACTACAGATCCTAGTTCTTGTTCAGCCCATGACCTGGAACAAACACCCCAGCACCTTACTATTGTTCAAGTAAAGTTACCTTTATCACTATAATAATTCTTAAGTATTTATCTAGCTATCTGATGACACCTGAAAACCCATACCTCGCAACTTTCACTCAACATTTACATACTGAACAACATTACTGTACCTGCAATGCAGGACTGGTACCAACATGCTGTCAAGAAAAAGCAAATAACAGTATTCAATACTCCTTTCAAATCTGCAGGGGTTAGGTTCCTAAAGTCCTGTGGATTAATCATGAAGACCACTCATGAACCAAATTTACACTGAAAATACTAGTAATTATATAAAACCATCTGGTTATTAAACCTTGTGCATAAAAATAAACAACTTAAAAGCTCTTCCCAATTTCCTAAAAACACAGATGTCAGAGCATGTATTTTTAACAATATTCATTCATCCATCCATCATCTAATCCTACATTGCCCCATACGGAACGTAGGAGCCCGGGACTAGGCAAGTTGGTCCTGACATATGAGACAGACCAGCCTCACCCATCCCTGAGTGGCATTAAGTGAGCAATAAACCCCAACCTCCCCTTGGACATAAACCTTCACTGGCTCAATCAGCCTGGAACACCGTAATTACCCACTACACCACCAGGTGCCAAAATTTGGTTATATGGTTACCACCCAGTGTAGTAAATGCTTTCCTGGTGTACAAGAAACCATTTGGCTTGTCACTCAGTGTTGAGTCACCCACAGGCAGAAGGAAGATGAAAGAAAAGAAGGAAAGAAAGACAAGAGGGAGTGTAAAGTCACCAATAGGCAGAAGGATGAGAAAAGAATGAAGGGAAGACAGAAGAGGATGGAAGGAAAGAAGGATGGAGGAGAGGAAAGGGCAGACACCTGGGAGCAGAACTACATCAAGTGAGTGGATGGTGAGCACCCCCACCTACCACAAAACAATAACATAATATATAAAAGTAATATGAATAATAACTGTGTGTAAACTTACCACAAAACAATAATAATAACTAACTAAATAAATAAGAGTAATATGTATAGTAACTGTGTGTAAACTTACCACAAAATAATAATAATAACTAACTAACTAAATAAGAGTAATATGTAAAGTAACTGTGTGTAAACTTACCACAAAACAATGACTAAATATATAAATAGGAGTAATATGTATAATAAATGAGTAAACTTATCACAAAACAATAACAACAACATAACTAAATATAGGGTTTATTGCTCACGTAATGCCACCCAGGGATGGGTGAGGCTGGTCACTCTCATCTTAAATGCAAGGACCAACTTTCCTAGCCCCGGGCTCCTATGCTCCTCATGGGGCAACGTAGGATTAGATGATGGATGGATAACTAAATATATAAATAAGAGTAATATGTACAGTAACTTAGTAACTGTGTGTAAACTTACCCTTCCAAACAAGTATATACTAATGATATGGTCCATGAGCAAAAACTCGCACAGCGTCACTTCACTCATTTCAATGCCGCCAATGAAAAGAAGTACAGGTAAATGTAAAATCACAAATGGTGAAAACCACCAAATATAAATCTGTGAATTAAATGGGTATATTAATAGTGTATAAAGTTTAACAGTTTTGGATAAGGAAAAGACAAGCACAATACAAAATTTTTTTAATGATTTCATAAATTAGAAAAATGCCACTTTCTAGAAACATATTCAATACACTTTGTTTGGTCTATACTGTATACCATATGTCACTGCTCCACTCTGCTCTGCTCCACCCTGCATTTCTTTCTTGTGTTGGATGAATAAGTAATAAAAAAATTAATCACTGATTATGTCCTATGAATCGTGTGATATGCTTCAGCCTCCACTGCATTCATAGCAAGAAAAATAAGATCCAATCTTCCCTGAAAAATTGACAGGTTTGGTATTGAAGTGACTACAGTATACTGCCTTAAATGAAGGGAAATTTTTGGAATTGGAGGAGTTAATATGCCTTCATTTACCCCTTCAGTATAAAAAAATCTTTCCTACACTGAAGAAAATCCTCAGCAGAAAGTACAAATAAAACAAAACAGATCACTGGACCGAATTAGGTAATCTTGGATTTGGCATATTTGTCACTTCAGTCCCAAACACTTACTAACAGCGATGGAGCAAAAGTAGTACAGTGGCAGTATGGGGAGAGCAATGTCCAATGAGAGGAAGGGAGGCGTAGGGGATGTGGAGGGAGGGATGAATCGAAAAACAAAAGGAGAGATCAAGAGAAGCTGGAAAGAAAATAAGAAAAAGAAGAGGCAGAGAGAATGGAACTGGGGATAAGGAAAGAGAGAGATGGAGGGGAAAAAATGGAGGCATGAAGGGAGAGAGGATGGGAGGGGGAAAGAAAAGAGTGTGGGCAAGAGGAAGGAATGGGAGATGAGAAGGCAAGGACAGGGGGATGATTGGCAAGGGAGGAAAAATGAATGGGGAGTGACACTGAAGATATTATGCACTGATACTTGTCTAAGGAGAAGGATGGAAATGGGGAAAGAGGGAGGGAAAGAAACAGACAGAGGAATGGAAGGATAGGGAAGGAATGAGGAAGGGGAGTGGGGTGACACTGAAGTATAAAGTTCTTTTGGTGAGGCCAAGGAAGCATTATATCTCCCCTGCTTCCTTTAACATGGTAGTTTTTCTGGAGTGGAGAAATGGTCAGGATAACAATGATAATTATGAATTCTCTTGCAAAATCATCCAATCCTAGTTCATCCCATCTTTAAAAAACTCAACATCAAGATTATGATTTTCTCCTAGAAAATCATTTGACCCCAACCCCTTCCCATCCTTAGGTGAGAAAAAAAGGTTGAGATGATAATGATGAATGTGATTTTCCCCTACACAGTCACCTGATGGAGAAAAAAGGTTTGGATGATTATAGTGATTACCTCCTTGACAATCATCAGATCCTCACTCCACCCTTAGGTAGGAAAAAAGGTAAGGATGATGATCATATTTTCCTTACACAATCATCACACCGTACCTCACCCCATCTTTAGGTGGGGAAAATATCGTTAGGATAATGACAACGATGACTGAATTTCCCTTACACAATCATCACATCATCTTCACCATCCTCTTGTCTCATCTTCTTCACTGGTGGGTTGGCATCAGGTTTATCACCACCTCTCTTCTTCCCTCTCGCCTCGTCATCCTCCTCCTCCTGCTTCTCTACTTCTTCATCGTCCAGGCAAACGAGGTCATCGTCCTCCACTGTTGTTAGCTCAGATGGTTCTCCCACCTCTCCATCTGCTTTCTTTGCCTCTGCCTCCTTCTTTCTCGCCTCCTCCTCCTCCTGCGCCTTCTTCAGTTCCTCGCTGTTGCCAATAATCTCAAATTCTGCACCATCCTTGAGTTTATCACTGTGGGGAAGGACAACACAAGATGAATGGAAGAGATGAAAGCCGGAGGTATGCCTAGTGACTATCAGAGGCATGGTTTGAAATTTTTAAAAAGTGGTGGCCACGGGACAGCCAAGTCTAATAATGAGGTGGCCAAAGGAGAGCTCTTCTGAGGGTCAGGGGTTATTTTTCTAGAAATTTTGAGTTGTCACACATAGTCAAGTGGTTAGCATCGCTACACAACTGCCAACTCTTCAGTGCCAGGGTTCAAATACTGATGCAGGTATTTGGCACCACTCTACTCAGGTGTTCATCTACCTTCTATGAGTTGGTTGATAAAATGAGTTCCTGGGTTAACACCAAGGGAATGTAACTGTGGTGACCTGGATGATGCGTGGCTTTGTGTCCCAGAAAGTGGCTGAATAACCTGTCACAGGCTCAAAGGACTAGTTGTCTTCGATGCTGAGTATCCCTGGTGTGCTACAGCAGGGCACAGGCAAATGAATGAAGGTTTTGCTCCTGGATGGATGCCACATTTGCATCTCTCCACCCAGTTTATGGGGGCACCATAGTAGGCTCCACATCACCCCGTTCTTTGATTATATGGTTACAACCCCGTGTTATAAATTGTTTTTTGAGTTACAGAAAACCATTATGCTTGTCACTCAAGTGCAGAGCCACCTGAAGAGGAAAGAAAAGCAACAGAACATGAAAGGATGGATAAAAGAAGCAGGAAGAGAGCAAATGACACAAAGAAAGAATGACAGAGGTGAAGGATAGAATTGGCAGTGCTACACGTGAGTGGATGATGGTCGCCACCACCTACTACCATCTAAGGTCTAGTTATGGAGATATCAATGTGGCTAAGTGCTTGATGGCATTTGCCCACACCTTTATCTATTACTGACAGATGCCAGTGCCACCCCAGACACCCTTCTGAAGAGGCTACATCAAAGTTGACTACATGAGGGTCAGTATAGTTGCAGTGGCCCCAGGTTCACCTGCATAAGGTGGACATTAAGGCAAGGCAGACAATCTACTACATTCCACCTTCCTCTACAACACAATCCAATGCAGCCAATGTTAATATTATTGGTTTTAAAAGCAAAACAGTCTTACACATGGGAAAAAGTACTTGAGGATGGAAATGTAGGACCTTAAATTCTACACCACCTTCATGCTTACCATAACAGGATGACAAAGTGAGACAAACCACAAAATTAGATACTTAACCATCTAGTTATGCATCTGCAGACAGAAAGAAGTATAAACTGTGAATAACATTTTTTTACATTCACTTATCTACCTACAAATTTGATTTCACTATTAAAAAATAAATAAAAAAAAACAATGTTCACTAAAATGCCATAAAGATTGGAGAAAATATTTACAGCCTGACATGTACATGACACTCCCTGATGATCATCATCTAACAAAGTATTGACCTATATTATAAAAAGAAAGAAAGAAAAAAAAAAAGCATTGACTAACCTATTAAAGTCTTTCTTGCTTTTGGTATACAATCACCTTAATATCAAATACAGTACTAGTGAAAGTTACCCCACTGAAAAATTACCATCATCCCAACCTCTTTTCCCAACAAAGGATGAGGTGAGAGGGCTCTGAGGACAATAGGTAAAATTAATGTGTACTGACCTGTGAATGATGTTAACAACTATTGTGTAATTTTGGAGGAAGTCATCACAGTTGAGGCGCGTTCCATCAACAATACCCAACTCCTGTGGGCAAAGATATCATCAATTCAGTTAATACAAACTTCCCAATAACAATATTCATCATACCACCATCCTGCCTCTTTCTCCCAGGGTCCAGACTGCAAGAAAAAAGAAATGTACAGAATGGTACTCATCATCAGCATCTGGACCTCCTTTCCCACCCTAGGGTGGGGTGAGGAGTGGCAGCGTTCAGATGGGCAAAGTTTGCCCTATTCAATGGGTCATACTTCCAATCACTCATCATTCAAGCCCATGGAATCCTGGCTCCACCTGACAGGTCAAAAGGTTTCCACTATGTACTGTAGCTTCACATATGATAATAAGGAGAATTCTAATAGTATGCTCAATGAAATGGGGCACACACTCACTCACATCAATAAAACCCATTTTCACACTACCACAAAATGAGGTACGAAGGATAGATAAATATATGTAATGGTTTAGATACCATGGTACATGCTAGCAAGTGCATTTTTTATTTCCCAGCCACAGAACTGAGAATCATCATCGCACCATCATCTTCAGAAACAAGAAAGGGAAAGCATAAAACTTGGAGAAACACTGAATAATACATCCCATACACAGAGAAAAATAATTAAAATAAATTAATAAAATAGGCCTACCATTACAATAACTACTACCCCAATACCAACTACTGTACTACCAATGAGGTGAGAAGGATCCAGAAAAATAAGAACACAAGCAGATTCATTATCATACATAGGTGAAGAGATGACAATAATAGGCCACAATAACGTAAAAACAGTCTACCAAAGCTACTATCACCATCAGCATACTCACTTTAACTTGGGCTAATACTGCCAGTTCTCCAACTTAAATGCTTAGTTGTGAAAATACATTAAAACAATATAAAGCCAGTAACAAAGAACTGCTATGGAAATAATGGGGATCTGCAGCATTATCTATTCTGCCATTGAGTTATGTGAAATAAGTCATAAGGCTGAAAACCTGGGCAAGTTAAGGTGAAATAAATACACCACTACAGCATATCAGACTAACCACAAAACCACAATACTTAACATCCACACCACATCAAACCAACGACAAACACAACCACAATACCTAACATCCAACAAGACACACACCTGCAAAAACTTCCCCATATTATCATCAGTCTCTCCTTCCTCTGATGAGATCACAATGGTCCCCTTTCCATCCAAAATCTCCACATCAGGTGCAGCCATGTTTAGCGATGCCCTGAGTATCTTCTGGTCCAGTGTGCGTATGGTGGTGGTTGAGGTGTCCAGGCAGAGTGACAGTTCGGGGCGTGGGGCACAGACCAGGCAGGTGGGGCGGGGCGGGTCAAGACTGCACCCCACCAGCACCCTTTTTCGACCCCGGCTTAGGTAGGTCTGCAGTAGGATTGAGATAGAGGGACAATGTGAATCAATATGAGCTGGAAAAATCAAAACATAAGAATAATGTGAATTATAAAGAGCTGGAAAATCAAATTAATTGTAAACTGACACAAAACATTAAGAAATACTCATTAATAGCTATTGGCTCCAGAGAAACTTCCATGAATCAGGAAAAACGTTAAACGAAAAAGTTAACTGATCAATAGCTCCGTGTCATATATTGTACTAATGCTAACTAGATAAAATACCCACACCTTAGTCACTAAAACACCTTTAGGGAAACACACATTATTGAGAAAATTAGCAAAACTTTGCAACTATATATAATTCATTCATTCATCATCTAGTCCACTATTGTCTCATGAGGAGAACAGGAGCCTGGAGCTAGGCAAGTTGGTCCTGAAATTTGAGTGACCAACCATACTCTTTCCTGAGTGGCATTACATGAACCATAAACCCCAATCACCCCTTGGATAAAAACCTGCAATGGCTCAATCCAATTGGAGCACCTTATTTACCCACTAAACCACCAGGAGCCAAAATAAAAACAGTAAACTCCCAATTATCCAGCACTGCATTAAACAGTGTAGCCAATGGCTGAATTAAAATGGTATCCAGCAGTAAGCACAAAATCTTTGACATTATTCGGCATGAAGGACCCTTTCTTCTGGCTAAAAGAACATTATTATCCAGCATATGAAAGTTCTTGTCATCAAACATCCAGCCATAATCATAAAAAAAGAATATAAAGAAATACACAAAAAGAATGGGGTTATACTGTACTGCAATAGGATAGTGGTGGAGTGTTGAGGGAGGGAGGGAGGGGGGGAGGTAATGTTTGGTGGACCTCGCAGCTCACAGGGTGTTGGTGGTAGGTAGGGAAGGGAGATACAGTGGCAGGGAGTAAAAGAGTTTTCATTGGTTAAGGCAGGGGAGAGAGAATTCTAATGCAGAATTTTCATTGGCTGGCAGCAGGTAGGTGGATGTTCTCTCACTCTCTGTTGTAGTCTTCTGCTGCTATGGTGCCAATATACAGACAAGCCTACTTTGCACTCTCAGTCTCTTCCAAAACATTACTACAGTATTGTAATGGCATGGTATGGACATCAGTTACCCTACCTTATTGCTGAATAATACATGTTTAGTAAGGGTTTTACAATGCGTGTGTTTATACAGTACTGCCAGGTAAAAGAAAACTGGTCTCCCAGCTGGGGGGACTCTTGATATCCCCATCATCAACTTGAAATCGCTTCTGTACATAAAATTATAGTGTACTTAGCCCTCTCATACACAAAGGCTCAGTAAAAAATCCAACCGCTTGCACATTTTCGACGCAGGCTGATTCCAAGTGAAATCCCACCACACAAACTTTTTCGACTCAGGTTGCATCCAACCATTTAGGTTGCGGTATTTTTTCACCACAATTTTTGGTTGCGTTATTCAACTTTCTCCCCTGTTCTCATTTATAACTGAATTGTTAGGAAACTGCTGATTTCTCACAAATGTATAAACGTCATCAATACTTGCTGAGAGAGTGTTGTAGAGCATTCAACAAGCATTGACAAAATGTTTATATATCTCTAAAAAATTGGCGCTGAATAAATGAGCAAACGAAAAAATATGGTAATTTATATTTCTTTTCTTTTTTCTTCTTTCATTAGGAAGATCATTTATTCATTTACAATATGTTGTAATTTCACAACAATACAGTTTAAATAAGGGCAGGAGAATGAAATGATTGGAAACATATTACAATGCTCAGCCAGCCACTACTCCAGTGCCCAGGTGTGGTCAAAGACCATAAGAATTCTGTACACCATAAAAATCTTTCTAATAAAGCTAGATTTTTTTTTTTTTTTTTTTTTAACAAAAATCACTGCAAATACTTTCTCTCAGCAAGCATTGACGAAATGTTTATATATCTGTGAGAAATCAGCGTTGAATAAATGAGTGAATGATGAAATATGGTAATTTATTATTATTATTCTTTTTCATTAATTAGGAAGATCATTTATTCATTTATATATAACACGTAGCAATTTCATAACAATACAGTTATAAATATGGGCAGGGGAGAAAGTTGAACGGAAACATTTTCCAATGTTGCACACATCGCTGAGTGAGGGGAGTGTGGCATATAAGTTCTGGGCCAGCCCATGGGGGTCATGCAGTACTCGTAAGCAGTTGGACACAGGTTGTGTCGAAGGAGTTCGAGGGGGATAACAAAACATTTCAATATCTATTATTTGGAATGTTAACTGGCTGTTTTTTGATGTTTTAAAGCTTTTTGTAGGGGTTAGACAGTGTTTAAGTGTTAGAGGGTTGGGGGGTTAGAGGCCCCTAGGGAGACTTTTGCATAATCTGGCATTTTGAGTGTATCCAGCAGGCCTTTGGCTCTATTACGCTGGATACTTGGGAGTTTACTATCAATGCTTAATATAAACATTATTCTATGTAAAGTATATTTCACCACTCCCTCTCTCCCTACTCACAGTGCGACAGTCTGCCAATCTGCCAGAAAGAATCTTCATTGCCTCCAGCACAATAACACCTGCGATGACTGCGTTGGTTGTGGCAATGGCGGGGATGATAGCACCTGCCATGGCTATAGTGGAAAAGGTAAACAATGAAATTTGGTAGAGTTAAATTAAGAAGGCAAACGATGTCTACTGATTACATGACAGTCATTAACTCCTCGGATCTGGGTGATGTTCATTTTACTGTAGTCTTGTTGCCTTAGACTAGCACAAGACCAACAAGAGCACTTTTAAGCTTACAAATGGTAAAACCCCTCCTACATTATCCATTAAGAATTCCAGGACCCCAAGGCTAAGCTAAAACAGTACCTGCATTATTATTAATCTATCTATCTATCTATAGCCCGACGCCCTAATCCTGCAAAGGGTGGCCGCAGACAAAACGCCTCCAAGTTGCTCTGTCAACCACCATTTGACTACCTTCCCCCCAACTCACCCCCCTCTCCCTCATATACCTCTCAACTCCATCCCTCCACCTCATCCTCGGTCTACCCCTCCCTCTCCCTCCCTCCACCTCACCTACATACACCCTCTTAGTCAGTCTTTCATTCTCCATTCTCTCCACATGTCCATTATTATGCAGACTAAATATATGCAGGTAAAAATATAATCATCATCATCATCATAACCTCAATTCCCACTTAAAGATGGGGTGCACTAACAGTTATAAATTACTAAGCACCTACCTAACTATCTAACAATGTACAACGTTACAAGGCACGAACTCACATTTGACGTCGAACCGTGTCTTTTGTGGAATGTTAAAGATGTGTGCTCTGATGTTGGCGCACGCAGTGACAAAATCCATGGAATCAGTGTCGTCCTTGTCCCATACCAGTTCACCTTCACCTTCACCACCACCCTCACTCTGAGACACAACAAAATCAATCTAAGTTAAGTCGGGTTAGGTTAGGTTAAGTCAGAATGTGTGGTGTGCACATGATGAAATGGCATGATTAGGATAGTTCAGATAGGAGTAAGTTAGGTGAGACTGGAGGTGCCAAAAGGTACTTTAATACTGAAGAGATGCCTATGTGTGGAGGCTGCAGAAAGTCATGAGTAGCGACAGTGGAAATGGAACTATCAGGGAATGTAAATAGGGACAGTGGAAATGGAACTGTTAGGGAATGTACACAAGGACAGTGGAAATGGAACTGTTAGGGAATGTACACAGAGACAGTGGAAAGGAACTGTTAGGGAATGTAAAAGGGGACAGTGGAAATGGAACTGTTTGGGAAAGCAGAATAAGGACAGTGGAAATGGAACACTTTGGTAATGTTAGTATAAGAAGGTTGATAAATTTATTGATTTAAAATTGCACCTGGCACCAATGGAAATCTCTCTCTCTCTCTCTCTCTCTCTCACCTTAAGTCTGTTGTAAAGGTTTGCCACAGCTGTAGAGAACACATCCCTGCAATGCTCGATACTCCATGCCCTCTGGTCCTGAATTAAACCTTCATCTGCATCACCATCCCCTGAAAAATAAGAAGCAGGATATATGAACCATGCAGAGTGAGAAAGTCTGTGGACAGCTGACTTGAAAAGAGTGTACTGAGATAGTATGGTCATGTGCAGTGAATTTGAAGGAGGGAGGAGGTGAGGTAGGCCAAGAAGAAGGTGGAGGGATATGGTGGATGAGGTGTGAGGAAGAGAGGTATGGAAGTCAGTGAGGCTACGGGACTGACAAGTGATTGAGCTGGCTGGATGAATGTTGTGAGAAGAAGCGCATGATCAGGGATTTGGAACCCCTTTTTAACGTGACAGCAATTGGATATAGTTATATGAAGCTACAGAATGTGGTGGAAGTTTCTGGTGTATCAGATGTTGTACGCTGATGATTTGGTGTTGATTGCAGAGAACGAAAGGGAGGCGGAGGAAAGGTTTAGGAAGTGGAGAGATGGTATGGGGCACAAGGGCTTAAGGGTAAATGTAGATGAAACAAAAGTGATGATATCTAGGGTTGGTGGCGGTACTGACAAAGACGAGAGAGAGTGGCCATGTGCAGTTTGCCACAAGGGCGTGGGAAGTAATTCCATCTTGTGTGGTTTGTAATAAGTGGGTGCACAAGAGATGTTGTGGTATCAGAGGTAGACTGCGAGATAATGCTGATTTTACGTGTACGGCATGTCGGGGAGAGCAGGTGGAGATTGTCAGGCGTGAAAGGATTGAACTTGCTGGTGAATCTCTAGAGTGTGTGGAAGAGTTTTGTTATTTGGGAGACATGTTGTGTGCTGGAGGTGGGGCTGGAGCTAGCTTTGTGGTTAGGGTGAGAAGTGGTTAGAAGAAGGGAGCTCTTGCCTCTCCTGACATTGAGAGGACTCTCCCTACATGCTACAGGGTCTCTGTATGCAGCATGTGTTAGGAGTGTAATGCTGTATGGTAGTGAGACCTGGGCAGTAAAGGAGGAGGATATTCGCCAGCACAGACGTACAGAAATGACAATGATTAGGTGGATGTGTAGTGCATCCCTGCATGCAAGGTCTGGGGGGGCTGGGTTTACGATGGAAAAGTTGAGAGGTAGGATGGGACTTGAGTGTATTGGTGTTGTGATGAGGAAAGGTAGATTGAGATGGTTCGGACATGTGGAGAAGATGGGGGATGATAATTGGGTGAGGAAGGTGAGAAGTGTTAATATGGGGGGTGGGGTTATGAGGGGTAGACCAAGACAGACATGGGACGAGGTCATTAAGTGTGACCTCAGGGTTAAGGGACTGAACAGGGAGGCTGCAATAGATCGTGCAGCATGGAAAACTGCCATTAGGTGACCAAGGCCTACGCATGCATGTTGGAGCCTTTAAAAACGAAACGAAATGATAGAGCCAGGATTCCGAGGACTTGAATGATGAGTGAATGGAAGCACTGTCCACTGGACTGAGCAAACTTAGGCTGTCTGGACATTGCTACTCCTCATCCTGCCCTAGGGTGGAAAAGGAGGTCTGGATGATAATAATGATGATGATGATAATGATCCAATTACACATTTCTGTTTTTCTTACTACCAATAGGATTTTTTTTTTTTTTTTTTTTTTTTACTCAACTTAGGTCAGAACTCTATACTTCATTCATCTTAACCCAACCTATGTTTTTTTAGATGTAAATATATACATATATATATATACAGTGCTCGTCAGAAGTATTCGGCGATGTCCGCCGGGCGCGCAATACTTATGGCCCAAAAAGAATCACCCCATTTTTGGGGGTAAGAATTGAGCCACAAGTTTGAGCTCCGAGCATGACGTCACGGTAGCCTGAGGCCTTCTGACGCGCTGGTTGGTTCCCGCCTCAGTTGCCCACGGGCTGCCTGAGAGAGAGGAACTCCGCCGAGTGTCCCTCTCAAATTGTGCCATTTTTTACCGAGTGTCCCGCAGTGTTTTGGCCTTCAAAACTTTGTTATGGCACCTACCCGTGAACTATCGAGTGAAATCATATCCCAGATCATTGCTCTAAAGGAGGCAGGCCACCAGACAAAGGAAATTAGTGAATTGGTTGGTGTGGGACGATCGACAGTGCGTCGTTGGTGTGCGCGGTTTCGGGAGGAAAACAGTGGTGAAGTTCCCACAAAGAAACCGAGGTCTGGTAGGCCTAGGAAAACTTCCCCAAGGTCTGTTAATGTTTTAAAACGTGCAGTGGAGTTTAATCCTTGTGTGAGTGCAAGGAAAATTAAGGAGAGCAACCCAGAAGTGTTTGGTGAGGTGTCAGTGAGAACAGTGTCTCGTACGGTGCATGAGCTTGGTTACACAAGTCACAGGGCTGTGAAAAAGCCTCTTCTCTCTAGCAGCCAGAGAATTCGTAGGCTTGCCTTTGCTAATAAATATCTAAATTGGGGTGAGGAGCAATGGTTGTCAGTGTTGTGGTCTGATGAGGCAACGTTTAGTGTTACCTGTAACAGAGGAGCATGCAAAGGTAGTGACCCACTTGACCCACGGTATGTAGAAAGCACAGTTAAACATCCTGATTCACTCATGGTATGGGGTTGTTTTTCAGGGAAGGGTTTGGGGAAGCTTGTTGTACTTCCCAAGAACCTCAGAGTGAATCAGGATGTTTACCTGGAGCTTCTGTGTGATCATTTACCAGACTCCTTCGAGCTAACAGGTGCACGAGTGTTTCAGCAGGATGGTGCACCTGCTCACAAGGCCAAATCGGTCACCAATTGGCTTCGTGACTGCGAGGTATCATTCATGACAGACTGGCCAGGAAATAGCCCAGACCTCAACCCGATTGAAAACCTCTGGTACCTCGTAAAGAAGAGTCTCCAAGGGAAGGACGTGAGCTCTCTGCCTAAGCTGGAAGCCGCCATTCGTGACTCCTGGGACAAAATACCCCTCCAGCACCTCAGGAGCCTCCCCCTTTCACTTCCAAGACGTCTCAGGTCCGTGAAGAAACGTAAAGGCTACCCTACGAAGCACTAAAGGTAAATAAAATGCATTATTTATATGTTTTTTCAATGTTGAAAGGTTTGTTTCTCAGGAGGGACGCAGGGCGCCCCATACTTCTGACGAGCACTGTATACACAAATAAAAACCAAAACACATACCTTTAGATGGCAGATGGTCCCACTGGAGGGGTGTAGGTTTTCGTCTCTTTTCCCACAGTTTGTCCATTGTTAGTAGGTAGTGGATGTCATCATTGAACAGTTTGGTGAATAGTTTCTGAAATAAGAAATACAACTCAAGTTTAAATATTTCTCAATGGAGCAAAAAATGATGGATGCAAGAATGGAAAAGGAAAGAAAAAAGGAAGAACAGATAGCATGAAGGAAGTGAAAGAGTATCAAACAGTCAATGAATACTGTGTTTAACTGTTTCTGAAATGATAAACAATAACATCACTGTAAACCGCGGGGCTGTTTGGCCAGACTGATTATGACCCCTAAAACCCCCAAACAGAGGAGGAGAGGAAGAATGAGAACTGACAAAGTGTTATTCAAAGTATGCAACAGTTTCTGCAATAATATAAACTATACTACATATATCACATACCAAATATAAGGCAACGAAGAGAGTGGACAACAATTATCTTCACCATGAAATACAACTAGATTTCATATATCACGTATCTCTCTTTCTCTCATTCAAGCCCCAGGAATGCTGGCTCCACCTCAAAATAAAAACATAAAAGTACCTTCTTATGTGTGTTGTAAAAGGTAAAGATAAATGAGAACAATGTGAACATATCTTCATCTTGCTGAAAATACTCTCTATGGTGGTAGGTGGCAGTGATTCCATTTGCTCTACTTGGCCAAACCATCTCAAGGTACTTCTAACACTTTACAGCATCTTCACATTGACATAACAATGTTCCTAAACTTTGTTCAATCAAGAAACATCCTCACTCCATAGTAAAAAAAAAAAAAAAAAAAAAAAAAAAAAAAAAAAAAAGAAAAAAAAACAAAGGGGGGGGGCGGGGGTGGATCTCACCTTCGGCTCATAGTTGTGTGATTGTGCCCATGCCCGTGTTGACACCCGAGTGACATTGCCTGCATCGTCTGTCGCTTCACTGTTTAGTGCTGCCTCACCTGCCTTACCAACCTGCTCTGGGTCTGCCGCATCTGGGGAAACATCTTCATCTGGATCTGCTTCGCCAAACAACTGGCTGCAAACACGGAAACTTGTGATTAATTTCTCATTTCACCCTTAATGTCAGAACTGAGTTACAACTAGTCTACACCTGTCTGCGGTGCTGAATGGACATGCTGGGTTGAGCTACTCATGGATTAACCAGAGCTTCAGTCCCAGCCAATGTAGGACAACACCAATATCATGGACAATGATCTGGTGGGAAGAAAACTTACCAAGCCGCACAATGAGGAATTGCCAAACACCTCAAGTTTTTACAGAGGTCCACAGGCCTATCTGATGGAGCCAGGATTTCAAGGGATTGAACGTTGAATGAATGGAAGTATGGCCCACTGAATTGGTCAAACTTTGGCTGTCTGGACATTGCTGCTACTCATCCTGCTGCAGAGTGAGAAAGGTCCCGATGATGATGACGATGATGATGACTGTTATTATTGTTATACTGTACAATAATACCACACTACATAAACTGTCATACACAATTGATTTTAACTAGGCTTCGGTACCACAGGCTACCAAACAGTAGGGCATAACTATGCCATGTATTGGGTGAACTTTACATCGATGGCATCCATCACTGTTTCACAGTTGGTAAGTTAGTTGGGGGGACTCCCATGGCATGAGTGCAAGGCTGGGTACTGTTTTGATCTGTGTGTGTGTGTGTGTGTGTGTGTGTGTGTGTGTGTGTGAACAATGTAAACAGTTCTGAACCACTTTTAACCTGAAACATGTAAATAATGGGTATCATAAACAGATTTGTTTTTTTTCCTAGCTATTATTGATGCAATAAATGCTGAAAATTTTCGATAAAACATTTCTCAAAAGCCATTTTTTTACACAATGGATCAAAATTTCATATGACCTTGTCAGGTTGGCATTCCTCTAAAACATAAGCCCAACACAAGCCAAATCCACACAATAGTTAGGGAGCTATGGACCTTTGAATTGAAACTACAGTAATACCTCGATATATGATACACCTAGATGCGAAACCCCAGCTTAACGATGGGGGTAGAAATTGCACCATACCCCTCCTAACGATGGCCAAACCCCGGTTTAACGATGGGTTTTTATTTTTCTTACCGATTTTGATATTTTAGACTAAAATTGTTTAAGTTGATTTATAAACAGCTTTTAGACTTCAATTAACGTGTTTTAGCCACAGGTGGGGTGAACATTGTCCTTTTGGGGTACAGTTTACTAAGCTTTTTTTTTTTTCAGACATATTTGACGATATTCAGATTATATTTGTTGGTTTAAGTGAGTTATTTACAGGTGTTAGGTTAGTTTCCTTGACAGCTGTTAGGCCGTTTTGATTGCCTTTAAACCTGTTTTTGGGCTCATCTGGGTGGGTTTTGGACTTGGTTTGGGGGAAACCCAAGGCTAGTAAACAGTCCACATTGAAATACATGTTAAAAGTACCCCAATATACGATACCCCATCTCAAGATGGGGTTTTACCTAACCAATTAGATCGTTAAACCGGGGTATGCCTGTATTTTACCCTATATCCACTCACTTGAAGAGGTGTTTGGCCCACACAATGCAGTGGATGGGCTCTGAGGGTGTGTTGCGGATGGTGCAGCCAGGGTAGGTCTTCTGAGAGGGTTTGGGTTGGCATTCATAGCATTCTGTCATACCTTTCTTGATTACCTGTGACGATAAATAAATAGTGATAAATATTTACTGATAGCTAAAGAGACACATGCTGCAGCCACACCCTTCTTGAGTACCTGTGGGATAAAGACAGAGATAAATACAGTAATCCTTCTATTATTCGGATGTCCATTACTTGGATGCAGTGATCTGGCTGTCTGAGACAAATATTTATACATACTTCCATTTTATCCGGAAAAAATGCACGCGTCCACGTGAAAATTATGGCCGTGCAAACATTTCTCCACCCAGCTGGGTGGCAATAGTCCAGTGGTGCCACCCTGTCTGGCTGGGTAGTTCACCCAGCATCTACTAGTGACTCCCTCAGTCATTCTCAGTTCCCACGCGGAAACAGTGTAGCGAACAGATCCTCTTGGACAACTATTATGGTGGCACAAATGGTGGCTTTTGTGGTTGTTTCCTACCTGCTTCAAGCTTTGCTATTCCTTGCATGCCTCTTCCTATGGTGTGAGATGATGGCCCCTCCACCAGGGAAAAGGAAGAGGGTTGTGCTGACTCTGGAGAAGCGGGATATCCTGGGTAAGATTGATGCAGGATGGTCAAACCGTGAGTGCTGACGCTGATTTTATTCTAGATTACTGTACTGTACCGTGATATTTTTCTATTTTACCATGGTTTCATTCCATTTTACCACTTCTTTTGTGTAGCCATTTTTTTCATGTTTTTGTCACTGCAGGGTATGGACCTGTATCAGCGACTGCTTGTCTGTGGTTGATAGGTCTGCCTGACCATGGTAATTGCTTGGCTGTGGTTTACTGGTCAGCTTGACCAGACAGAGTAGTGTTAAACACTGGGAACAAGTGTTGTACGATGTACTGTACTGACCTTTTACACTGGCTTTCAAAGTTTCGTTACGGTACATACGAAGGGGGGCCGGGAGAGAAGTCCATCATCCAGATGGAGCCATTACCCAGATATGCCTTGGCTCTACTGAGTCAGATAATCAAGGGATTACTGCATACAGATGGAATGATGAACCATTAAAGTAAAAATTAAACAGACAGACAGATATCTGGATGTAACTGTGAGGCATTGAATACTTAAGGAGATTTGATGGATGGATCAATGAACATACAAACCTAAATACTGTATAAATTATGTTCAGTTCCCCCCCCCCCATCCCCCAGCTGGAAGAAAGTGGGCTACATGAAAAAAGGAACTTCAGTCTGCAGTCCACCAGGTTCACATCCACATGACCTGTGGCCTCAACACTAAAAATAATTGAACTTTAACAGAAATTTTCAGTAGTTTCCTGTGGACGTAATGACAACAAAAGAACACTACACACTACTTATACTGCAATGGGGATTTAATTGTGTTTAGTCATCCTGACTAGAAGTATAATTATGGACTAAATCAGAGTACAGAGATGGCCCAATTATCAGGGCTATATGGCGTGAAGGAGAGCCTGAATAGTCCAAAATCATGATTAATCCGGCAGAAACAAAACACAAGTACTGTTAGACTGTTTTATTTAGTGGTGAATGTACACTCCAAGCAGTAGAAGACCTTACCAATTCAATTCATAGTCCACCATTTTTTTTTTTTTTTTTTTTTTTTTTTAGTATGGTAAATTACCATTTCCAGCTGAAAAATTTCCTCCCTGTTATTGTTGTTACGTTCCTTAAGCTATATGTACGACTGTTTGTCTCCAGCACAATGGAAGAAACTCAACGTACTCAAAGGTGGATTTCGTTTCCCAATTTCCCAAATGGAGGTTAGGTTAGGTTAAATTATAAGGTACAGTTAATCTAGGTTTGGTCAGGTTTAGTTAAACACTTAGGTTAGGACTGTCCATTCCACCAATATGCTAGCGAATCAAACGAGCTGTCACAGCAGAACTGCAAAAAATAACGAGGAAACAGATAACAAGAAACATTTACAGTACTTACCAACCTGGAAATAATCAGAAAAGTATAACAAGCAATCAGGAAGAACATGAGGTGCTTCGACTACTCAAAGTAAAGCATATGTTTAGCAAAGGAGCAAACAAGAGCATCTCTGTGGTGGTGGCTTCCCCTCCTTATCAGTCACCTCACCAAACTCCATCCCACCACCCTCGCGACCATGTTGTGAGCAGGAGGTGTGCGTGGGGGGCAGACCCACATTTGTTTACTCATGGCTCGCTCATTAGCAAGTGGATGCTTGTTGCTTAAACTGGAGCTATCATACTCGTGCAGATAATTTTATGTATTACTGTACCCCTGAATCATTTGGTCATGGCCCGGATATACCAAAATCTGGATAATTGAGCTTTCACTGTACAACACAGTACTAACCGTAACTTGTCCAAGGTATCCTGCAGTGCCGCTCTCCACCAGTGGGATGTCGGCAGCCAGACACATGCGATTGACATGGTTGCGTGCCGCTCGGTTGTCCAGGGCATTGGTCACCAGTGAGAATTTCTGGTAAAATGACATCCCATAACATGGTCTGCAGAGAAAAAAGGCAATGTTAGCAAATAAGACCTCCTTTCCCACCCTAGGGCATGGTGAGTAGCAACATCTAGACAGCCAAAGTTTGCCCAATTCAGTGGGCCATATTTCCATTCACTCATCATTCAAGCCCTTGAAATCCTGGCTCCATCAGCTAGGCCAAAAATATTTCACCACATTCTGTAGCTTCACATATACCTATCTGATAGAGCCAATCCGAACACTGTGACATTAAGAAGGGGCGCCAAATCCCTGGTTATGAACTTCTCCGTACAAAATTCATCTATCCAGCTCGGTCTCTTGTCAGTCCCTTAGCCTCACCAACGTCCATACCTCTCTTCCTCACGCACTCATTCACCATATCCCTCCACCTTCTTCTTGGCCTACCTCACCTCCTTCCTCCATCAAAATTGATCAGATATCATGCAAATAATAATAATAATGACTCTCGGATACATTTATGTGAAGCTACAGGAAGTGGTGAATGTTTTTGGCGCATCCGATAGAGCCAGATTCCGGGGGCTTGAATGATGAGTGAATGGAAGCGTGGCCCACTGGACTGGGCAAATTTGGGCTGTCTGGACGTTCCTACTCCTTACCCTGCCCTACGGTGGGAAAGGAGGTCTGGATGATGATGATGATGAATAATAACAAAATATAAAAACTCATTTACCCTACTTTTCTTTCATTACAATACAAATAGGTAACACTGTATTACTACTACTAACAATAATAATAATTATAATAATAATACTGGCAATAATGATAACACAGTAAAACCTCAATATACCAGAATTCACTTTTATCAGACTCGAGAAGCCGACTGGACTAAACTCTTATGCTGTAAATTGGAAAAAGTCTAATAAAGCCAGAAGTGGTCCATACTGCCTGACCACTTCAGCTATGCTCACCATAATAAGGTAAATAATCTATCTATCTATCTATTGCCAGACGCCATAATCCCGTAAGGGGTGGCCATTTGACTTTGAGTTATTTGTTTTACAGGGAGGGGCACTAACCCTCCTCCAACCCACTTGTTGACATGTAGTAAAAGACATGTATATCAGGGTATAATACAGTATTATTATATACAGTATATATTTTACCATTTGATTATTGCTGTGACTGTATAATACAATACTGTACTGCAATGGTAGTGAAAAGCCATTGGTGCGATCCTGACGAATGTCTGATATATCAGAAAAAGTCTGGGTTAGCAGAGGGAAGTCAAGATGTCGCTTTTATCGGACTTTCACTTTTATCGGAAAGGCTTGAGCCCCAATTAGTCCGTTATAGTGAGGTTTTACTATAATAACAAAAACCAAATCACTTGGCATTGGGGTGGAACAGAATGCTACAAGAATTGTTTTGATTATGAGATGGTTAATTAAAATTCTTTCAAATGAGGTAACATGTATTCCACTCACTTAATAATGGAGTCGTGGTGCGCAATGATGGTGGCCTTGGGGTTGAAACGGAGGGCTGACTGTCGTGCCACCTCTGCTTTGCTCTGACCTACATGCTGCTTTTGGAACAGAAACTGCCGGTTCAGGTTGCTGACATCGATTGTGTCCAGGTCGATCTGTTAACACAGTGTTCAAATTACATTTCATGAGGATACTATCTGTCCATTAATAAGCTAGTATGCTGATAAATTTATGGAACAGCCAGAGCATTGGAACATTTAATGATGGAACTCATTCACGTGAACAGAGAGTTTTATGCAATTATCTAGCACTTTATAATGCTAGAAAGTTCCACGAATGGCCATCATCAAAGGAGATATCAGTGACAGGTTAGGTTAGGTCGGGATAAGTCTGGTTTGGTTAGCATAAAATAGCTTAGGTTAGATTAAAATATATCAGGTTGGCTTTTAAAAAAAAATTTGGGACAGGTTTGGATACACCAGCACTGATAAGGGTACCGTAAATTCATGCAAAAAATGGAGTTCTAAGATAGCGTCCGTCTGTTTTTGGCACTCATGGGAATTGTAAACAGACTGTTTTTTAAACATGTTTCACCAATTTCAAAAAGAAATTAAAAAACATCAAACCTTGAAAATGAATTCAGAAAATACTCAAAAGAACTGAGGCCCCTATTTCCATAAGGTACCAAGCCCCACCCCCACGAACCTGTTTTTATTGAACCATCTGGTAGAGCAACTCTTCCTCTACCTAGAAGCATCAAAGGAGGTAGAAAATGGAACCTGCAACACAGTTGTAATTTGCGTTAAGTTAGGATAACTTTTCAGCCTATGAGCTTCCTTGCTCCTGCTTAGTCAAGCCTGTGGCCAGAAGGTGCCAATGCTGCAAGAGGAGCATCAGCAAATCACAGCACGCACATTATAGTATACAGTATTACTTTCCAACAGTCTTCATGCTGACAGCACAGTATTGTACCTGTACATCACAAAGCTTCCCACTGTGTTACTCTGCCACTACAGTACAGTACAGTACCTAGGTACTACTACAGTACCTAGTTAATGGACTGAATCTATGTATGTCATTATGCAAACAACGTTAACAACATGAGTTTTCAATATTCTTCATGCTAACAGTACAGAACTGTAGCTGCTCATTAACAATACAGTAGAACAGTACCTAGTTAATGAACTGTTTCTTTGTCTTATTATGCAAACATTAACCAATATGATTTTCCAATGTTGTCCTAGATGAATGTACAGTATTAAAAAAGAAATCCTTATTGGTTGTACTAATCCCCTCTGAAAACAACAGTGCTTTGGGCTACAATTAGGGAAAAAAAAAAAAAAAAAGTATCAAAAAATCTTTATTGGTTCCAAAGTTATCGCAGTTCAAAGCTCGAAAACTTTGACTGCGTTTTTCTCCCATTTAAAAAAAACGGTGCTTGGTACCATATGGAAATAGGGGCCTCAATTCAAAGAAGGGCTTTGGTTAAGAAAGAAAAAAAAAAAAAAAAAAAAAAAAATCGAGAACACTGCAAAATATGGTGGTCCCATGTCGCCTTAAAAGATTAAAAATACATAAAAATAAATTAAAAAAGAAAAAATCTTATACTCCTTATGCTTAGCCACCTCTACTATGAAAGCTGACTAATGCTATATATAACACCTCCATTTCTAAATGTGTCCCTTACACTGAATAACACTGTCTATTGGTGGCAAGTACAGTAGATGCTTGATACAGCGAACTAATTCAGCCAATCCCTATTCAGTGTTCTTGAATTTTCCGCAAAGTCAAGTTCCATAACCAAGGCTCAATGTAAGGGAAACTTTTCTGGTATTCTGAGGTATTATCTGCTAAATCCTTGAAGGCAACGTTCAAGCCAAGTTACTGACAAAGCGCACCCAAACCTAGCAAACTATGCTAAATGCTACACACAGCAGTCTGAACCAATGTCTAATTCATACCCCCACTTAAATGCATTATTGTGTACATGTTAACAGTGATACATACAATAATGACTTAGTAACAGACTATGTACACAAAAGAATAAGGTGAGGATAGTACAGTAGTGAACCAAATAGAACAGTAAATCCAACCATCCATCCACCATCCAATCCTACATTGCCCCATGAGGAGCGAAGGAGCCCGGGGCTAAGCAGATTGGTCCTGACATCTAAGATGAGAGTGACCAGCCTCACTCATCCCTGAGTGGCATTACGTGAGAAATAAACCTCAACCACCCCTTGGATAAAAACCTTCACTGGCTTAATCCGATTGGAGCACCTTAATTACCCACTAAACCACCAGGGGCCATATTTTGGTTATATGGTTACCACCCAGCATAGTAAACGGTTTCCTGGTGTACAGGAAACCATTTGGCTTGCCACTCAATGTGGTCACCCATAGGCAGAAGGAAGAGGAAAGAACGAAGGAAAGAAAGACAGAAGAAGGAGCATAAAGTCACCCGTAGGCAGAAGGACGAGGAAAGGATAAGTAAAGAAAGACAGAAGAGGATGGAAAGGAGGAAACAGCAGACACCTGAGAGCAGCACTACATAAAGTGAATGGATGGTGAGCACCCCCATCTACCATTACAGGGACAGTAAACTACAGTAAGGGTTACCCCCAAAAGTAGGGGTTCAGCACTTGCTGCAGAAATGTGCCTGACACAGGTAGCCATATTGGCCCCTCCAAACCTTTGTCGTGGGTTGGGGGTGGTTTAGTCACTGTCAGGGTCTCCCTCCACCAACACTCAAGGTGGCACAAGGGTGACAGAGGGGCTGGGGAGCATCAAGGATGGCACTCCATCTTTTCAATTATTTCCAATTTCTGGGAAACAGAAAACCTCACCTACGCCTTCTCTTCCAAGACCTTGGGCATCGTTCATAAAAGCTTTGGTTCACTGGGGGGGGGGGAGGGGAATGGCCGTAATACCAAGGCAAACGCGAAGAGCAGTTGTTTACAGTTGGAGGATCACATGAAGACTGCATGGGCCTAGCGGTGTAGCCGAGTCCCCACTGCTAGTCAGGCAGCTTGGCAGGTATGTGTGGCAACGCTGCACACTGCCAGTCGGGGGAGTGCTTCCAGCATGGTCTCAATGAAGCGCTCAATTCACAGGACTTTTTCAGGTAATTCGGTGGTTTTTGGAACAGAATCTCCTTAAGGGAATTATACTCATTTTAATGTAAATTTTCCATTACACTGGGCAAAAAAAATATCGGAAAAAAATTATTCTGTTATCTCGGGCTTCCGCTAAATTGATGTTTGTTAAATCAAGCATCTACAGTATATGTACACAGTATGTTACTGCAGTTTCTGACAGTCACGCTCTGCAGTTTGATCCATCAGACTGTTTGGCAAATATTTAATGGAAACCACAACTTGAATTCAAACAGTGCAAAGCATTCCTGTTAACCGTATATCTCACCATTAGCTGACACTTATTGGACGATATTTTTGTCACCAATCAATTCATTTCCCCCCTTTCATGTTTTTAATTCTCCCTGGGGTCATTAATAACCTCATGCATCATTTGCAATGTCATAGAAAAAAAAGTTATTAGCTATACATTTTGCTGCAGAGATGCTGATGTATTTTTGTACTACTAGGCACTTCAAAGTCAATGTTAGTTTTAAGTATGTTACCAACAAACTAACATTCTTTATTTATCATACTCTTGTGTTTGCAAATTAATAGAACTTAAGCTAATATTACCTTCAGACTAAGACTAACTACTACTCCATCTTGCCCCCAGCTAATCCTGATCCCAAAAGAAGGACCCCAATGGAAAACAAAATGATTATAATGTCAAAACTGAGCAATACCCTAAAACAACAGCAGAAAAGTCACTGGATTTACGGAGTTAAAAGCGGATTCCGATCCTGACAGGTATAGGCAGCTTGATCTACCAAACACGCTGGATCAAATTTGATATAATTGTATAAATAAAAGATTAAGGAGGTGACCAGTTGAAGGATAAATCTCATACTAAGCAGTATTGAAAGTACCTGTCGACTATCCAGTATTATCACCACTACTAAGCAAATTATAAGGAGAAACAATATAGGTTAGGTACAAAACAGGCTGCTCTCTCCATGGCCGTTGTTTCTCACTCACCACTTCAATATCCTCAAATCCCGCCAGCACCAGGTTCTTCAGGAGCTCACAGCCGATACCTCCAGCGCCCACCACCAGAACCTTGGAGCCCTTGATGGCATTTCTGAGGTCTTCCTCGAATATTCCCGGTACGTGCGTCGCCATCTTGTCCAATGGAGGCGTCGAGGAGTACAGGTCCAAAGATGTTAAATCAAAACATTGCCACACAAAAAAATGACAACACTGATTACAATAGCGACGTATTTTTCATATATAGAATATAATTATAACACATTGTAACAAAGAATTATTAAAAATTTCAACATAATATAATTGCATAAGCTTAAAATTATTTTCAAAAATTTGCAAAAAAAAAAACTTTTCGAACATATGTATTGTATCAATGAAATTTCATAACTGACTTCGTTAATACCCATTCACTTTCCTTCCCTAAGCATTCTATATCGTGAACATGGAACAACTCATTCCCATCTCCCCTCCGATTGGGTGATTCCCTCGCGCGCCTTTCTCTGCCGCCCACAGCGGCAAATTTGAATTTCACGTAGGCGATCGCGATTTCCCTCCATTACTCTCTCTCCCTGAAGACTTTTTACTGCATGCAGTACTGAATATAACAACAACAAAAATAATAATAATAAATAATTAAATAACCACTACCACCACCAAAGCAAAACTACTACCACCACAAATAATAATAATATTAATAATAATAATAATAATAATAATAATAATAATAATAATCCAGTACACTTTTCTTTCTCGTTAAGAGCGTAGGGACCCGGGGCTAGGGTATTACAAAAATAATTCCACGCGCTAGACAAGAATGACCAGTCGCTCTTCCCCGGGTGGCATAACCAAAAAAAAAAAAAAAAAAAAATCCTAATCTTTCCTTGGAGGGATACAATAAGATGGAACAGACTGAGTTGGGATAGAATGAATGGAGAGAATGAGTGGAGATGGAATGAGTGGGGGCTAGAATGAGTGAAGATAGAATGAGTAAAGACAGACTGAGTGGAGATAGAATGAGTGCAGACAGAGAAGAGTCTTTCCCCCTCTACCATGCTTCCCTTTCATCTTGTCCCTCCTGTTTCCCCCTCCTCTCTCCCCCCCACCTTTAATTCCCCACCACCACTTTCTCTCTCTCTCTCTCTCAAGTTCCCCCACAACCATCACAGGGGAAAATGATTTTTGTTATTTTCCTGTTGTCAAACACATCCCGCCCGAGTCTTACCGTGTGTGTGTGTAATTCACCGGGTCGGTCAGGATCACTTGATGGTCGTGATCGTCAGCTTTTTACCCTCCCGGAAGGGAGCTGAGAGCTCATATAGTCCGATCTAAGGGCAAGGCTGTGACCTTCACACACCCACACACCCGTCCCCTTGCTCAAGGGGGACAGTAACCACCCACTTCGTCAGTGAAACTTTTCGCAACCTGAGCGAGGCGCAAACTCCCGTCTACCAGATGGCAAGCGAGAACGTTACCACTGCGCCAGCGAGCGGTGTGTGTGTGTGTGTGTGTGTGTGTGTGTGTGTGTGTGTGTGTGTGTGTGTGTGTGTGTGTGTGTGTGTGTGTGTGTGTGTGTGTGTGTGTGTGTGTGTGTGTGTGTGTGTGTGTTCTTACCTAATTGTATCTTTACAGGAATGAGTCAAGCTCGTACTGTCCCGTGTATTATCATACATATCCTTAAATTTTTGAATAGTTTTGGCACACACTGTTTCATTTGTAGTGCATTCCACTGATCAATTGCTCTATTAGGGAAACTGAATTTCCTTATGTCTTTATCGCCTCTCTTTGATGTAGTTTTTTGCAGTGTCCTCTTGTTTATGCTTCTCCACAGGTTATATATTCATTTACGTCTATTTTCTTTCTCCCTGAGATGCATTTATATAGCATAATTATGTCTCCTCTTTCCCATCTCTCCTATAATGTTGGTAGATTCAGTTTTTCTAGCCTTTCTTTGTAACTTAGATCGCTTAAGCTTGGTACCCATCTTGTAGCTACCCTTTGTACTTTTTCAATCAATCTTATCTATCTGATTTTTGAGATGAGAATTCCAGACTACTGATGCATACTCAAGGGTTGGTCCGATGATTGATATTATTGCCTTTCTTAGCATGTCTTCATTTCTATGTTTTTTTTTTTTTTTTTTTTTTATGTGACCGACTCTGGGCATAGGCTTCACAGCCTGATTTCAAGGCCCAGTAGTCCTCCTACGTACCGCACACCTCTACATGTATGTGTGAATGCTATCCTTCACATAACACTCTGGCATTCACCCCCCTTACAACACCACCCATATAAATATTAAACAACCAAAGTGACATCACACATCCCTGCCGTAGCCCCACTCTCACGGGAAACCAATCACTCTGAATTTCCCACTCTTACACAAGCTCTACTATATACTTAAAAACTTTTCACTCCTTTAACAACCTACCATCTAGTCCATACAATCTCAAAACAGTGCACAAAGCCTCCCTATTAATTCTATCATACGGTACGCTTTCTCTAAATCCACGAACACCCAAATAAATCCTTACCTTTGGCTATACAGTACTTACTTTTCACACACCTGTCTCACAGCTGATCCACGCATCCCCTCCATCTCCTAAATTTAGCCACACTGCTCATTACCAATCACTCCCTCTGTACCCTCTTTAACTCTCTTAAGCAATACTGAAAATCCGTGATCTTGATTTTGACCTTTCAAGGTCACTCGATTACCTCCAAAATTAAATCACTTCCTTTTTGGGACCAGTGTCCACATATCTGAAAGTTTCATGAAATTTCAGTCAGCCATTCTTTCGGAATGTTGCTAACAAAGAAACTTTACCAAAAATGATACCTTGCCGGACTCCGTCCGGACGAGGTAATAATAATGGTTGCTGGGCAATGTTTGGAAGCTATGGGAAGTCTACGAGAACATGACAAGAAAAACACAAAAAATATTAGGTCCCGAACCCTACCCACATCTTTTGCTTTGTCTGTTTGTCTGTTTGCTTTACTAAGACTACACCGCTGACAGGTATGTAGCTGAGGGACGTTCGTACACAAAGGCTGTTGAGCCGGCCAGTTGTCAGTGCCACCACATGAAGGCGTCCCTCTCCAACAACAGGCAAACATTCGCTAAGGAACTGCCTAGGAAATAATTTACTACGTTGCGTGAATACCCTGTAGCTAACTGGAAAGCAATCAGAAAGCGCATATCCACGCCGACGCCAAGAAAATATATGATTTACTCCTGTAGTTCTTTTTTTTCTACCTGACGAATATTGGCAAGAACTGGATCCACCTCTAAATCGAATCCACTGCTCCTTGACCCACTGCCCACCTGTCCACCAGATTTCCTTAATAAACGACAACTTTTTGAGATATCTTGTACACAAACAGACAGACAGACAAGCAGACATGAGTGAATACATAACCTCCATCCAACTAAACTGGTGGAGGTAATTAACACTTAACACTGTACTAAAACATTGTATCACTGTCTCAAAAGGAGTTGCAATACGAGATATACGTAAGTTCTGTAATAATACATAAACTTCCTAAAGGTAGAAGTATTATTGGTTGGTAGATGGAAGTGTCCACCATCTACGCGATGTAGTGCAACCTTCAGGCCACTCCACACTGAGTGCCCGGTTAAACTGCTTCTTGTAACCCAGGAAGCCATTTACGTGGCTGGGTGACAACCATACAACCGTGTGCACGCCTCATCCCCTACAGTCGCTTTTTCACTTCACAAAGATCTCCAACCCCTTTCAGCTCAGTTGATGGCCAGGTGTAATCGTCAAACCTACCTCGTAACTGAGGCTCAACAAATTTAATGCCGCTATAATTATATCTGCAGGCTATTCAAGTTGTAAGATTTGGACAGTTCGGTCAGATGAAAACACGCCTCAGCAATTTTAGCCACTATCCCGGGTTTCATATTTTTCTCTACACTTCCCTAAGTCTTTAACAGATCTTACCTCCCACCCTCTCCCCCCTTTCCTGCCTTTCTCTACATTTTCCTCAACTGTTCATTTCCTCTCCCCTCTGTTTTACTCTGCATTTTCCTCATCACGTTGCAAAAATAAAAAAATACATGAGTAAAATCCAACCTAACCACGCACCCCTTCTCCCATTTTTTTTAAATCTTATTTTCCATTTTCTTAAATTATTTTCCTTCGATGTCTTCCAAAATGGTTACTCTTTATTTTACTTTTCATTCCTAACTCCTCTCTCTCTCTCTCTCTCTCTCTCTCTCTCTCTCTCTCTCTCTCTCTCTCTCTCTCTCTCTCTCTCTCTCTCTCTCTCTCTCTCTCTCTCTCTCTCTCCATATAGCTTTACCTCTCACTCCAATCCCACTATCTTCCTTCTCTCTCTATTTACCTATTTCGATCACTCATTCTCCACCCATTCAATCACTCACCCACTCCCCACCCACTCACACACTCCCCACCCACTCAATCACTCCCCACCCACTCACACACTCCCCACCCACTCAATCACTCCCCACCCACTCACACACGCACTCAACCCCCTTACTCACTCACTCGTTTTAGGTATTTGGGCTCCCCTCGTAACACCTGTTCCTAAGCGATTTATCTTGCACATCATATCCACTTGCACATTACTCATACAAACTACGTCGGTGCTAACGACACATAAATAACACAGAAGGGAGCATGAAGGTGCAATAAGTCGCTAAGGAAAAGGTGTGACGATGCACGAGTGGTGGTGGGGATGGAGGCCTTCACGTGGTGGCACTGACAAACAGGCGGCTGCACTGACTGGTTACATATTCAGCTCCCTAACACCCAAAAGGAGGAGGATGAACTACACGCGAGAGGAACTTCAGCCTGAGAGAGAGAGAGAGAGAGAGAGAGAGAGAGAGAGAGAGAGAGAGAGAGAGAGAGAGAGAGAGAGAGAGAGAGAGAGAGAGAATTTTCGTCTTTTTGCAGCTTATTTCATGTAGTTCAAAGGCAGGAAGATTATGATGCAGCTCTAGATCCTTCCCATAGCACTTCTTCGTGACTGACATTATATTCTAGGGATAACCTATTGTTACAACTCAGCATTCAAGATGGAGAGATGGCAATTTTAGGCCAAGTTAGAGGATGCTTGAGTGCAAAATTATACTTCCTGTTTTAACTTGGCTTACATCTGTCGTTTCCTTATCTTGGATGTAGTTTCGCTACAGAAGATTAGCATTACAATAGGATGCTAGTCACGAAGAAGTGCTATGGAAAGGATGCAGAGCCGTAGTATTATTTTATTCTGCCAGTGAGGTATATGAACTAAGTTACAAAAGGAACAAAAAAATCTAGACCAAATTAAAGAGCTTTGGCACACACACACACACACACACACACACACACGCGAGCGCGCGCCTGGCAAGTGTGTCCACAGACTGCACGGTATGTAACCTGTAAAAACTGGTAACAATAGTGAGAGAGAGAGAGAGAGAGAGAGAGAGAGAGAGAGAGAGAGCACAAAAATGTGGTCTGATGGAATATTCTATCATTCGTATCATAGAGCATCAACACGAGTTCAACTCTCAACCGTTTTGAAGATACAACTACTGATAATAATGGTGACATGGTTTAACAAAGAGCGTTCTCTCTCTCTCTCTCTCTTTCCGACGCGCACTAAATTCTCCACAGCATGGCGGACCACCACGTCAGAGGAAAACACCAAAGGGAGCGGCGAATAATAATCAGAGGGGGCGGCAGACACTTGCGCTGTGCCGGCCAGAGACTCTCCAACTGACACGGCAGTAACACGTAGTAGCCGCAGTGCACCTTCCGGACCTGCCAGAACAACCCAGCGTAGGACAATAATCACATAAGAAAGGAGGATAGTTGCATGAACTTCATGCGTGTGTATGGACTGGTACAACAAGACAAGGATACCAAATAACGCTCTCCCTTGCCCACCAACCGCCCCCCCCCCAGCCGAAAGTTCCAGGAAAAAAGGAGGAAAACCAAGTATAGATAACACAAGGATAGAAAAGAAGCTCTCCCCCGCCCACCAAACCCTCCTGACTAACCTGGC
The DNA here is from genome assembly GCF_032717465.1 of Coenobita brevimanus. Classification (NCBI taxonomy): domain Eukaryota; kingdom Metazoa; phylum Arthropoda; class Malacostraca; order Decapoda; family Coenobitidae; genus Coenobita; species Coenobita brevimanus. Next base: position 6,236,527 of record NC_137002.1, on the reverse strand, counting down.
AGGTAAAAGTGAGAAGGGACACCACGCAGTAGAGAAAAACTGACTTACTTCGCATCTCCAAAATTGATCTGGTGCAGTTTTGAAAATCGACAGTACTCTATTTTCTCCCCCCCCCTCTCCTATTACTAACTGACCCTCCCACCGTATTTTTAACAATTCTGTACAAGGTCATCGTTGTTTCTGTAGGTAGTTTTGGTGGTTTTGCAAGTCAGCATTAGATATATATACTTATTTCGTACAGTACTCAGATTTTGCTGCCTAACTAACTATCTCACTTTAATCAAACCACACTACTGATACTACCACTACTACTGCTACTACTATTACCACCACCACCACCACCACCACCATTTCATACGTATCATTATTGTTCTTTCAGCACTATGATACGTCGCAGGTGGGCATGCCAGCGTGGTCTCGATATCATGGTCCTGCTGAGTCTCTGTGCAGCGGTAGCCCTCATCACTTCCAGAGCCCGCACCTACACACACACCGGTACGCCTGGTTTTTTAGTGGTCCGTCTGTCACTCGTTCATGATTTTCGGAGGTGTTTTACTCCTATAGCGATTCTAGTGACGCCACAATACATTAAATCACCTTTCACCACCACCACACCGCACCACATCACACGCCACACTACACACGATCCTCCTACACCACACCACACCGAGGATTTTAACTGATGGATCCCTGTGTGTGTGTGTGTGTGTGTGTGTGTGTGTGTGTGTGTGTGTGTGTGTGTGTGTGTGTGTGTGAGTGAGAGAGAGAGGGGGGGAGGGGGGAGCCAGGCCTACTCCGAAGCTCTTCAGTAAGCAACTAATCCTAACGCACATTTTTCCAACCACCCAAACCCACAGATGGTCAAGAGAGATTGGAGCCAACTGGTGTGAGTGGGTTAGTGCAGGATGACCGAGGCCTAATAAACCATATAAGGCATCGCATACTAGCACCTTCCACCCTGCCTTACAATCTGACACACCCCGAGAAGGAGCACTTTTCCCAGTACGGACAAACCCAGTACTTGTTGAGGGAGATACTGCATGACATGGTGGGTACATTTCTTTGTATATACGAGTGCATATATACATACATTCCACCGCAGTCTGTCTGGCCGAGCAGGCCCATCTACCAAAAGCAAGCAGTTGCCTTCCTTTAGCACACAGCGCCTCGCCGGGGTTAGAACAGGGTCCTTCTGCATGGTGAGGTGCAGGGCAAATTGAGGAGTAGCCCCCAAGAGGATGAGCTGTGTATAGGAGAAACTTTTGTGTAGTGGTGGTGGTGGCAGTAGTAGTAGTAGTAGTCTCAGCAGCATGTATTTCGACTATACTTGGTAAATGTGGTTGAGTTCCCTGCCTGGGAGTGTTGTACAAGGCCAGCTGCCGGACCTTAGCCCCCACATTACTCCCATGGTAGTATCCCCCAGGACAATGGTAACTATCCACCTCCTATATTTTTGATGGGCTAACGGGTACTACACCTTGCCCAAGGGTGACCCGGGACTATACAGGGCAGGGGCGTCCACCTTCCCTGAGCTGGACACATGATCCGGCCGCATACCCCAACCCTGAAGACAAGAATTACACGAAAACTCCTTAAACAAACCCAATCCAGCCCAACCTAACATACTCTAAGCCCAAACAAGCAAATCCAGCCCAACCTAACCTCCATTCCCCCAGAGAGACGGGTTCTTCGTTGAGGCAGGGGCGGTTGACGGGGAGTACCTCAGCAACTCCCTGTACTTAGAGCGTCGGCTGGGCTGGACGGGGCTGCTGGTGGAGGCCTTCCCTGGCACCTTCGCACAGCTGGCCACCAAACACAGGAAGGCCTACGCAATACAGGCGGCTCTCTCGCTCACAACGCAGGCCTCTGAGATTGTATTTCAGTGAGTATGATTTGGTTTTCTAATGCCACAATAGTGCAAGGCTGGCCATCTATCCTTCTTCGATACATTCACAGGCCTCTTTTTTCGTTTCCTCCTCCTTCTTCCTTCTCCTCCTTCCTCTTCTTCCTTCTCCTTCTCCTTCTTCCTTCTTCTTCGTCCCTCTTTTCCTCCTCCTTCTTCTTCTTCCTTCCCCTCCTCCTCCATCTTCCTTCTTCGCCTCCTCCTTCTTCTTCCCTCACCACCTCTCCTTTCTTCTTCCTTCTCCTCCTCCTTCTTCTTTTGGGATCACGAGGAGTAACATACCAGAAAATTTTAGCCAATATGCCAAATAAATCTTAACAAAATGATGCTACGAACCTCTTCTGCCAGCTAATACAATCAAATGATTATGTTATATACTTCAGGACGGACGGGCCAAGAGGCGTCCGTGGCCACATCGAAACTGGTGAGAGGGAAAACGGGGAGAAAGGGAGGAAAGGAAGAGGGAAGAAAGAGGGAGGAGGGAAGAAAGGTGGAGGAGGAGGGAGGAAAGAAGTGGAGGGAGGAGTGAGGGTGGAGGCCTACCCCTTGTACTCTATTCTTCGCGCCCTCAACGTTACCGTAATTGACTTTCTCTCACTCGATATCGAAGGTGCCGAACTGAAGGTCAGTCGCATTTACTAATATAAAAAGTTCAAGCAATGTCATTAAACTATGAAAAATACTGTAATGTGAATTATATGAATATAACTTTAATCCCGCATTACCTACGAAAGGCACTGAAGATGAAAAAAGATCATTATACCTTGTATATTATCACAATATTACCGAAGAAAAACTGCCATATATTTCCAGTATTTTTGAAAATAGTACAACGAGAAAGCACTCAGAGGGCGCATACCTCCACCAATACCATTGCCACTAACAAGGATCCGGATCCGCCCCCAAATTTAATCAATTTTTTCTTGGTCCATGGTCCACCCTTCCACAAAATTTCATTGAAATTCATTGAGCACTTTTGTAGATACTGTGCGAGATACTCCGGATCTGGATCCGTATTCGCCCCCTAATTTAATCATTTCTTCCTTGGCCCATGGCCCACCCTTCCACAAAATTTCATCAAAATCCGTTCATAACCTTTTGAGTAAAGTTGCTAACAGACAGACAAACAAACAAACCAACGCGGGCAAAAACATAACCTTGGCGGAGGTAATGAATTAAACTAATTACTGTATTGGGCAGGTGCTAAAAACAGTGCCGTGGGATGAGCTAAAGATACGAGTGATGTGCGTGGAGTCCAACCACATTCCTGAAGGAGCCAACCAGCTAATATCGTACATGCAGTCCCGGGGCTATCGCTACATCGGCACCAAGGGCATTGACGCATGGTTCGGCTGGCCGCAGTTGCTGGACCCAGTTATGAAGAAGCCCAATTAACCATCCATAACCCTAAGTGCATAGTATCGTACGTGTTACTTCAGCACGGTGCACTAGGCCCCAGTTAAGGGATGTATTATTGTAGGGTACGTGGCAACTTTCACTCAGCGATTTGTTTTGTACATACCTCCATTGCATGTCACTGATGAAATGTATGTCGATATAAAAACGATATAAAGTGTACAAACATGAACAATGAGGTGAAAAATCCAATAAATCGCCTGAGAATTGGTGTTAGGAAGCATTCTGTGTGACCTAGGTCCGTATTCAGCTGAGGAAGCTCCCTAACACCTCTTCTTTAGGTATTTATTTTTGTATATGGCTGGTTTACATCCTCTTGTACGTTATTTATGCAAAGTATGGCGATAATTGGAAGGACTTATGTAAGACAGAAGAGGACAGTAACGTATAAACACAATAAATCACTATAATAGAGGTGTTGAGGAAGCTCCCTAACACCTCTTCCTTACGTATTTATTTTTGTATATGGCTGGTTTACATCCTTTTGTACGTTATTTATGCAAAGTATGGCGATATTGGAAGGACTTACTTAGACGAGGACAGTAACGTATGAATACAATAAATCACCAAAATAGAGGTGTTAGGGAGCTGCCATAACCACCGTGAATAAGACCCTTAGATTACGACCCTCAAACCCATTTCTTGGCGACTTATCCCCCTTATTACACCTTAACACTTTCTTACATGCTATTTATATCCCTTTAATATCAAGAAATTTTCCATCAGTAACAAGATACTACTGAGGTGCCACGTGTGGACAAAATCGCTTAGGATGAGGTGTCTCGAAAGCTTAAACTCTTCAGTACTATAATCCTAAACACAATACTCTCTTCACCTTAACTTGGCCATGATCTTCGTCCTTTCTGCTGCTTATTTCACGTACCACTTCTTCGTGACTTGCACCATAATCTAGGGTTAATCTATTACATCTGTTCTGTTAAGATATTACATTCAGGATGGAGATGGCAATTATGGGCCAAGCTGGAGTGAAAGGAGTATAGATGATAGAAAAAAAAAATCACTAGACGCCAAGGGGTTAGGTATGGATATATCTGCATGGTGGACGCCTTCATGTGGTGGCACTGATATAACCGGGCGGCGTCTCTGCCTGGTTGTACAAATATCCCTAAACCCCTGACCTATCCCCTGAATGAAGGATGGTGGAGTGCAGGAAGGTAACATCAGCCTGAAGTCCAATGTGTTTACATTGAAATGAGGCTGGGGTTACTACTACTACTATACTGCTACTGCTACATCTACTACTGCTACCACCACCACCACCACCACCACTGCTACTACATCCACCACTACTACTACTACTACAACTACTGTACCACCACCACCACCACCACCATACTATGTAATGGTTTTCAGTCCTGTTTTGATACGTGACTCTGGTTAAAATAGAACGCCTGAGGGTAAAAAGAAACTATTATTATTATTATTATTATTATTATCACTGCTGTTGTTATTATCATTATTATATCATTATCATTATTATTACTTATTATTAGGAACAAAGACGTACATTATTAATCATTATTATTATTATTATTATTATTATTTTATTATCATTATTATTACTATTATTATTATCAACAAATACACATACATTGTTACTATTACTGTATTATCATTATTATTATTATGTCATCATTATTATTACTATTATCAACAAATACACATACATTGTTGTTATTATTATTATTATTATTATTATTATTATTTGATGCTGTCTACTACGTGAACGGAATCTCTGTAATGTAGTGCAAAAATTTGTAAAAAAAAAAAAAAAAATGAACTCGTCCTTTAAGGCAGGTTAATTGAAAAAGAGAGAGAGAGAGAGAGAGAGAGAGAGAGAGAGAGAGAGAGAGAGAGAGAGAGAGAGAGAGAATAGATCTACCTGTAGTGGCGTAACAGGTCTATTTCCATCATTCAATCAGTGACATTGTGTGTGTGTGTGTGTGTGTGTGTGTGTGTGTGTGTGAAGCTAGTACCTATTATACCCATAAGTTACAAAGTGTTCAGCCGCTTGTCATATAGCAGTCTTTAACATTTACAACACTTGATTTCTGCTGTCGTCTTCTAACCATTTAGTAAGAACTCTCTAGCATTAGCCAGAATATAAATAAAACATCACTCTTAAGGCACTAACTCAGTCGAAGGGGCCTTTCCAAAGCTAATATAACAGTCTGGAGTTGACAAGAACAAAATATAAAGAGACGCATTGACTGAAGAAGCAGCTTATGGTAAAATGCTTGTTAATTTTTAGTAACATACGTAACTCTAAGAACAAGATAGTTATACAGTAATCTGTGAGTGTTGGATCAAGGGTACAATCAGTGCTAATGACTGTGAGGGCTGGGGTGACACTGGTAATCATTAGACCACAGAACGAAAATGCATGCCACTGTAGAGGTGGTTCAAAATTGCGCCTTCCTATCTTGTGTGTTGCGGGGACGACTCGGTCTGCTGGTGTGAGAAACGCAGACATTTGTGCTCTTTCTCGAGAGTATTATCATATACTGTATATATAAGAAGAAAATGATGATAGAGGGAAAACACTGGTGAAGCTAAGCCGTCCCCGCAATACACGAGAATAGGAGCGTTCACAAACCATCAAAAGTTGCCAATCTTCACCTGATAATTTAATTTGAAAACTAAAAATGCGGTCACCTAAATTACTGTTTTGTTTCCTTTACTACTTCGTTCATAATTATAATTTTATGAACACATTTACTCCATCAAATGGATTATGGCAGTTGTAAAGTTTTATGGTTAAGCTGTGCAAAGAAACCCATGCCAAAGTGAAATGATACAGGTGTAGTGGTAATATACTTGGGCTGCGTAGATTTATGTTCATGGCGACTTCATTAATTTTCTTTGAACCTCTTCCTTATCCCCCTTTTATTTTATTATTATTATCGGTGTCTGCATAAATATTAACTTTTGTATGCTAACTACACAGAATGTCAATATTAAACTGCTATAAATAAGCATACTAGAGAACACTAACGAGACTAGCTCATGCTGTTAGTTATACCTTTTTTAATATGGACACTGGCTGCATAAATGACACGAGAATATTAAACTGCCGCATATAAAAATTATGAGGTAAAGAAGACTTGCATGGGAGCCACGTGTATATTACCCAACGCGGGAAGATTTTTGTAAGGGTAGGTATGCATGGCTATCTGACACGCATCTACGGAGAAAAATATCA
>NC_137002.1:6107485-6224985 GCF_032717465.1 Coenobita brevimanus | reverse complement strand
AGGGTCTTCTTGAGAGTCTGGCGTTGGAATACCTCTGGAGTCTAGAGCTTGTGTCTTCTTTGGCAGTAGGATTAGCTTCTGCTGTATCGACGCCAGGCCTGACAATATGGATATTTGGGATCTTCCTTACATGTGAATTAACTTTTTGTACTGGATCGATGCTAATGCCATCTAAATACACGGTTTGTCTAGGATTAAGGGGTCGGGTTGTGGAATGGAAGTTTGGATTTGTCACATGCTCGTATGGGCTACATCTTTTTCTCGAATCACCGCCGTTTCTCTCTAAACGCCAGGTTCTTCTAAAGTCATCAGCTTGGCCTAGGGAATGGAACCCTGGGGACTTCATTACAGATGGGTTCAATTTTTCCGTCAGCCCGAAGCCTGAGTTGTAATTACTGGTCCTTCTCACGTCATCGGTGTGATTTAAGAACTGTGAGTTTAGGTTCTTTGTCTTAGCTAGGTCAGCCTCCTCTGCCGAATCAATGCTATCCCCATCCGGCTTCCAGGTTCTTCTTGGGTTAGTTTGACACAGATACAGGAAGCGTTGAGTTTTTGCCATACCTAAGTCACGTTTTCCTTGTGGATCACTGCCACACCCTAAGAAATGGGCAGCTAGATTCTTCCTAACATCCTTAGTACCTTTTTGTTCCTTGCCAACGCCAAAACTCTCTACATTCCATGTCCTCCGTGGGTTCCGGGCACTGGTACAACTTGCAACTTCAGAGCTTGCATTTTTCGATTTACTTACGCTGAGTTCCTTTGTCCCGTCAATGTCATAGTTCATAGCCCTGTCAGCCTTTTCTTCCCCGTCAACGCCAAAGCTTTCTACATCCCAGGTCCTCAGATCCTGGACATGGGTATGTTTTGTGTCTTCAGTGGTTGCATTTTTCAGGTTACTTGGGTAGGATCTCTCTATCTCATCAATTCCATACTCATCCAGGACTCTACTTTCCGTGACACTGGCGGTCAGGGTAAACAGCATGTAGATCAGGAAGGGGGAGAGAAACATCATATGATCCATAGTGAAAAGACTGATTGAAAAAATCACCATGTCGAAAGTAGACGTGTCCATGTCAACGGTGAACTTTATAAAAATCATTGCAGGATAATGCAGAAGTGCCATGATCAAAATCAATGCGATCAAAACCTTATCAGTCTTCTGTAGGCGGAGTTGGCGGTGTTTTGAAAATTCTAGAAGCGGCTCAATCACTCTGGCCAGAGATTGATGGTGGAGTGTGGCGTGCAAGACGAGACAAAGCGTCGTTATATCCCAAGATCTGTTCAAAATTTGCAGCGTGGTGAAAAAAATATGAGACATTAATGGCAGAACACCCTTCACCTCGAACAAGACCATGTGAACCGTACATAAAACCGTAGCTAAAATAGTGTAAATAATCGTCCAAGCCAGGAGGTAATGGCGGCGAACGAGGGTGCCAGATGAGCGGACTGCATATGGGAATCCACCAAAGATTTTTAGGACTCCCAGTATCAAAGATAGGATTTTTACCGCCTCCATGGTCTCACTCTCACTTGTTCTTTACCCTCTCGCTCGTCAAAGTATTAGTCAAAGATCGTTTTTATCTTAGTCCCTCTTCACCGTTGTGCAATTCGGGATCTGGCTGTAACACTGGCCATGGAGGGTCGTGTTCTTGGGGAATATTGAGACAGCATAAAAAAATCATACGTGTACAGGTGATACGCTCTGATCTATGTCTTCCTCTTCCTTTTCCTCCTCCTTCTATCTTCTTATTCTTCTCCTCCTCCTCCCTTTCCCTGTTCTTTTTTGCCGGTTCCGTCTTATTCTCCACCGTTTTTCTTCATTTATTTTCTTCCTTCCTCCCTTCTTCTTCCTCTTCTATGCTGGTTCTCAATATAATTCTTCTTATTCGATTTCTTCCTCCTCCCTTTTTCCTTTCTTCTTCGTCTTCTAGTCCTCCCTTTTCCCCTCTCGTCCTTTTTCTGCTCCCTCTCCTCGTCCTTCTTCTAGGCTAGTTCTCGGTCTCCCTCCAAAATACTTCTTCCATGTCCTCTCTCTCTCACACACACACCCTCTCACACTCACTCACTCCCTATCTCAGAGGCGATGGGGGCCAAGACTGTTATCTATTGGGAGGGACGGTGTGGTCACGTGGTCAGAAGTGTTGTGTGGTGTGAAAGGACGCAAGGTCATGCACAGCGAATGAAGGTGATTGTGCTGTCTAGTAACTACCCATCTCCTCTCTGATGTATGTAGTGTAGGTATTTAAGTATGTATGCATGTATATATATAAAGAATCTATATAACAATGTATGTTTATATATATGCACTCATCCATATCTATTTATATGTATCATGCATGCGCGTATGTTTGTATTTATGTTCGTATGTAGGCAGTCTCTCCTCATTCTTTCCGGTACATTAAGTAGGAATAGTTTCTCTCTCTCTCTCTCTCTCTCTCTCTCGGAAAAAAAAAGTGATGATGAAAATGTCAACATGGACTGAGAATGATGATGAAAATAACATACTACACAGCTGATGATGATGATGGGGAAACTAAGGATGGAGATACATATGATGGTGATGATGATTAGGCGGAAGAGGAAAACTGAATGAGATGGAGAAGGACGTGATGATAGATAATAATACATGTACCAAAAATAATAAACAGTTTCAACAATATACTCATCTTACATCTCCTAAAACACATTCACTGTCACTATTTATCACCACAATGGCAACAGAGTAAATGTATCACTCATTTAAATATTTATTATCGTGATAGTACAAAAACATAAACAAATATATACTGTAAATAAGCTAAAACATAACTTTGATCTAACTATTGTCATCGTTACAAAGCAAACCTAACATAAACATTTTCTAACTTAAACATTCTCCAAATGACCTTAATATAACTGAACACCTCTAGGCTATTTTCCAGTGGGTTTAGAAGGCTCCCACACCTCTTCCTTGGCAATTACGTTTGCAATGTTAATAATCTCTTGCATGGTACAGAACTTATTTTCTGCATGGCAGCTATACAGTGCTATTTTAATCAGTTCAAGCTTAGCATTTTATATTTATAGTTATACAGACAATTTTCTTCAGCTTGGATGGCATCCCATATAGTTAATGGAGACACAAGGAATCTGGCATCCCATATAGTTAATGGAGACACAAGGAATCTGGCATCCCATATAGTTAATGGAGACACAAGGAATCTTCATTAACTTTCTTACCTCAGGAAATTACTTCTCAGTTTTACTCTTCACTACAAAACCTCCTGAGGTGCGAAGGTGAAGTCCCTTTTATAATAGCCTTGTTACCATCAGATGATTTGGCTTTGAAGAGATCCAGCACGGAGAAGAGGTTAATACTTTAGTCTTAAAACTATCATATATTATAACAGTGTGCCAGCATGACATACACAGTTAGCATAAAGAACAAGAAAATACTGAGATGTCAAATGCAGAACTTTGCAAAGAAGAGATGCCCAGGAGTGTCCTAAACCCAAAAGAAACCAACCTGATTGAAACAGCAGCTGTGAGATCGCCATGAAGGCTTAGAATGTAGCGGGCAGTCATTTGTCAGTCAAGTCGGCAAGATGGCCACAAATTCGACTAATATACCACTCTTTGGGTCATATTCTAGCCCATTTAGGAGACTTTCTAGCACCTCTGCCTTGCCAGGTTCTTTTGCAGATTACACTTTAAATACTACTGCATGTTATTTATATATATACTTTTTAGGTTAACAGTTTTCAATACAATAATAACATGCATGAGACTATCAAGGCGAAACTTTAGCATTAGTAAATTGGTAAGGCTGAGGTGCCAGGGAGAATCATAAACTGTTGAAAATACAGCTCTTATCCTGGGAAGCTTTATACACAGGAAAGGACTTAGCACTGTTGTAGTTATAAGATGGCAGTAGATATTTTGATGCAGAAAACAATGCCTTTTAACCCCATCACTACCACAATGTTTGTTATAATCTACACTTACTGCCACCAAATCAAGGGTCATACTCAGGCATGCTGGAGCCTTTATAAACGATTGAACGAAAAAATAAACAAAATTAACAAGGCACAGGAGACTTCACAGCACCTCACCCTTGGCAATTTAAGTTACCTATTACCCTTAACATTCTCTTGTAGGTTATTCATATCATTGTAATATCAACATACTTTGTATGCATCACATACGATGAAGATGGTGCCACACTGCACAAAATAAATAGCTATGGAAGAGATGTCGTGAAATACCCAAGCCACTTGGACTATGACTGGGAGAGACACTGGTAGTGATGGGGTTGATAATTTCCATATATCCCTCAACAGCAAACAGAGTGTTAGGCTTTATTCTTGCTAACAACAAGCAGTTTAACTCAGCTTTAGAGAGACTTATAGAAGTGATGCGGTAAGAACAATATCCAGTAACTCCTCCCATACCAAGACAGCACTTGTGCTTTGCCACCATCTGATTATTTTATTGACTGGTAGTGGAGGGGTTTGTGACAACCGCTTGGGGAGAGGGATACACCACACCTGTTTTATATCCATGACATGTTAACAGTTAGGAAACCATATATTTGCACATTAGGCTTGATAAAGGCTGTACAGAAAACAACATACCTTCTGTACTCACATGTTCACCCATGAGATTGTTTTTGTGAAAAGATATCAACATATGATTATTCTGAGAAACAAAGTTTACCCAACAATATGAGTTTGGTAAAGTTTACCCTAATATAACTTTTAGAGGAAGATACCTTAAGATTATCTTTAGGAAAAGAGTTCTCCAGAATATTATTTTTACAGAAAAACTGTAATTCTTCTTAATATTGTTTCTGGGGGAAAGAGCTTACCCTAACATTGTTTTTAGGGAAAAAAATTCACTGTAAGATCATTTTTGGGGAAAGTTTACCCTTAGACTACATTTTTCAGTGAGATATGAGTTGGTAATAGATGTAATATTTGAGTGAAGACACACACACTCACTGTACTCTTTTATATATTTCTTTTGGCCCCTTCAGTACCATGATGCTTGCATTATTTTATTCTTGCTACCATCAAACAAATCTATTCAGCCAGAGTAGCTAATGAAAGAGAATAGTAATCATATTCATCTTAATCCTACATCCTAGTAATAAATGGTGTGGATCAAAAATAACTTCCACTAATTCCTTCAGTTAGTGGGGAATTTCAGAGGCTGAATAAAATCATCTGAGGGTAGCCAGTAAAAACAAAAAATATGAATGGACTGAAGGGGTATATAATACAGAACCACCATATACATCTTAGGATAAGCTGCAAATCAAGAACCACATGGTATGATACAAGATAATCAACTGATATGGGCATTCGGGTTCAGGTATTGTCATTTTACTCCCACTCATCCCCACCTCATCACATGGCATCAGAGTAGGGAATGAAGTCAGTAACCAAACCAACCCAAAATAAATCCAGGATTAAAGTTTTCCTTCAAGTTAATTAACAGGCTGTGACCAAAGTTGTTCCAGGATTCAAGCACTTGTGGATGGGGATAATGGAACAAATCTATTGATTGTGTGTGTACAAAAAGGTTAACCCCTTCACTACAATGACAACCTCAGGGTTTTATGCATGTTACTGTCACATTATTTTTACTCAACTATGGAATGATGTCTTGTAGTGAAGGGGTTAATTGGGGCTGGATTCCTTTAGGTTTAGGAGACCCAGCACATCTTCCTGATCAGTTTCAGTCTACATATAGCATATTAACATTCATGGGGCTGGTTCATAATTACTTACAGTGCTTGCACAGTCTGTAGGCCACAAACTGACTACGAATCATGGGATGCTGCTTGGCATGTTGCATCACAATGGGGTTTATTACCACTGATTTATGGATACTAATCAAGAGTGAGAGGACAAAAGTGGTGTCAAAATCTGAGGTAAACTGATGAAGCATTCTCATGAACAATTAACCTTGTAGAGTTGCTAAACCAGATAAAAAAATTTCCTAAAATAAAAATGAAAAGCCATGCTGGCACGTTTGATCCCAAGTGTATTAATATTTTCTTGCATGGTACATATAATTTCTGGATTATCTAATTTTATGTTATCTATGCAACTTAGACCCATATTAGCATACCTTTACTGAAAAGATGTATGATCTATTTTATCATTATTTATCATCAATATTATCCAGCTTCAGACAGACATTCCAAACTTGATGAAAGACAGCTATAGCCTTCAATAATGATACCCTCACTACTAAGCATCCTTCTAGGCTAAGTGAAATTGCCTTAAGTTATTAAAAAAAAAAAAATGTACTTGTTAACAAACATGAATGCTCATGTGTAATATGCAAAACATATAACAAGGAAGAAATGCTGGAAAATCTCCCATGCTGATGAAAATATCATCCCTACATACATTCCTACCAGTTATTTGGTCCTAATGAGGAATGTTACAAAGATGGAGAAGGGGGGGGGTGGAAATGAAGGCAAAGAGTTAAAAAAAAAAAAAAAACTTGATACCCCTGTCAAGGTTTAATGGCTTTATACTGACCTAGATGCTGATGAGACAATGACAGTGCAAAACAGCCTTTCCCATATTACCCCTGCTGAGGTGTAGGGGCCCACGGTCAGGCTCAATGCTGAAAAAACATTAATGGTAAACAACAGCCACAACACTCACTTAAAGGTGTAAGGAGCTGAGAATCAGAAGCTGAATAAACACTGAGTGTACAAAAGAGCTTTCCTGCAATACCTCCCTTCCAAGTGTAGGAGCTAGGCCGGGTGCAGGAAAAACAAGTATAAAACAGCTCATACCTTCTTCCCCCCTTTGAAGTGCAGGGACCACAGCAAGGCTACCACAGTCCACTACATCAGGAAGTAATACATTAGTCCTTCACCTTCCATAAAAGAAACATAGACACAGCAATACTGTTTTTGGATTTAAAAATTTGATACTTAACTTTTAACCCCAACAGCCTAAGAATATCTTTCATATTTCATTAAAGATGCTATCAACTCATTTACTCCACTTAGGAGAGAACTATCAAAATGAAGGTTCTTGGGAAGGCCTTATCTAACCTTTCCAGTTTTAAAATTCTCTCCTAAACTGAACCAAATAATCTAGCAGCATCAAAAAAATGATAAAAATGACATCCTTGAGCTGAAGCGGACTATACCAAGCTCCTCATGGATTCAAAATACAATAAAGGCTATGCAGCTACATATATCTAGACTACTATACAATCTAGTAAAGTATTTAAGAACCTCTATAGTAACATGAATAATGAGATGCCAAATGCAGACCAAAGGTTTCACACACAAGCAGCCGTACTATTAAAACTGAGTGAGCAAAGATATATCTAAGCCTGTACTTTTTTATTATTTATGAAACACCTGTAACTGTTAAATGTCTTTAGCCTGCATTCCACATTACAGAGTGTAGTCCACAATGATTAAGAAAAGTCAGACGTGTTCTACACTGTACACAAGTCCCTAAATTTTGATGGTCATTTATGGAACATCAGTAACCATTAACTGTACTCAGCCTGCATCCCACATCACAAGAGTTGCAGGCAATGGTAAAGAAAGATCATACACATTTTCTCATCACATGCTCCATAAATTGTTGTAAAAAACCTGAGGCCTGTTCACATCTTCACACACAAAGTTTTCATTATACAGCCCTAAATGTTGTGTTCCTTGCAAGATTAGGAGGCTCCCTTGCACATCTCAAAGTTTCTCGATGCTGGAAAGGATGCCTCCAGGCTCAATTGGATGTGAATCGGTGGACTGTGGACTGAAGTTGCCTTTTTCCTGCAGTCCACTATCTTCCTTTAGGGGGATTTTGGGGGGCTAAGAGAGAGATGAAGGGGAGTTGTATAATCTACAGTAGCGCCAGTGCATGAAAGTGTCCCTCTCAAGCACTATTTAAGGTGTAATATGCAAAATAAATAACTAAGGACAAGGTACCATGGAGCATCCTATGCCCATAAGACACATGGCTACTTATAAGCACATATGACACTGCTGGCAGCTAATACGATCATAAAGTGGATACATGACACCTTATGCTTTGCCTGTTATATTAGGCTACTGCAACTGCTGGTAAAACTGAGCTGGGATATATAACACAATTTTATTCTGCTCAGGAAAGATCTCTTCAAACTATGGTGGTTAGCAAGTCTGTCACTAGTAATAACATCCATCCATCCATTCACCATCCAATCCTATGCCATCCCATGAGAAGCATAGGAGCCCAGGGCTAGGCAAGTTGGTCCTGACATTTAAGATGAGAGTGACCAGCTTCACTCATCCCTGAGTGGCATTACACAAGCAATAAACCTCAACCATCCCTTGGATATAAGCCTGCACCGGTTCAATCTGACTGGAGTGCCATAATTACCCATTAAACCACCAGGTGCCATCATTTGGTTATATGGTTACCATCCACCATAGTAAATGGTTTCCTGGTGTATAGGAAACCATTTGGCCTGTCACTTAGTGTAGAAGGCAAAAAGAAGAGGAAAGAGTGAAGCAAAGAAAGACAGAGGAGAGAGTGTAAAGTCACCTGTAGGCAGAAGGAAGAGGAAAGATTGAAGGATGGAAAGGCAGAGGAGGAAGGAAGGAAGAGGAAAGATTGAAGGATGGAAAGGCAGAGGAGGAAGGAAGGAAGAGAGGAACGAGCAGACATCCAAAGCAGTACGACGAGTGAATGGATGGTAAGCACCCCCACCTGGTAATAACACACACACACACACACACACACACACACATATATATATACACGTGTCAAGTGGGGTTGGTGGAGGATTAGTGTCCCTCCCTGTAAAACAATTAACTCTGAGCCCTTGGCCACCCCGTTAGGGATACATGGCGTCTGGCAATGAATATATATATATATATATATATATATATATATATATATATATATATATATATATATATATATATATATATATATATATATATATATACATATATATATATATATATATATATATATATATATATATATATATATATATATATATATATATATATATATATATATATATATATATATATTAATTCTTAATAAAATTCATGTGCTAATTGAATGGTTGGTAAAATTATTTGTGTAAATGTACAGTAGGTCATAAATATTGATAAAAAAAAAAATCTGTGTGTACAGTAATACTAGCTTTCATTCTACTGGCAATCAGAATTTGGGGATATATATATATATATATATATATATATATATATATATATATTCTATGGGCATGGGATGCTTTGTCACCTTTTCCTTAAGAATTTAATCTGAATATTGCACCTTACTATTCTATAGAAACTTGCTTATACCTTTTCTACATCACTAGCACTACAAACATACAAAGATTGCAATAACACCTTAATATTTTCTTGTATATAATTAGCATAACCGTCTTATGATATCGACACAAACAAGCCATATCCAAAAATAAGCTGATACGAAAGGATGCTAGAGAGTCTCCCAAGCCTACAGGAAAACAGCACTGAACTGACATCATATGGGTTAGTACTCTGCTCCTATTTTCACTATGAAATAAATATAAATACATACACATATAGATACATTCATACACACACATACCAAGCCTATACACACACATATACTGTACAAAGACTCAGGCACATTTTGTTGAAGAACAAAAGATCTACGAATACTTGATGCCAAATGTCTAACTGAAGCCAGTCATTTACCAGTGACACTTAATACCTTAACTCAGGGTGACAATTTATATATTTTATACTTACTACTGCAGATGATTTCATTAACCAAAGGATAGAATTTTCTAGAATTTAATTACAGTATATCCTTCATCAACCACATTACTCTGAAGGGGATGCTTGAAAGGGACCTCTTATTGTGGTGGGACTTGTCCAAATCTCTCTTTTAGTTTCTGAATAATTCTGCTAAGAGACAGACAAACTAACAAACAAATGGGTGCAAACATACTCTCCTTGTCAAAGAGAACCAGGCACTGGAGATTTCAGGTATTATAAAAATCTCTCAACAACCCCCCATCCCCCAAGCAATGAAGGGTGGGCTGCAGATAAGGAACTTCAGTCTGCAGTCCACTGGGTTTACATTTCAGTTAACCCTGAAGTCACAACTACCCTTCTACTACTGTACTATGAAGGATATCTTGTTAAAAGTTATACCAATATCATAGAAAGTAACCCCCTCTTTCCAAAGTCAATGAAAATCATTTAGCAGCAGCAATGATAAAATATACAATCTATCGGCAAACTTAAGCCTAAAATTAATCAGCACACAAATATACTATAAAGTATAATATAAAAATAAAACTATACTCATGGGAAAATAGTTATGGAAGAAAATCTGCATTCCGAGATTTGCACCAAAGGTAAATGAGAATGAACGTAAAAACTAATTAAAGCTTTCCACTTTGAGCAAGAATACCAAGAAGGAAGTACCATAATGCACACATATAATAAACTCTACTGGCATTTGTTACATCATCATCCTGACCTTCTTTCCCACCAATGAATGAGATGTGGCAGGATCCAGAAATAAGTAACATGTACAAAAAACATGGCAATTTCCAGTTCCATATTACACTGTTCACATTTTGGGGCAGGTGACTGGCCTAAAACCCTGGTGGCATCATCATCATCATCCAGGCGTTTTTTGCACCTACAGATGGGATGAAGTAGGGTCCAGAGAGCAACAAAACACTAAACAGTCACCCTACAAGCTTCAAACCTTCACACAGCACATGAACAGCATCTTGACAGGCACACAACCCACTAAGCCACAGGGCATCCATTAAAATTACTAAGACCATATAATGCTGCAATACTTAAAGCTATTTGTCCAAGTCAGTGATACAAGTGGACAAATAATATGTACAGTAACTGTGCTGGGGATTAGGGCTGTACTATATATACTGTGTACCATTTTCACCCTATCTTGGCCCAAATTTGTGTTCTTTTGGACCTTATTTCACATACTTCAGTGGCTGGGAAAAAAAAAAAAAAAAAAAAAAAAAAAAAAAAAAAAAGTCCAACATCTTTCACATAACACTTCTTCATGACTTGCACCAAATTCTTGTGTTAATCTACCGTTACAACTCAGAAATCAAGATGGAGATATGGAGATTTTAGGCCAAGTTAAAGTAAAATGGGTATAGTGCGGCTAAAAGACTCCATTTCACCTCTACCCTACCATTTTAATTAGCTTCTTACATCTTAATATTGTATCCTCTTGCATGTTACTTGCTGTCCTATATCTCTTTAATATCAATATTATTATCATCAACGAAATACAATCCTTTCATTCTTCTAACAGTAAAGTAACCTCAGTCTCAGTTTCCAAGAATTTCTTCAGCAGCTATGTGAATTCTGATTATGCTCAGGCTGTCTCGAAAATTATCTTTATTATACAGGGAACAATGTGCAGTTAGACAGTTTGGCCAGCACAGATCAATGTGCATTAATTTCTCAAATACTTGTGCTGCCATCCTGCCTTTTCCTGCACATTTTACAGTATGTGAGTGTAAATGACTGCAAGAGAATATAACAGTGCTTTACAAATGAAATGGTAAAACAGAGTTGCTAGGGAGCCTTGTATGCCCACAAGTACACAACCCTTGTTGACTCATTCAGACCATAACATAACATTACTGTATAAAAATTCACTGCACAAGTCCATGATGGACTCCATGTCAGAGTTTGTTAGCAGTATATTCAGGTGACACAGACTAAGTGACAAGTAAGCACACCACTGAGGAGAAGCAGAGCCAGAATGAAGCACTGAGAATGATGACACTATGAAAGTGGACAGCTGGAGTGCAAATATGTCTGAAAATAGTGAGTTGAGACAGCAGCAATACTGTATATCACCTCATTTACTTCACTTTATTAACCACGTCAGGTCAGGGTCTTCTCTTGAAAAAATCTGACCGGCAGTACCCACAATGAACTACTTGAGAAACGGGCAGAATGAAATACCAAACTGATATTCTGGCCTACAAATGGTTTATCACTGTGCTGATGAAGGTACACTATCTTTAGAAAGTAATACCTGAATGTACCATCATGGCAGTACAGTACTG
Organism: Coenobita brevimanus; assembly: GCF_032717465.1. Lineage (NCBI taxonomy): Eukaryota > Metazoa > Arthropoda > Malacostraca > Decapoda > Coenobitidae > Coenobita > Coenobita brevimanus. Next base: position 6,212,904 of record NC_137002.1, on the reverse strand, counting down.
ATGTTGTGCAGTACAACACAACAGATGAGGCAGTGTACTCATTATGGTAACAGTAGTTGTATATTTGCTAGCAAGAGACTGTCGGCACTGGCCACAGTACCATATTGTTTATTTCTTCTGTTCTTCCTACTATAAAGCTTAGGAGAAACACCTTATTGTGAAGGGTTTGACAAGTCTGATGGCAATCAAGCACAGTAAAGCATGCCTCCACAACACCAGGACACAACAAATCTCTCGCCACTTTCCCTGTGACACAGTCAGGGTTTTTCCTTTTACTCTTTTTCAGTATTGAGAATATCTCAGTCACTGTGTCTAGTGAAAACCATATTCAAAGTTCTTCACCAGTTTACAAGATCAGTTTCTACAATAATGTAACTACCGTGTTACATTTTTACTCCCTTAACACAGTGCAGTCAGTCCTCATTGTAAGTCTGGGATGTTGCCTAAAGCTTCATAATATTTTCTACAGCATTATAGACTGGGAAAACTTGCAAAACAGATATAGAGGTAGCAATGAAGCTTTAAATGGCAATACAGTAGTACTGTTACGTACCTGTCAACTTGTTAGCAAAACTTAATGCCAACAAAGGCAGCTTGTAATGAGGACTCTAAGTATTATATATTCTGTAGCAGAATACAGTATTCAGACATAATATCCAGTTAAATTCAACCAAACATTTCTTCACCCAGTCACTACATCTACTTGTTGCTACAATGTCAATGGACTTTGTTTCTTTCACTCTTTAAACAGTATAAATGATAAAATATATCAATAAAGACTTGGAGCACTTAAAGCTAAATATATCCTTTTACCTACAATTACAGTACCTTAAAATACTGTACTGGAGCATGCAAAGACCTCAGGTACATAAATATACTGTACATGAAAACAAATAAAAAACACTACAAATCACACTACAAATGCCAAAAATATAAACTACAATACTGGTCACAAGTTAATGAGATCAATATGTCTACACTTGGGAGGTGAAATGTTTGAGAGTGAAGAATTACTGATGCTACTGGACAACTTAAAAACCAGACAGGGATAGAGAAAAATACTCCAACAGCCAATCACTGTACCATGTTATCCCCTGTGAGGTGTAGGGGCCTGAAGCTAGTCTGTGCCATTGTCTTGATCACTCAAATGAGTGCAAGATGCTGCAGGAAATCATGCAAGTTAAAAATTAGCCATCAGGTGGGGAAAAAAAAAAAAAAAAAAAAGTGAACTGCAAAATATGGTATAGGCATATAACTAAATTATGTAAAATATTTTCTTCTTCCTATTGTATACAAAGTTCATTGTGCTTAAATGTTTTTCATAGTTTTAAAACTACGAAAAAACCAAAAATGAGATCCACATAAACTACCCATATCAAAACCTACAAGCTATCTTGCTATAACAGTTATTTATCTCTCCACCCCAATCCTGTATTTAATATTTTCATCCTCCTACCTTCTGATGATTATACTTAGGCTTAGAAAATTTTCATACTTGAAGGATTAGATACAGTCTTCACAAGCCCTACTACAACCAGACCTCTCTCCTTTAATGAAAAGAATCATCTGTAATTATCAATATTTTTTATTTTCTTTTTCTTTCTTTTTTTTCTGTCACTGAAAAGGTTACTAATCAATCAGGTGGTAGTAGTAGTTGTGACCCCAGGTTCATCTGATATATGAACCCAGTAGACTGCAGGCTACAGATGTCCTTCTCCTGCAGCCCACCATCCTCCCTTTGGGGGAAAAAGAAGGGAGTTGTGGGATGTCTGCATAACCTGGCAATGAAGCCACCAGGTTGTGTCAGTGCCACCACATAAAGGTGTCTGTCACCAGCACCAGTCATGCAGGTATGAAAATCTATTTTGTTATCTCCCTCTGTCTTGATGAAGGATCATCTTGTGTGGGCACAGGGGATTCTGCAGCATCTCTTCTTTACCAGCTTATTTCTATTTAGTGCAGGTAACATCCTCATCTATGGCACTTATTTAAATACCTGTATGTCAATATAAAAAGCTATAAATGACAAAGATACTATTAAGGTGTATTAAGCAAAATAAACTGCAAAAGAAGTGGTAGTAAAGTGTCTCCTCAAATAAAAACCTGGTACAAACTAAGGTTAGCAACTGACATTCATAATTTACATAATTTACCCATTAATATTCTGGGAGTACAATACCATAATGTCTTAAAATGTCTTATTCCTGCGATAACAGGAAAATTTCGAGAGCCCCTCCTTAATGAAGATATTTTGCTTACGCTTACACTATGAGGGGGTCTCTCCTTGCCTGAATAAAATAGAGTAATCGGTTAGTGCCCATCCCCAAAAAACAACTAACTCAAAGTCAAACAGCCACCCCTTATAGGATTATGGCATCTGGCTATAGACAGATAGATAGATTTTTATCATACAGTAGATGAGTGATTGGTGAAAAAGATAACTAGATCTGATGTGAGAGGTGTAAGGCTGAGAGGGAGACCATGAATAGGATGGATGGACAATGTGAAGAGAGTGCTGGATGCGAGAGGGATGTCTGTTGAGCAAGGAAGAGTGGCTGTGCGTAACAGAAATAAATGGAGAGAAATTGGGAATGAATAAATGATGAAACAGCCCTAAGGGGATATTCTCCCGCATTTGGTCTGATCAGCTAATCAGGTCGGGTGCAGGTAAGGGGATGGGTCCATTATGATGTGGCAGGGGTAAACCAGCTCTACTGTCGAGCCCTGCTGCGGATGTCACTGATTGCACGTGCAGTTGACCCTCGTGCGGTGTGGTGTGGTGAGGATCTGTCCCTTCTCCCCTTTGGGGCTATGATGCGAATGAATGTGTTTGAATGGATGAGTAAATGAGAAGTGTGTCGTCCTGTCTCAGCTACCTCCCTTTCCTTGGGGGAAGCAGCCTAGGTATATACAGTAGATAGATAGATAGAAGTTAAACATAAATGTGTTGGTAACACCATCAAAGTCACTAATACATTACTGAAAGAAAAAATGTGCAATATATCCAGTTGGGAATGTCAGCCATACTGTTTAATTTGTAATGGTGGAGGTGTACTGAAGTCTTTAATTTTTGACGCTCATTAACGGAACAATCAAGGATTTTTGATGAGGTTAGCCTGCAAGTCACATTAGGTTGCATTCAACCATCAGAAGAGAAGCTGATCACAGTTTTACTCTCATTTTAGTCTAAATGCAACATTTTCCAGAGTAATACACAAAGAATTTGAGGTTGTACTCTTGGCATGAGTCATACATGAAACAGTTATGAATATGGTACATGTTAGATGTCATCAGCTGGTATACCATTTTAAACAAAACTATAAATGTGGTTGGTGTGCATGCCATGTTACAGACAGCATTAAATGCGGTCAGCCTGCATGCCACATATACAGAATGCATTCAGAAGCAACAGTGAGAAGACAGACATGCTTTACTCCTATCGTGGGTTATTTATGTACCAGCCACGAGCATTAGACATTATTAGCCTGCATGCTATACTACAAAGCACATTAGATGCAAAGGAGAGAAGCCTTTACTCTTATTAAGAGTTTCACAAATGACTGTCAATAACCATGGGGTTATGTACCCCTCTGCAGCCTCTGTTGTAGCCCTTTCCATATGACAAAGTACTACAGTTGATCAGTTTGTTACTGCTGTCTCCAGATGATTTTATTCAACTTGGTATAGATCCCCAATGCTGGAGCTAATGAAGACTATATCTAACCTCTGCAGTTCAAAAGTATCTATATAAAAAAGTATATTATACATAATACATTAAAAGATGTCACCATAATGAAGGTGTTGACAATAAGGCTAGTGTCTCAAAACTATTTATGGAGCAGAAAAACTTTGCAAATGATATGCACATTTGGGTAGTTAATGACTATAGTTCTTGGCAGGTATGCTTATCAGTTCAGAGGCTCTACAGCACATCTTCCTTACCAGTTTTACGTTGTGCACTCTTCATCATGGCTTTATGTATTGGCCCTATTCAAAAAAAACTTTTCTGAAGCATACAGAACTTTGCAATTATACTCTTAGTGCAAAACAATGACTTGGGTGGAATGGAAAGCTGTTAATCCTGTCATGCTCAGGACAACTCAAGTATCTATTCAAGCTAATGTATAACAATATTATTCGGCTCAAAGTAAGCCACAAAAGCCAGAGTGTAAATATTCTTTTCTGTGTATTTTTTTTTTACACCTATGTTAGCATCAAAAGGACACAGAGAAAAAAGAAACTAGTAATGCACAAAACAAAAGTTCATAAAGAAGATGTACCAGATAGCCTCCCATGCATATGAGAATACGGCATCTTGCACTGATAAGCTTGGGACCAAAATCCTGCCTGGACAGTGTATGGCGACAATGGTTTAGTCACATCCGTGTGGCAGCATTGAGAATTACACAACTTCTTGGTGGACAATGGACTGGCTCATGTACAAGGCAACTTCCAGGTCTCATAATTTACTTTCAGCATCCTACTGGTAACTACAAACCAAAAGCTCTCCACTTCTTGGCACTGCAACTAACAACTATTCATTCACTGCTAACACCAGTTTCTATCAAGCCTTTCAGTACACAAATGTAACATCCACGACTTTCAACTCTTCAATACTGCATTTAGGTCAGCTCCAAATTACACAAAATATCCAGTCTGGCAAAATGAGTTGCCTATTGGAATGAGACAATTAATAAAGCACACACTAAACTGAAGCTGCAAGCTAAGCTTTGGTAATTTTCCCTTTTAGGTCATGCTTATGTTACCTACTGCTAACTAGAGAAAAATCAATCATCATCATCAACCTATCTCAGGTGTAATTGGGGACATATGTTTGCCATATATTTCACCTCATCTGCTTCTCACTTTCCTCTGCTGGCAAACATTCCTAAGCTGAGAGAGACCTGACATGTTTCTCTGGCCAAAGGTGGTGACCTCTGACTTGATGCATCTGGGAGAAAGTGTAGGACATGCCCTAACTGTGAAGCAGACACAGTGGAATGAGGCAAACTTTTGTCCCTGACTACACATGAGGTAAGGAAATTTTTAAACCTTTCTTTGATCAATTTTACAAACAAACAGGCTGCCTGAAATACAAGTGCTAGGCTTCCAGGTAATAAAAGACTATGGCCAAAAATATATCAGTGCATTCTAAATCTTGTAATGAAAAAGAATGTATGTTTGAGCCGCCACGACTACTGAGCTCACATCAAGTGGTCAAGTATAATATTAATATCCTTTATTAAGCACAAGTGGAATTCATTTACCTATTCTTCCTTCAACCTGTAACTGTTCATTACAAAGACACACAGCTTATCACCACACACATCAAAGAGACTTTTGCCATGGTAATCCCTAGCTGGGGAGTTTTCTATTAAAAAAAAGAAAAAAAAGAAAAAAGAAAAAAAAAAAGGCATCAGTGAGATAAAAACTATGAAAGCATGAAGTTATAAGATGTAATTTTTTATGGAATCATGGAATGATGAAACAATGAGAAGCCAGAATAATGGATGCTTAATAAATTACATGTACTATGAACTTAGCTACACAGAGTATTCCATAATTACCTCAACTTTTCTTGATATATCAGTTATATGGCACAGAATTTTTCTATACAGCATCATAATACACTGTATACTATTAGTCTACCAATACCAGTCAATCACTATCAACCTTTAGCAAACACTCCAGCTCTTTACCAATCACCAGCTAATAATAACTCTTACCAATTGTGTACCAACACATTCTATTCAGTTACCAGTTTACCAGTTACCTGTTTATCAGTTACCCAATTACCAGTTCACCTTCTGCCCGGGCGACACTGAGTCAGGGTGCGCCAGTAGCCATCTTGAAACACCCGCCACCGAGTGCGGCCATCTTGTAGAATTTGCCTGCCAGAGCTGCCAACCTGTCCTGCCCGCCACCCAAGGCTGCCAACACCCTGCCACCATCACCGCCACGGGCGGCGACCAGCTACCGCAGCTTTGGTTGCTGTGGGGCGAGGTGGCGGGGCTGGAGAACAGACAAGAAGGGGAATGGCTTAGTATACTTAATAATAGTGTACCATACTAACTGCAATATATCCTGGCCTAAAACTGCTCTTTCTCCATTCATAATGCTGAGTTGTTGCAACAGATTATGACTAGAGAATGACACTACTTATAAAAAATTCCCACGCAAAGGATGGACAGCCACGGTTAAAACTTTTTCTTTCACCGAGTTACCATATATGAAATGAGCAGGAAAAGGACAAAAATCTGGGCTAGATTAAGGTGAAAAGAGTATAATAATAATGGTTAATCTGTGGTTTCTCCATAAGCACCAAGTTCTCAAGAAATCACTGGCACTCAGGGCTTCCATGTAACATGATTATCAATTCATAAGTATCAATGATTTAAAACAGTAGCCCCTCTTAAACCCTATTATCATCCAGCACATTAAATTGGCAGGACTAAAGATTTATCATCATTTTCATAGTATTCATCAGATCATCACCATTATCTTCTAAGATCTGCCCTTCCACCTTCATCTTTAATCATCCCTCCCTCCTGTCCCTTCATTCATAAAATTAAATAACAGTATAGTACTGTATTAACCAATCATCATCATTATCTTAACCCTCTTTCCCAGTGAAAAATGGGTGGTACCACATTATGGGATTTAACTGTGGATATATGAAAAGTACTATCGGTTAACACCTCCTTTACCTACATGGGTTCTACAATCAAGAAGCAAGACTCTAATACCAGTGGTATACAGAACAATGATTTCATTTGGATCTGACAAGGTTCAAACAGTACAGATTGCACCTGATTATGTGTGAGAAACTTCAGAAGGCTACTTTTAGGTTAATTTTGATTAATAAATGCTCTATTACAATGGGTGTAATTCTCAGCCATTATGGTAAATTACCAGTTACTTTGTGGGTAAATATGGTCTCCCTAATACCTAACCCACAAGACCACCTATAAACTGTACTGTGGTTCCATAACTCCCTCACAATTGACCCAGAAAACTATTAGTAACTACAGCTCCATAATGCTGAGAACTGAACCCAGTACAATATGGTAATTTTTACTCATTTGCCCAAGAGTAACCTCATGATGTTTCTCACACATTTCCAGGGGCATCCTGTATAAAGGAATAACTAATCTTGACTGTGCCTCTTACGTTGTGTTATGGTCCCTCCCTCGTCAAAACAAACTGAATGTGATGATCAAAAATAAGAAACCAAGTTACCTAAATAATCAAACATAAGCCTCTGACAAGCATAAAAATCAAGAGAATATTTCATAAATTATCATCAAAAATTAATCCTTACTATCTAAACTTACTTTTATATGTTTGCATAATGAGCAAAATATCTCTTGAAAAATAAAATTAAAGATACCAGTATATGACTAAACTGATGATGTACAGGATAAGAAAACTTAAACTTTAAAAACTAAAAACTAAAACAGTAAATTACTCAATTCTGATGATACACAGGGTAAGATAAGTTGTAATGTGTTGTCCATGCAAAACAGATTTCCCAAGACACAATCAAATTCTGCACCAGTTCCAAGCATCAATGACTTGCTGTGCACTATATCATTTGTCCTAGAAAAGTTTAAACAGTGCTGTACTGTAACATATTGTGCTCTGCACACGCATCCTTGATGTGTGTGCATTACTGCCTCTGTAAATTAAAGACCTTATAATACACTGAGACTGTCCAATTACCTCTACTGTGTTGCTTCTGTCATCTACTCTAACCTAACGAATATCAACATTTGTAATATGTATGGGTGGTCAATCCCAGCTATAGTGGACACCAGGAATTACCAGTAGAAGTGCACCAATCATACAAATCACAAGAAATTCAATAATGTTTACAGTGCCTCAATGAGTGCAAGACATACAACAATAGTAAAAAGTCTTACTGACTACTGGATTCTGATGTGCACCTCTGTAAGCCAGTGATGAGTGATTTCAGGGAACTTATGCAATGCTATGTGATCAATTCTGGCAGTATATGTTGCCCCTGTGGTAATACAACTTAATATGGTGGTTAGTACTATACAGTATGCAACTAATATTAGGGCGAAAATGAGCTGAGGGTGAAGAAGGTAAAGCAAGCCAGCTGTGCAAGAGTGTTAGAAAGATAAAGTATATTGTGTATGGGAGATAAATTTGAAATAACTATATATAAGCAAATACAAGAGTGTAGTAATTGATTGATATATAGGTAATGACGTGGGCAATGAGAAAGCTTGGAATCAAGGAGTGGCTGGTTAGAGTCGTATGGCCATGTATGTGGGTGCTCACACCCAGGTAAGGATGAATGGAGATTTGAGTGATGAGTTTTCCGTGAATGTTGATGTGCATCAGGGGTCAGTCTTGAGCCCCTTGTTGTTTATCATGGTACTTGAAGCCCTCTCAGAAATGGACTCCCATGGGAGATGAATGCTGATGTTTTGGTGTTGGTTGCAGAGAATGAAAGGGAGGCAAAGGAAAGATGTATGAAGTGGAAAGATGGTATGGAGCACAAAGGCTTAAGAGTAAATGCAGATAAAACAAAAGTGATGGTATCTAGGGCTGGGGGTGGTATTGTCAAAGAGGAAGGAAAGTGGCCATGTGTAATTTGTCACAAGGGCATGGGAAGTAATTCCATTTTGTGCAGTGTTTGTGATAGGTGTGTGCATAAGAAATGTAGTGGTATTAGAGGTAGACTGCAAGATACTGCTGATTTCATGTGTCCAGTGTATCAGGGAGAGCAAGTGGACATGGCCAACCATGAAAGGAATGAACTTGTTGGTGAGTCTCTTGAGTGTGTGGAAGAGTTTTGTTATTTGGGAGACATGTTATGTGCTGGAGCTGGGGCAGAAGCAAGCTCTGTGGCTAGAGTGCGGAGTGCTTGGAAGAAGTTCAGGGAGCTGTTGCCTCTCCTGACACTGAGAGGGCTCTCCCTCCATGCTAAGAGATCTCTGTAGGCAGCATGTGTTTGGAATGTAATGTTGTATGGTAGTGAGACCTGGGCAGTAAATGGGAGAGGATATTCGCTGGCTCAAATGTACATAAATGGCAATGATTAGGCGGATGTGTAATGCATCCTTGAGTGCAAGGCCTGGGGGGGGGCTAGGTTTATGATGGAAGAGTTGAGAAGTATGATGGGACTGGAGTGTATTAGTGTTGTGATGAGGAGAGGTAGATTGAGATGGTTTTAGGCGGATATGTAATGCATCCTTGAGTGCAAGGCCTGGGGGGTGGCTGTGTTTATGATGGAAGAGTTGAGAAGTATGATGGGACTGGAGTGTATTAGTGTTGTGATGAGGAGAGGTAGATTGAGATGGTTTGGGCATGTGGAGAGGATGGGGGATGGAAACTGGGTGCAGAAAGTAAGAAGTGTTAATGTTGGGGGTACGGTAGTGAGTGGCAGACCAAAAAAGACCTGGGACAAGGTCATGGAGTGTGACTTCAGAGTTTGGGACTACATAGGGAAGCTGCCAGAGATTGAGCAGCATGGTGAACCGCCATTAGGTGACCAAGGCCGACACATGTAAGCATGTTAGATCCTTCAGAAACTAAAACGATGACTTAACTAGAAGGAGAAAAAAGATGATTCATAATGAGTGAGATGAAGGTGAAAGTATGTGAGTGCCCCCACATTTCAATTACCCAAAATTACCACTTCAAGACAGAACAGAATGTGACAGTGAAGTACATGGGGCTACTGTAATAGCAAGGGAAAAAGTGATTAATACTGTACAGGACTAAGGCAAGAGTGAAAGCAGAGGGGCATCCCAGAACTAGCAATACTGGCTGTTACCATTCCATTTCGCGTCATAGCAAAGGCCAGAGGGGGAGCTGCACCAGACGGGGGGGCACCTGGCAAAAACACAAGCCACAAAACAAAACATTTAACGATACACACAGGGTATTTATATAAAACTTTAACCCCTTTAGTCAATGAGGTCTCTCAAATGCTAAATAAAATTCTATCAGTAGCTACAAAACCTGTTAAAAAACAAATTATAAATAAGTAATTAAATAAAAGAAGGACATATATACTGTATATTGGAATGAAGGGCTACCCATTTAGGAACTCCTTAAAAATCAGGTGGCAAACAAATGCAGTACTGTACTGAGAATTGAAATGCTTCCTCTCTCATTCTCAATGCCCTCTTTGTTCAAAGCACACACACGGCTTCCAAGCTGATACAATATACAGCTGGGGTTTAGAACTTATAAAATGAGCAGCACAATGACAGAAAAAGTACGTATAAGAAATTATTGACCTTAACGGGCAGTATGATCTCTCCCCATCTCACACACATGCACGTGAGTGCACGCGTGCACACACACACAAACACACACACACACACACAGAATCAACAATATACTGAAATTTAAACAGCTGATCCACAACCATTCAAGGAGTTCCTAGGAGGCAGACAAGCAATGCCAGGGTTCAAGACAATATTCTCATGGGTTTCCAAGGCTTCCTAGCACTTTTTCCATGGCTACTTACCTTACAAGCTACACCACAGTATTCTATTATTACTTATCCTGAGTCTCTATAATGCTGATGGTCCATATAAATATCACAGACAAAAAATATTAAAGCTCCGTGTTCATCATCATCATCCGGGCCCCAAATCCCAATGGCAGTCAAATGTTGTGTCCCATTCCCAGCCATGGTTTGAATCTCTACTAAATGCTGACCAGGAATCTGACTCTACCCTTTGCTGCCCTTCCTGCCACCTAAACACCAAGCATCCACTTCCTCCCAAGCTTTGTTGCTGTAACCTGATTCAGTACAGATTCATACTGTCTGAAAGCAGGACACTACAACTGACCATTGGCGTAAAACAGCTACAGTTTCTTAACACTGCACTAACTGTTTGCATAATATCACAACTGAGAACATTAATATGCAATATGCAGAAAGAAACTGGTAACAAAGAGGATATAGGGAGCCTCATAAACTCTATCTATTGCCAGACGCCTCAATCCCGTTTGGGGATCTGAATAAACAACTAATCACTGGGTGAAGAGAGTAGGTTTAAGAGAAAACACCAAGCTGAGGAAAGGAAACTGCAACACAAACACAATGGAAGCTGAAACACAACAGTTAAGACAGAATAATAACAGCTAGTAGGTATCTAGGGAGACATGGGTGTAAGCATAGAGAAAAGTTTATATATAGATCTCTCATTACCAACAAATAAAGTAATAGCAGACAATTCTTTGCCACTCCCTCTGAGATTCCAATGGGCCCAGGGTATAGAATATACAGTAGGTATTTAACTGAACCTATTTTTTTCCTTAGAAGGCATAGCATAAACAATAACTCTTAAAAAAAAAAAAAGATCTACACTAGTCACAATAATGAACATCCCATCCCTTACCCCACCTAAAGTTGAGGGAATTTAGTGCATACTCTCTAATCTCTCTTTGTATATGAATCTGAGGCCTACTCCTGTGGTGTATGATAAATAACACTGTTTGCAGCATTGGCATTGTTACCACGGTCTTATATCATTTCCAAAATAGGGTTTCCATCCCCCAGCCTTGTCAGTTTCAGCTGCCGTGTACAAAATGTTGAGAACACATGAACAACGCTTAAATTCTTCTTCCATATCCCAAAGGAGAATATAGTCAGTATTGTACTGGTAACACAAAGGCCAACAGATCCATATATAACATTCCTCTTCTACTCTACCGGTCAATTTCTTGCATATTGTAAGGATGGCTCAGTTAACATTATCAAAGTATACCCTACACATTTATATATTCATTCCTAGTGCCACTGCCACACTGGCAGACTCAGCTGTCAACAGAACACATGATACTGCCAGGTGAGTTTCTAGTGGAATATTATTTATGGACCACCCTGAACATATGCATATCAATTATCCCTAACATCCTAACCCTCCTGTTTCCCACTAGCACATGAAAAGGTTAGGATCCTGAAACAGGAAGATGCAAGCAAAGCAAGACAGATCTGGATATACGGGTGAAAATTCAGATAAGATTTGCCTGACAAGCCTTGTGGACATGGCTAACAGGACATCTATGGCAACACTGAAAAATACAGATTAGAAAGACACACACAATAGAGGCAATACATAAATTTTCAAAAGGAAAGTGGCAAAAGAACATATAAAACTGTTACATCTTCCAAAGGTAAATAAGAAAACCAGAAATACTAGAAGCAGACTTATTCTGATCTGCATACTAAACATCTGAAATAAAGTTTAAAAAATGTAAAAAAAGAAAGAGAACTTAACTGAATGCTTATTACTGTATGGTAATTAAAAATTCCATAACTACTAGAATAATACTGCATACCATTGCTATCAAACAATGCTGATTCAATAGCAAGCATAACATCATAAGAAGAACTCATCACATAACACTTAAAGCCAACACTATGGTACGATGGAGTGGAAATAATTGAATGTCTTATATGATATGAGAATGAATGTATGGCCATTTCACTGGGGACTTCATTGATGGCTTTTCCCATATTGGTTTCCATGCCCTATTTATACTGGTAGACTGGATTACGAAGATGATTATTCTAATCTTAAATGTTGTGACTCCAGACTTAACTCAGTGTAAACTCATTGGACTGCAAGCTGAAGATCCCCTTCTCCTGCAGTTCAATTTCCTCCTTTGAAAGGACATGGAGGGAGTTGGGGAACATCTGCACAACCAGGCAACAGAGCTGCCCAGTTGTATCAATGCCATCATGTGAAGACATTATTCTCAACCATGAATGACATATGATCTAAATGAAGTTCAATGGATAATGACTAAAAGGGTTGTGTATTAGTATCTTGAAACTAACCTCCTCTGCGTGGACTGTTGATGTGCGAAGTTGAGCGTGTGGTGCAACTTAGACTTCTAGCAGGTCCGCCCCCTGGCCCACCTATCTTAGTGCTCTGTTTGGCCCTCCCTCGCCCAGCTGTCACCTGTTCTGGGGTGCTGCTGCTGCGAGGGTGCACCGAGCACCGGTTTGTCCCAGCACGCGCCTCTGAGGGTGAACGATCCTGCCATGATTTCATTGTCCGGGCACTTTGACTTGTGTGTACCCTTGGGCTTTGGCTCATCAAGGGATATTTTGAGTCCTGCAGGGATGTGTCTTGTTTATTCCTAGCTTGAGGTGGTGGTCTACTGTCATACGGTGATCGGTCTTGCCCCATACGACTCCCATACCGGTTACTCTGCAATCCCCACTTGTTTTCCTGTGGCGATCGATCAACTTGCATCCTACTGGGTTGGCGCCCAGTAACGTTAGCCTGCAGCCCTGTTCGCTCAGTGTGTACCGGCAGTTTACTAGCCCTTGGGGATGGTCTGCGATCTGATTGGACGCTGCTGAACTGGTACGACTGCTGCTGTGATGACTGTGTTAGTCTGGTGCCGCGACTTCTCTGACCGGCTGGAGCACGGGTCTTTGGGTCTGACTGAGGCCGAGGGCTGGTCGGGGAGGGTCGCTTGCCAACATGAGGTCGCGGGGACATGGTGTGTTCTTCTTGAAGTCTGAAAAAAGTTGGGGAAGAAAAAATACCAGTAATGATTAACAACTGATACTTAAGCATATCCAACCACCTCTCAATCTTACAATGCAACATAAGGGGCATAATGCTTTTAGAATACTGTGAGAAATCATATTTTGAAGAGGTAAATGATTCCTTAGTGTGTGTGTCTATAGCCTGTTCCTTTAAAGAAATATCTCTTGGTTAAAATAGATGCTGGTCAGGACTGGTGGGCACAAACATGATGAACTGGTACTGGAAATGTCAAACACTTATAAGATTTGACAAATTATATACTGTACTGTATATATGTAACTCGAATCTATATCCATCTATTATCCAACCCAGTACTGCACTATCTGTAATGCAGTGGCCCAGGGATATGTTACTTAACACTTTAATCAACTTCAGTTCTGACGACAGAAATGTGTAATGACACAGGAAAATCAACTTACTGCATTGCCTTTATTGTGCTCCCGCACTGCTACAAAATTTCTAATTTCTCCTTTCCTTAACAGCTTCTAGCAAAGGTGGGGAGTAATTAGTTAGTTCTGATACTTAATTTAGCTTCCAGTCCACAGAAAAGATCAGAAGCACCATGGCTAACCCCAATACAGTGATTCCTTAAGAGAAGAAATGGTGTCATTTTTAGATTACATTAGAAATTCACAACTAACCTTTGCTTGGGCTGGTGTTTTGGAGAACCCCATCGCCCTGCCCCACCCCCAGTGTCACCCCCAGTATCCCCCTCCCTCCGGCGTTCCTCCTCCAACTGCCGCAAGTGTCGGTCACGCCGGATAAGAGACATTCGCTCTGCAGGCGTCAGCACAACAAACACACGCCAGATACGCTCCCGGGCTAGTCTCTCCTGTGGGGTGCATTTTTTTCTTTTTCTTTTAACATAACTATTATCACTTTTACCATCCTCCTCCTCCTCATCCAACATGTTAGAGATAAAAATAAGGTATTAATGACATGGGCATGCATCATTATCATCATCATCTTATTTCCTAATTCAAAGCAATACAAGGGTGGCAAGGTAAATGACTGTGCTACAACACAATAATTACAAGATCAACAGGATTTATAGAAAGCATTAGAGATCCACATCATCTACTATAATCATCTTTTTACCTATATCTCTCACTATAAATATATCATCTAACACCATTCTCTATAAATAACCATAACCATACATCCTACTAATTCTGGACATCATTATAATTTTACTTCCTACAATTACTGTAAGTCATCATCACCTAATTTCTACTAATACTGTACATCACCATTACAACCTTATATCCTAATACTGTTCATCATAATTGTCATTATAAACTTACTTCCTACTATTACTGTACTTCATCATCATCACCATCATCTTATAACTATTTCCCATATCTCAATACAATGCTAAAATACAACACCTATCCAACAGAATCATCATCACAAAACTAACCTGATTATAGAGTGCCTTATGGAAGTCTACATCTCCCTTGTGTATATTATCAGCCAGTATGTCCCTGTGGAATTGCCGGGCAAGTTTGGCAACCTCGGCCAGTGTTGCCAGCTGCTCCTGAACAAATTTCGTTGCCAGGAGGCGCTGTGTGAGGAGCCTTCTTGCACACGCTTGCAATCGCACCAGCCCACGCAGGAATTTGGCTTCATCGTCCTGGGTTAAAAGGTGACTTGGCTTTACATCATCAGTAATCGTCATCCTAACTCCACTTCCCACTGATAAATAGGGTGAACAAGATTAGCTACTTATCATCATCATAACACCATTTCCCACTTATAAATGGGATGGAGAGGATTAATCATCATCGACATCTACTGCTTCTGACTTTTAAATCAATTACTAAAGAAAATATGAAGTCTGCGCTTACCGTAAGTTTCCCCCTGGAGTGTCCCCTGCTTGCACTCTCCCTTTCAGGCACCATATCCAGGCCCCCTTCCTCACTGGTGCCACCCCCAGAAGACTGCGAAGACACTGATGACACAACTGACACTCCCTGGGCCTCCACACTCTCACCTCCATCCCCTGGCGAACCCCCATACCCCTCAGGGCTCTCCCCATTGCTCTCACACACATCCTGGCAGTAGGGTTGCTGAATCTTTATGCCACAAATATCACATAACTTACTCTTGAAAATTGCCAATATTGTTAAATACAAAAATTCCTGAAAATCAAAACAAGAAGAACAATACTGTATCCTTACAATATTAATAAGCTACAATATTCCTAAATACAGAAGTCTTCACAAAATCAATAGAAAAAAATATAACAACATTCCTGAAACATTGTTAAAACTTGTAAAAATCTCCATAATACCTCTAATTTCTTGCTGCTAGGCATTACAAGTTTGTTAAATAGTAGTGAATAATTATCGCTAACAAGAAGTGTATTATCATCACCAAATAGAAATTATTATACGGTAGCTAAAGCTTTTTTCTTCATTCATCATCCAATCCTGTGTTGCCCCATAAGAAGCATAGGAACCTGAGGCTAAGCAAGTTGGTCCTGACATTTAAGATAAGAGTGACCAGCCTCACTCATCCCCGAGTGGCATTATGTGAGCAATAAACTCCAACCACTCCTTGGATATAAACCTGCCCAGACTCAATCTAATATTTCTAAATATAATGGGGGAAAAATACTAAACTGACAACCCTACCTGGAAGGCCTCAGGATGCTTGGCAAGTAGGTCAGTGATTGATGTTGGTTTGGGAGGTGTGGACCAGTTAGTGAGAACCTTGAACAGCCCTGGTTGTGGGGTCATTGTTGGGTCCTGGTGGCAACGGTCAGCAGGGGAGATCCCCAAGGTATCGACAGGTATGATCTTGGGGGCCTCAGAGTGGTAGCCATGGGGGGCTGAGGTGATTCTTGATTCAGACTGGTAGTAGGCATGTGGATCAGACACAGATATATGTGTGTGCTCCACGTGCCGACGATCAGCTGTCGAAATTCGTGAGGTATCAACAGGCATGATCTTTGAGGCTTCAGAATGGTAGCTACTATAAGTGTCTGGGGTAACTCTTGACCTATCAGTCTGGTGGCCAACGTGACGATCAGACATGGACATACGAGTGCTCTCTGGATGGTGGGGATCTATCCCGACACTCTTTGAGATTTCTGACGTGCACTGGTGAGGACCCACCAGTGACCCAGACTGGAGGAAGATTTGTTTATCCCCAAGACCAACCTTACTCTCACTTGACTGGTAGTTGTCTCGAGGATCAAGTGATGTGGATCTTGTGTCTGTCTGGTAGCTCTGCAAGTCTGCCAGGATATCAGAGCCCCCAGAGTCCGTCATCTTGTTAAGGCTTGGGGTGAATCGTGACTTAAGGCTCTCCTCCAGAAATTTGTTCTCTTCCTCATCCGGGGTGCAAAGTCGATAGTACTGCATCCCATCACCATAGATCTTCCCTGGCCGATAAGATTCCTCATCGCTGTTGTTGTTGTTGCTGTTGTTGTTGCACTCAGGACTGGGAGGTTTGTGACAAGTGTGCTCTGGGGTTATCCTGACAGGCTGGACTCGGACTGGTTGATGGTGTGGTGACTGGACCCTGATTGGTTGATGCTGTGGTGAATGGTGCTGTGTTCTGACTGACTGTTGTTCACGAGGGGAATCTCTGCCAACCCTGACTGACTGACCGTGATGGTGTGGACTGTGGGTTTGCGTTCTGACTGGCTGATGCACGCGACTGTCCTCTAAGGGGCCTGATTTCTTGCCCTCGTCGCTTGTCGAGATGTAGGACGGCATTAAGTTGATGTGGTTCGAGGGCAGTGGTTTGAGGGATTCTGAATGACGTTCTTCTTCAGCTGATTGTGTTGCTGCTGAGCTGGGGGGATGCTGAACAATATTATGATGTTTACTAATATTAGCTGGGTGCTGGGCGATACTGTGAGAATACTGGGCAATGTCAGATGGTTGTTGAGTAACATTAGGCAGTTGGGTGGCACTAGAGAGGTATTTAGCTGTGCCTTGTGGGTGAAACTGTCCACTGGTTGGATGGCCAGAGGGTTGGGTGGGGCCTACAATGCGACGTGGGGATGAAACCTGCCACCCCTCCTCCTTCCATCCCTCCCCATGCCCCACAACCCTCCCAGGAAGTCCCTCTGAACTCTGTACGGATATACGAGCATTGGAAACTACAGTCACCTCACGTTCGCCAAAAGGACCAGACTTCTTCACTGACTCCACGTTGAGTTCCGATCGTACCTGCCTTATCCCAGTCCCAGCGTCCATGTTTAAGGCGCCAGCTGAGGCCTGGGAGATTGTGTATGTCTGTCCAAGTCGATTATCAATGTAAATTTGTCCCTTTTGGAGATTCGGGTCCAAATACAATGCCTGTCCCTCACTTATCCCCTTCTCGTAATTCACATGTTCTCCCACCTCCTTCTGAAAATACACCGGTCCTTTATCCACGCCTTTTTGTAAATACATCTGTCCATCCTCTAAGCCTTTTTGGAGATACACCTGCCCTTCCCTAACACCCTTCTGGAGATAGAGGCTTTCATCCTGTTTTTCAAGGAGAGGTTCAGGTGGTTTGGTGGCAGCAAGGAAGGAATACAGCTGTTTGGGTGACACGCGACGCAGCTGTTCCGCAAAAAGCCGTGCCTCCTGCTCTTGCCTCAGCCGCAGCTCCTCCAGTTCCTGTTGCTGTTTCTCTCGTAGGAGACACAGAACCTGGTCCACGGGATCCTCTGAGGACTTGCCAGTTGATTCAATGCCTGGAACATTGGAAATTCCAGTCATGTCCTCTCGAACAGCCACGTCTGTGACTGTGCTTGCATCTTTACTTGCATTTGTGGTTTTGTCTGAAGTTTCACGACCAATGACCATGTCTAGGCTCTTGATATTGTCCTGACTGTTGCTACTGGACAAATCTCCTCTAAAGCCAGCCTCACCTCCTCTATGAATATCTCGCCTCTGAGGAACAATTTTCACCAACTCTGGCCCAAAGTCCGACTCACTGCTCTCTCCCGTGGCCAGCCCCACCTCATCCTGAGCCCTTCCACCCTGGGAAATAATGCTCTTGTCTCCGTAAACTTGAACAACCAGACACTCGTCCTCAGAATCATAGACGTCAGATTCTGACAGCCTGGCCTGTAAATCCTGCCGTTCGTGATTATATTCCCTTACGATCTGAGCACTTTCATGATTTGCCTCTCTGTATGTGGGAAGTTCTCTGACTGTACTTTCAGCTTTCTCTCCTTTCCTGGCATTATCAGCTTCTCTCTGTGCTTCATGTAAGCTTGCAAGAGGATTTACTGGAATGCTTTCTGATTCACTGCCTAAAGAATCACTAGATGGTGAAGTAGAATGCCTGGGAATGTGAGTTGTATCCAGTCTCTCTTGTACATCTTTCCTTGTAATACCAGCTTCCTCCTCCCTCCTTTTTGATGGAATGCTCTCCTGTTTTCCAATGCTGCTTCTATCACCGTGCAGTCTGTCAGCAAGTCTCCTGTCACCATCTTCTCGTTCTCTATCCCCCTTTTCACTAACTTTCTCTCTTCTTTCCTCTCTTTCACTGCTCACTTCATCACTCATTTTCACCTTCCTCTCACTTTTCCCAACCTCATCACCATCCCCTCGAAGTTTTGTAACCTCAACAATCGAGGATCTTAGCGTCTCACTCAAACTATCCTCGACGTAAACAATGGTGCTGGGCTCCGTCTCGCTGCTGTCATCTGAGGAACTGTCCTGTCCCCCAGCATCTTCCACATGCCCAACTTCACCACCGACCTTGAATCTTGGGACAGTCACATCCTCCTCCTGTTCATCTATCATGTCCTGAGTCATCAAAGTGCTTGGTGGTGCCGGTTCAAGTTTGGTCTGACCCTCCATTGTCCCCTCCTCATTCTCCACCTCCTCATCAGGGCTCCTTGTTTCCCTGCTATCGTCAAGAAGCCTGACGTCAGACAAGGTGCTGGCTGGACTCCCAAGCACCTCAATCCCCTCATCACTGCTAACCTTGGCTTCTGTCCTGTCTGATGGCGTTTCAGGGGCATTTTGTGACACCAGTGTTGTGCCCTGGGATGCTGACACCCCACCCTGAGTTTGACCTGGGGCAGGAGAAGCTGACGAAGAAGGTGATGCATCTTGCCCTGCCAGTACCAATGTTCTACTTTGCTGCGGCCAATCGGCTGCCTCTGCAGCCTCCTCAGGGCTCCCCTCCACAGGTTTTGAGTCAGAGTCTACTGCTGGAAGAGCTTCGGCTGAGGAGTAGGATGAGTCATGCCTGTGTCGGGAGCTAGAAGACTCAGACTTGGCCTCCTGGGTGCTGCTCCCTTCACTGCTCTGAGGGCGGACGGAGTGAATGTATTCCCCCGAGTCAAGGAACACCATACGACGGGAGGGCAGTGCAGGACACTGCAGCCAAGCATCGTCTGTCAGGTTGCCCAAGTAGCTGTCCAGGTACCTGGCCAAACACATGATACAGTATTAACGGTATATGTGTCATGCCACAGTAACTTAAATTTACTCCATAAAGCTTAAATTGGCATGTGGATGGCCCATGGAATAATCTGTATGAAATTTCCAACTACCTGGCAAATCAAAACTATTTAACAGTGCCTTACAAATTCATTAAATAAACACAATGGCAGAATCACCTATATCATATTCTCACCAGTGTATAAGAAAATGATGATGAATAACAATTATGTAGCAACATCAACAACCATCATACTTCTGTACTACTGCTACCACTACTACCAGTAATAATAATCCATCCATCCATCATCCAACCCTATGTTGCCCCATGAGAAGCATAGGAGCCCAAGGCTAGGCAAGTTGGTCCTGACATTTAAGACGAGAGTGACCAGCCTCACTCATCCCTGAGCGGCATTACATGAGCAATAAACCTCAACCACCCCTTGGATATAAACCTACACAGGTTTAATCTGACTGGAGCATTTTAATTACCCACTAAACCACCAGATGCCATAATCTGGTTATATGGTTACCACCGAGCAGAGTAAATGGTTTCCTGGTGTACTGGGAACCATTTAGCTTGTCACTCCGTGTGGAGTCACCCAAAGGCAGAAGCAAGAGGAAAGAATAAAGGAAAGAAAGACAGAAGATGGAGCGTACAGTCACCCGTAGGCAGAAAGGAAGAGCAATGAATGATGGAAAGAAAGACAGAAGAGGAAGGAAACAAGGAAATGAGGAATGAGCAGACACCCATAGCAGCACTACATCAAGTGAGTGGATGGTGAGCATCCCCATAATAATAATAATAATAATAATAATAATAATAATAATAATACCAAAAGCAATAATAAAAATAGGGCCATTACACCTATATGTAGGTTGTGTGTGACTATCAGAAACACATCTATAGGACCCAAAACATCACTAGACATTAGATATACACACTGGCACTTGGTTAAAGTGTATCTGCAGATTATTTAACACAGTTGGAAAATCATTCACAAACAAATTAAGCTAAACCTGGTGATAATGATGATGATTTTAAGATGGCTAATTATTAACCTGTGAATAGATCAAACTGGCAATCATAAACATACAAAAAGTGAGGGATGGTTAATGAAAACTTACTTGCTGCCGACGCTGCGTCCCGGATCCAATCCTGCTGACCACCGTCTGGCTCGATCTTTCCTCCGTTCCCTCCGATCCGAACCTGTGGAGGAGGAGGAGGAAGGGGGGCGGGTGGGTGTCTCTCCATCCTTCCTTCTCTCCACCCCCTCTCCCTCTGCTGTTTCATCTTCTGCTTCTCTTTTACTGATTATCACACTTTCACCTGGATTCAGTCTTGCATGTTCTTTTTTATCTTCCATCATTTTAAGTCGACCCTCACTAGTCCCACTCCTCGCTTCCCTCCCAGCAGGTCCTTCCTTTCCTCTTCCTATTACCTCCCCCTCCAGTCCTTCCCTCACCACTGCTTCACCTTCCACATCCCTCTTACTAATTCTCGTAACTTCCTTTCCATCTTCAATTGTGCTGAGTCGACTATCAATCCCACTTCCTCGCCTCATTTCCCTTCCGCTGAATCTCTCCTCACGTCTAATTGGCTGTGAATCACCAGGTCTAAAGTTCAAGTCTTCTTCTGTGCCATCTTTAACTCCTACCCACCTGTCTGTTCCCTCCTGACTAACTGTGCTGACGATCCGCTTGTCTCGTTTGCCCTGTCGACTCATTGTGCTTGTTCGGTACGGGGATGGAATTGGTGTCCTGCTTCCTGATCCTTCAAGGGGTGGGGTGCTCCTGCTGGTGGGAGGAAGGGACCCTGCTTCGATCATACCAAGTCCACTGCTACATCTTCGGGTTAGGAGTTCCAAATACCCATCGAGATAATCACTATGACTGCTGCTTCGGCCTGAGTCACGTTGCTGCTGTTGCCAGTTTTCTCTCACTTCTCTCCCTCCTGGGCCATCCTTCCTCCTTCCCTCCCATGAGTCTGCCTTTCCTCCATCTGAACTATCTCTCCCCTCTGACCCTCCATCCCTCTCCCCTCTCCTCCCTCCCCATCCTCCTCCACCCTCCACTCTCTCACCCCAGCCATCTCTGATTCCAATGCCTCCATCCCAGGTACGGTTTCTCTCCCTTTTTTCATTCATGTCCCTCTTTCCTCCCCAGATTTCTCTCCTCCCTTCCCAGGTGTCTTTCCTCTTTCCTCCTTCCCTACCTAAATCCCAGCCATCCTTTTTCCTCCCTCCTTCCCTCCAGTTCCTCTGCATCTCCTCCTCCTTGAGTGAGTCTGACTCCACCTCACTTGGGAGGCTGCCAGCTCCCTCTTCAGAGCCCTCTAAAATTTCCTCTGACACCTCCAACATCTCCTCTGTTGCTTCTGTGCCTTCCTCTGATGCTGAAAGAAGGCTCAGGCTAATGGAGGCAGTAGTCGTAGCAGCCTCTTGGCTATCCACTGGTAACTGGACAGATGCAGGACTTTCTGCTGGCTGATTTCCTGACGCCGATCCCTCCGGTGTCGGCTGTAGGTTTCCATTCTTACTCCTCTCAACCTGGGTAGCAGACTGCTTGGCCTCCCCTGTGGATTTGGCAGGGGTGTATGGGGTCTGTAGTTGCGCAGGGGTAGGGGAAGGTTGAGGCAGGGGCTTGCGTAGGACGGCAGAAGGGTCAAGTTGACCTAGGATGAGGCTGGTGGCCATTTCAGTTGTTGAACTCTGTAGTATTGCTTCATCCACTTCAGCCTGGCAAACAAACATGCATACATAATGACACATGAAAGATATCTATCAAAATGGATTTACATTCTTAATGAAACAGCATGCAGTTCCAAATTGCTCGGAATACACTTTCTCCTTCGTCACTAAGAAAGAATAACAATACCATCCACAAAAGAGCCCCAAGTCACCAGAAAATCACCATAATCCTCACTGACATCTTCACCATCAGCTTTACTTTTTTTTTTTTCCACCTAAAGAATGAGAGCAGTAAGATTCAGAAACAGTGAATAAGGTAATATAAGAATGGGAGAACTATCAATAGCATGCCAAGCAAAAATGGACCATTCAATCATTCAAACATTCAAGGCCCCAAAATCCTCGTACCATTTCTTTTTTTTTTACTGTTCATTGTATGTGGAGTTCTGAGCAGCATGAACATGAACAAAGTACAAAATACTTGACATACATACCAGGGACCAAGTCTGGTGTGAAGTGTCCTGGGAAGAGGAGGACTGTTCAGCACAGGGTGGGAGGGAGGCGGATGTGAGTGAGAGGGAGGAGGATTCGGTCTGGCCACTCTTGGTGTTGATGTTGTTGTTGTTGTTGTTGTTGTTAGGAGGTGAGGATGTGGTCGAGGACGATGACTCTCTGCCACTCCTGCCCTTCTGTGTTTCTTGTGGCTGGTTGTTTCTTCTATCTTCAACCTAAAATGATACATTAGGTAAATGTAGTTCATCTCTTTATTATATATATACCCTTTACATATACTGTAATGTGCTCGACTTGGCATGGATCTGACAGTTTATTCTCTGAGGCCAAATGACTTCACAGGTCACCATTTCAGAGCTAAAACCTGCCATCCATCTTAAATAAATAATGAGTCTGTTCCACTGAGGGCTGGTGTAACTGCATCAGCAGGGGTGCTTTTATAACAAGCTGATTGGTCTTGGGGGAAGATTAGTCCCTTAACACTTGACCACCAATTTCTCCATGCCAGGACATCTATTTATTTATCTATTGCCAGATGCCATAATCCCATAAGGGGTGGCCATTTGACTTTGAGTTATTTGTTTTACGGGGAGGGGCATTAACCCTTCACCAACCCACTTGCTGACACATAGGGAGCATGTATGGTTTGGTTATATGGTTGCCACCCAGCGTTGTAGGTGGTTTCTTGGCATACAGGAAACCATTTGGCTTGTTACTCAATGTAAAGCCACCTGTAATGGAAAGAAAAGCAATAAGAAGTGACAGGAAAGATGGGAAAAATAGGAAAAGAGGAGGGCAGGCACAGAAAAAGAATGATAAAGGTGAAGGAAGAAGTAGGCAGCACTATATCAAGTGAGTGGATGAAGGCTGAAATGTTAAATTTAAAAGGCTGGAGATTATAGGCAGAAGGAAACACTGAGGAAAACTGTTCCAGTGCTGACCAACTGTGTACATGAAACAATGATATTACTGTTTCAGTTAACTGGGAGAGGAAAAAAAAAAAAAAGGATGAGGAAAAATAAAAAAAATGCAGCCTGAATCTGTCAAGACATTTTAACCATTGAGCCACAAGGTGTCTACTTCAACACAACGACAACTTGCACCTATATGACTATAGTCTCTGGGAATGCCTGGCTAATGTGGTGGGATTTCTGCAGTCCAGAGGGTCACAAGCAGAAAAATCCCTTCAATGTGAGGGTTTCCTCTTGATATGAACATCTCTTCTACAGGGAGCCTCAGTAAAATAAAAGGATGTCATTCAATCCTTTCACTCAAATGGTATAACCTAAGCTGAAGAAAATGATGAGGGTACACAATAAAATATAAAAGATGTCTCTATATAGAATATGTTAGTATCCTTTGGTACCAATGTCAGGTTACAGGATGTAATCATATAAATAGGACATCAGGTGAAGACAAAATAAGACAGACAACTACAGCAATAAGCTCACTCAGGCCTGGCTGAACATACTACAGTATTGTACATTAACTGGATCACAGTTAACTTTCTCCTTCTATATGTGCAATCTGGTAAGAGTGCATGACAACCATTAACTATGTATGCCGACCATAATTACAGTTGTTATGATACCTCAAAAATATATACCATAATCATATACCTATATCTCAGAGCACAATACTACAATGTTACAGAAAGAACAGTATTTCAAATGCAAAAACAAAATATGATCTTTGGTTAAGGAAACATTCTAATTTGTACTAAAATATTACATTACCACACTGAGAACACTTTAGATAAAAACATCTATCCTGGCCTTTTATCCCTACCTATGGACTAAGTATGGATAAAAAAAATATTGGTAATGAAATAAAGCAAACTACATAAGCCTAAAGTGCATGGAATACAAATACAGAACACATTAGAAAATTTCCACAATAAACTTATGCTACCTAACAATAAGACATTCTATACAATATCTTTATGATCAGTTACAGTCATACTTTCCTTACAAAGCGTCCAAGAAATGCAAAACTACTCTGAACTCAAATGCACAAAAGTATACAGCCGTGTTCCACTAACCATAGGAGAAAAAAAAAAAAAAAATTACCAGTAGCCATTTTTAAAGGATTTATGGAGAAGTGCCATTCTTATATGATTCACAAAGGCTTTAGTTCTTACAGACTTACCTAATCCCATGCCAACCCCATACCCACCAGAACTACACCACAGAGATGAGAGGGAGGAAGGGTGCACACATACCGTACCAGTACATGTATAAAAACATCCCCCTCACCCTCTCTCTCTCCACAACCACTTGGTAGCTAACTCACCCATGGCGAGTGGTGTGAGTGGGTGCTGTGGTGCGAGTGCTGTTCCTGCCACCTCACAGCTTGCTCTCTCAGTGCCCTTGCCTCTGCTCGCTCCTCCTCACTTAGCTGCCAGCAGAGAGTAATTTAATATGTAGCTTATTTCCAGTGTTTTTTCATGTTGGTAAGCAGGCATCATCATCACCACCATCACCATCCTTCTCATCATCATAATCATCAATGTCATCATCCTCACCCAGACTACCTTTCCCATCACACAAAATGGTCAGGCAGGGTCCAGAAAGCAAAGAAAGGCCTGATTGGACACATAAATTATCACAATTTTTTGCCCAGTCAGGAGTGTACAGACGAGGGTTTGGCTGTGCAGCACTCAGACCAAACTTATCGGGCAAGAGTGACCCACTACTTCCCTTATCTGGCATAGTGTAAGCAATAAACCCCTACTATCCCTTGGATTTAAACCCTTCACAGGGCACACCCAGTTGGTGCACCTTAACTAACCACACCTCAGGGATAGGGGACAGAATAGAAAGACTGTTAAAGACTAAGCAGTATGACAAGTTGCCTTTAGTGTCCAAGGCTAATGTATGCAAGACTGTTACAGACTTAATAAATGAAATAAACCAAACAAACCACAAGATGTCCATCTGCTAGTTATACAGTTCCCACCCGATGAAGTACATGGATTCCTGGGTTACAATAAACCATTTAGCTATGCTTCAAAATAATCCATGCTGTACTAAAGGCCATCAAGCCCATAACAGCATTATTACCCATGCAAACTTGCTCTACACAGAATATCATCTACGATATATATTTTGGTACCACTAAAAATTCTGAATATGGTGAAGTTCACCATATAATGTACTCACATGCTCCTTAAACAACTTGCATCATTTTCATACATACACACACACATACACCAAAACTCACAATAGGTCCGAGGATAGTACGGCCTCTAATACGTATCAGTGACATGGCTGCCTCTGTTCTTCATCCCAAGCAGGTCAGGGGTCACGGAGCTGCAAGGTTAGGAAATTTAGACTGGATTAGGTTCAGCTGAATTACTGTGAGGTAGGTCAAATTCAGCATAGGGCTGTCTTCTTGTGGCATAGCCCAGGAGGTTTTGCAGCAATTCTTCTTGACTTATTTATTTTGTTTATTACAGTACACCATCACCTTAAATGTCATGCCTGAGTAGTCTAACCCAAAGCTCTTACATTCCCTATGGGATAGAAAGGGCTGGATGATGATGATGATGATGAATTCTTGTACCTATGTTATCTACTGTATATAATTTTAATATCAGTACAGTAGTTACAAGGCGTACCAGGCATATACAAGGAGGTACTGAGATGTAATGTGCAGGACAAATCACACAAGAAGAGGTGCCACTGTATGCAATCTCCTTATCCATTTAGATTGCAACTCTTAGAATAAGACAGCATGTTGGATTAGGAGGCATAAACCAAAATAAAACAATAAAGATATCCATCATATCCTTTGCCTGCATATGTGTTGATGATCCCAGAACAAAATGAAAATAAAAAAAGAAAAGAAAAATAATGTAATAGCTTAAAATATAAGTTTACACTTTAGACAACCCTGTATAACCATACAACCATACCATATTACCATGAAGCATGTTCAATGTACAGAAATGGATTGCAAAATACCTGTAATATAGTCGCGGCGCACGACTCTGAGGTTGTGATTATCGTACCCCGGCAACCTACCATTCAAAAATGCATCTGATTTCATATCATATTATACACGAATCATACTATTCTGCACGAATATATTATACACAAATATTATTATACACGAATCACTTACGTCTCATTTTATACACGAAATCTGATGCACTTTTGAAAGGCAGGTTGCCAGGGCACGATAATTACAACCTCTGAGTCACGCGCCACGACTATAGTATCTGTACCCTTTGATAACAACAACTCTTCATTCCATCCATGCAAATTCACTGAGTTATGAGACAGTTATGCACCTTGTAATCTTCAACTCCTTCAGTATGACAATATCTTTCTATATTTATTTGTGTTATCAGTGTCAGAAAGAAGACCAATCCCCAAGGAAATGTAGTCTTTGGGTCACTTTTCCATTAAAGAACTGTAACCCCTTCCCAACCACAGAATATGACCAATCCAACCTGACCTACCCTAACCCAACCCTCCATCTCCTCCCTCCCCCCCCCAAAAAAAAAAATATATAAATAAATTAAATAAATAAAAAATCAAAAATAAACTAACTTTGAAACATTTACAAGAGACCAATTTTTCATACTAGAAGTGACCAGGATATCAGATTTCTATGCTACCAGTACTGCCTGACAATACATATCATTCACCTTGACTGATCCCACATACTGAAGGTGTGAAAGTATTCATTTAATCCCACCTATACACAGCCATCCTTTAGTATTCTACTGTTGTTCAATCCAGATAAATTTCTTACAGTCTATGTGAAGCTGATAGTAGTGACAGAACTAAGCAAAACTATACTGTGACCAGTCTCGTTGCTGAAAGGTGAGACACCATTGTCTGATGGGTCTATAAATCTTTGAGGGCTGTTTATCATGCATAGATTAATGAACATTTACTAAATTATGTGGCTGAATGTCTTACTTGGCTTAGTTTCTGTACCATAATATTTGGGCAAGAATTTAATCAACCCTGGATTTGATTTACATCATTTGGATTTGATTTACATCATTTGTTTTAACATTTTTAACCACAACTTCCCCTGTAAGTACAATCTAAAGGACATTCAGAGATGTCAGATGTTTAATATCACAATTACCTGTACCGGTATGTACTGTACAGTACAGTACTTGTAGCTTTGTGAAATACTGACCACTTTTTTTTTTTTTTTTTTTTTTTTTTTTTTTTTTGAAGAGAAAATTGCAAGAACCCTATGCAATACCTGAAATGAAATTTAACATATTAATCACTGGTCTGGCCAAGATTCGATCTAAGGCCCTGGCACTCCAGATGTGCGCATGTTACCGATGACCCAAACAGAGGATCCCCAATTTGCCTCTAGGCAATGCAAGCTTTTATAGGCCCCATTACACCTATAATGAAGAAATGGACTATATCATATGAGACATAAACAAGCAATGCTGCACAACTGTTGCAATGTGCAAGACTTTCAGCAAATTTGTCATCCACAGTGATCAACTTCATCATAATTGCCTACAAGTTTGAAGATGATACAGCAGCTAGTTTTTAAATACAATCAGAAATGAAACAGTCCAACTGTAGTTCACCCACATTTCTGATTAAAATGTATATCAGGCATTACTAGTTTTCTTGACTCACCCTTAACATTAAATATTAAAGCGAATATACTGCCGAGGCAATACAGGCAGACAATGCAGTATTGATGCAGTCATTGCAAAGCGATTAACGTGGCTGGTTAAAATAACAATGTTTTTTCAAGTGTACTCAAAATAATAGTAATTTTGTACATATAGGACACTTCTTACATGCTTTTGTATTGTCTTCCAAGGTGTGGACAAATCGAAATAAGGCACTTACAATCTTCAGTGGTTAACAGTGTTTCCTACATTGTACAACTTTTTCCAGTCTCTGACATAAATAATAATGGGTTACAGATGTTGGTGTGTTAGTTCAGAGGACAAGAATACTGACCGCAACGGACAGGGCGGGGAAATGTGTAGGCAGAGCGGAGGCAGCCACCATGTCCGTCACCTCACCCAGTGTAAACAGTCTAGAGTTGCAAATTTACAAATATCGCTAAATCTGCTATATAAAAACCTCCAGAATATCGTTAAATAAAAAACCCTCAAACCAATAGCTAGAGAACGTGATAACCTCCATATAAAGTACCTAAAACTGTGTAAATCTCTTTAGAAAGCTGTTAAATTTCGTGCAGCCAGACGTTAAATAGTAGCTAAATTAGGTAATATCATTAGAGCTAGCAAAATACGTTACATTGGTAACCCTGACTTAACATTCTCAGCTGTCAGAACAATAAGACATCAAAATTATATAGTGAACTTATATTCCCCTAAAAATGTAACAATAAACATAACTGAAAATACTTTATAAAATACATATTCATGCTAAAAGGGAAACAGGGAAGCATCTGCTACATCTAAACATCTATTTTGCTTTATATACTTCCCATACTCTCTATACAGTATTAGCTGAAAAATAATAAATAAACTTACCAAAATAAACTAATAACAGTGAAAACTATGCGTTATATAATGCAGTTGGCATCATATATCAGTTATACAATGAATACCTATGAGATACTGAAGTCTTCAACAAAATGTGATCATATTTCCCGGTGACATTTACTTTTTGTTGCACAGGTATAATCTTACTGTAACATACCAGGTTTCTGCCATAAACCTGACGTACATAATTGCTGAAACTAGCAAAACATAATATGTATTGGTTTTTCCATTCATTAATCTGGGTCGAGTTGCAGCCATGTAAACATTCGTGATCTGGGTGTGTTCAGTGTTTTTTTGAGAACTCGTTAATGCCAATGGAAATAATTATCTTGATTTCACTAAGATGAAGGAGATGCCATGCTGCTCGAGTCAGTAACATGAGCAGTATTTACATCAGTGAACATGATGCATAATAGAAAAACCTCCTTGGAACATACACTTCAGCTGGTTACCGGAGATTCATGACGTTGTCATTATTAAAATCCTTAATCCAGTCCTTTTTTGTTTCATGGAGAGTATGGATGACGTCCCCATTTTAATATATCACTTTAGACGACAAGAGGTCACCCATAAGCTGATTAATATCGTTTGGTGGTAGCCTAGAGTAAGTAAAATGCCTGTCATGAAACAGTTGAGACCCATAAAAACCCCTAGTTGTACATAGTCATAATGCTCTCAGTATGCATAAATTTTGCTAGTTAACCAACAGTTGGATTATATTTTGACATGTAATTTCCCACTGCTTAACACGGCATTTGGTTATAACCTGATTATGATACAGCTAGGATAATTGAATAATGAAGCTGCTAGAGACATAGCAGCGTAGGGAGCCATCATGAAGTGACCAATGCCAGTGAATACAAGCACATTGGAGCCTTTATAGAAATGAAATATACCTTCCTGTCGTGCATGCATTAAGCTTGGTTTTAGAGATGGCAATGACAAACTCATTTCATGTAAGGCATTAATATAGATTTAATTTTTCTTTTCAGATTATAATGTGTAATTTAAATGGACAAAATTCTGTAACAAAGCTGATGTGGTGGATACAAGGCAGTACATCTCTGGTTGTACTGTACAAAACATCTTTCTGAACACAAGAAAACAGTGTGGTGGCAGCAAGAATAAAATATAAAGCACAGCAACATAGAAACAGGGTTTATGGAAGTGGTTTTCAATACATTTTGTCTCAGAGGTCTTTCTTGAGCCAAGTTTAAACCATCTGGTGGCAGCACTTATAACACAGAATTGTTATCTTAAGGAAGAGAATAGACCATCAAGATGCCTCTATCGGGGATGCTGGGAGTATCCCGTCCACTAATATGTGGGTGTAATAGAACTCACGTAAATCCCCAAACATCAATTTTACTTCATGGCTGTAATTTAGTAGCCATGCAAGGTTTTAAATCAGTGCCGAGGACTTTGATGAAGGGATGGATAGTTGTGAGTGGGGGTAAAGGCGTTTTGGCATCGAGGGCATGTTTTAAGTCAGGAGTCAGAGACCCAGGGCCACCTTTAAAATCAAGTTTTACGGCATCAGAATTATCTTTAAAAACAGATGAGACTGGATCAAACTTATCCTTTAATCCAGATATTACACAGCTCAAATTGCCTTTAAAATCAGATGTAACAGGATCAAGACTACTTTTAAAACTAAGTGTTATAGCATCAAGATTACCTTTGAATTCAAGTGGCCTGGGGCCAAGAATACTGTTTAAGCCAGCAAGTCAAGGTATGGGTATTATGCAAGTAAGTGGAGTCCAGGTGTTCTCGTGTTACATGTCAACTTCAGGAAAACCTCCAGAATGGCCACACAAGAGTAACCCAACAGATGACAAAAACAGAGTTGATAATACAAATATTAACTCCCCTGATGGAAGAATGGACGGCTCTAGCAGTGGAAAGATCTCAGGCAGCGAAAAAGTGGACAGCTTTAGTGATGGAAGAATGGAAAGCTTTAGCAGTGACAGAATGGACAGCACTGGCAATTTAAAGATGGATACCTCTAGTAATGGAAAGACGGACAACTCCAACAATGGACGGATGGAAAGATGGATCAGTTATTTACAAGAGAAGAGGCCAGAAGTGTACAGCCTTGGCCAAAAGATATCAGAAAAGTCAGTATCCCTTAAAAACAGCATTGCAGCCACAAATGTCGGGCAAACTCAGAGTGACAAGAAACCGGAAGACTGGAATGACATTCTGAATCGCTGGTACCAACAATACCAGGATTTTGTTGGAATCACCGACCTGAAGAAAGCGCAAGATAGAGTCACAGAGGTATGCAATAAAAGGCAGTCCTAATTTTGAGACCAGGATGTGTTCCAAAATATTACAACTTTCCATACAACTAGTACTGTACTGTGACTTGGTTAATTATATTTGGAGATCCATACTGCAAATCTGTTCAGCTTGGGTAAGGTTGTCATTACCAGTTAGGTATATTAGTCATAAAAATTCTATCAACTTACTTCACAAGATTTTACCATTGTATTGTTTAAAGTTATTGTTACTGATAATCAAAACTCATTTCTCTTAAAAATATTCACAATTCAGTATGAGGTTGTTTTGAAGTCAGAAATTAGTGTATTTAGCTACCCCTACAAAACTAAACCTATCCTTAGGTGGGGAAAAAGGTCCTGATGATGAAAGCGATGAACTCTGTACCATATATATTTGTGATGAAAATGGGTGATGGTGATAATGATATTTTTATGAAGAAACTTGGGTTATGTGGATAATAAATATTTATGATAAAAATTAGGTTATGTTCATGAATATGACATTGGTTGGTGGAAATCATGATTTGGTGTTAATGTTGAATATTTATCATCAAAATCAGGTGGTGATAACAACAATGACAAAACTAACCTCTGTCCTCCAACCCGTTCTTTCCACAGCTGTCTGAAACTTTACTGGAGACCCAGGGGCGGAGGAGAGCCCTGCAGGCAGAAACAGAGGACCTACAGGAAAAACTTGTGATCAACCACCAACGCATTGCCAAAACAGAACAGTACTCTCACGAACACTTTACACTCTTTGATCAGGTCTGTCTGTCTGGAGTGTCTTTGTCAGTATCTATGAGAGTGTATTTGTCTTTGTTTGTCCATCTATACTAGTACTGCATTACTAAAACAGTGTCTGTCTAAGTGTCATCATCTATGAATTTGTCTCTATCTATGCCAGTTGTGCATCACTAAAAACAGAGCATTATTCACAGGAATACTTTACACCTTTTGATCAAGTAGCTTGTTAAATTTGTTTTATATATCTGCTGTATATGATGTGTTTGTCAGCACCCATCTATACATTTATCTATTGCCCAGTGCCTCATCAAAATTAATTTTCATCTTGCTTGTGATGAAAATACAGTACAGTACTATAGATCTAGTTCACTATATCACCATTCCAAACCTTCTATCCCCACTCCTTCCTCTCTTTACAAAACTCTGTACTCCAGATCTTGTCAGCACACACTGGCTAGGATCTAGAAACAGGAAAAAGGAAAATAAAAAAGTAAGGGAACAACAAACACTTATTCCTTTGCTAACTCAACCACCCACTACTACAGAGTAGATACCTATCAACTGCATGTGTCTAATGTAACAGCCTAAATTACCCTATCTCCATCTTGATTGCTGAATTGTAACATGATACTA
The DNA here is from genome assembly GCF_032717465.1 of Coenobita brevimanus. Taxonomy (NCBI): domain Eukaryota; kingdom Metazoa; phylum Arthropoda; class Malacostraca; order Decapoda; family Coenobitidae; genus Coenobita; species Coenobita brevimanus. Next base: position 6,179,568 of record NC_137002.1, on the reverse strand, counting down.
ACTCTGGAATTTGGTGCTAAGAATAAAAAAGGTGTTGTGGACAGGATGTAGAGTTGCAGTAATATCTTATTGTCAGTGAAGTACAGGAAATGAGGTGCAAAAGTGATAGACATCTCTGCCAGATTAAAGTAAATGAACTAACAATAGAATAGAATATTAGTCCCCAAAAAGTGCTTGAGAAAGGATGAAGACCCATATTGTCTCACTGTGCCACTGAGCTGCAGGAAATAAGCTGCAAAAAAGGCAAACGTCTCCACAGTCAAGAATTAATTATACCTGACCAAACCTACTACAATAAACTTCTTTTTTTTTTTTTTTCCATAGAACTAGCTCACTCCCATAGCTAACTTACTGAGGTATGACTGCATGGAATTCAATTAGTCTTTGTTATGAGGAAGGAATGAGTGTCCTTGGTTGGTAGTCAAATTTACCTCATTGCACAGATAGCCCTGCAGGGGCAGTTGCTAGCCTGCAGTTGATTGGTCTGCTCAGCCAGACAGATGGAGGTTAGTCATCAATAACTACAACAATCCTCTAGTCAGACTATGATTGACCATCAGCTAAGATGATAAGGGGTTATTGATCTTTACCAGATAAAAACAAACTTACTATACCAACCTTCCCACCTTCCCTCAGGCACGAGAAATGAATGAGCGGTTGAAGATCGTACGAGCAGAGTTCAGTCAGTGTGAGAGGACAGAGCGGGACACTTTCACACAACTCTCAGCTGCTATTAGGGACTGCCACGAGAGGGAGCGCATGCAGGCTGAACAAAGCAAATACTGGTGAGGTTTAAAGGATAGGATGAGAGGGACACATGATAGGAAAGTAGCTGTAGTTTCAACCCCAAGATCTTAATATGAATGTGAATTTGGTAGACAATTGAAGTTGCCCTTCTGCATTCTACCATCCTCCTTTCAGAGGACAGGGAAGGAGCTGAGGGATGTTTTAATAGCTAGGCAGCGGAGCTGCTCAGTAATATCGAGGGCTGCCACATGAAGGCATCATTCTCCAGCACCTGGGAAGTCTCATCCAGATTAAATGAATTATCTGACAGAAGGAAGGAAAAATGAACAACTTCAGCCATAAGTACATATTGTCAAGGTCCAGGCTGAGACTTAACACCGTTATAGTTCACAGTGCACATTTCTTATTTCTTTTTTCCAAGTTTCCAACAACTGTTGGAAAGTATTTAGCTGCTTTTGGCATTTGGTTTAGCTTCCAGTCCACTGAAAACATCAGCTGTACCTTGGCCAACCTCATTATGGGGGTTCCATTAAGAAGAAGCATGATATCATTTGACTGATTGTCATCATTTTGACTGGGTGTATGGTATGTAAGATAATCCATCATGCTGTCCCCCAGGTCCATCATTGCCTCAGTGGTGTCGGCAGCTCTAGCTTCCCTCATCACATCTGTCAACAACTGGGTCAGGATACGCGAGATTAAGGACCACGTGTCAACCAACAACAAGTTCCTGTTGGATGGGTACAAGCAGATGCACCAGGATGTCTTGGAGGCCGTTACATCATCAGAAGTGATTGTTAATGAGCAAGGGAAGATTGTTGAGAATGCAGCAGGAGCTTCAGTGCTGGGTGTTGATGGTTCAGGTCAGGATGTGTCAAAAGAGAGTGTAAGTTCTAGTAAAGGTGTGTCAGGAAGTGGATTAAGAACAAGGCAGACCATCCCAGGTCATCATACAGTCACTCTAGCACCTGAGGAACTTTCACAGATTTCCCGAGAACTCATGAAAGAAATATCGGATTCGCTGGCCAAGGATAGAGACAAGCTGAAGGAATTATTGGTCGAACAGTTTGGGAAGGTGGTTTCTGGGTTGGCAGGTGGGAGGAAGCTGGTGAGAGAGGCAACAGGTGCAGTTTTAGATTTACCAACACAAGATCTCAGAAGAATTGAAACAGGTGAAACCCAAGAACTCAGCAAAGCTTCTGATGTGACCCTAGAGACTGCACAGGCTCTAGGGTCAGCCATAGCATTAGACTCAGCCATCCCCGGATCAAGCGAGGAGGGAAAACCGATACCAACTTCAGAATATACCTATCGTCACATTGCCTCGGCCATGGCTGTTGGGGCAGGTATTGGAACCTTGGCCACAGCATGTATAATGATGTCACTTGGGGGTGGTTGATGATTCTAGATATTAAACTTTACTTCATTTATACATTAGATTATATTTCTTTAGCCGGTATTCAATGGCATATATGGATCTGTTTTTATATGAGTATTTGTTGATGAAATTACATGGAACTTTCTCCTCTGGTCTGTCATATACAGTATACTGTATGAAATACAATCACCCTCTTTGTTGCCCTGTTTCATATTTTGAGTTGTATATACAAAATTCATCATCGTCACCACATGATCATTGCCATTATCCCAGAAATGTAGTAAGCACAAAAGTAAAGAGAAAGACACCATTGCCCAGAGAAAGCGATACACAGTCATTCATGTATCATCCATGTCTCCAGAATTCTAGGCTGACCTTGTAGTAGTGGATATTGGGTAGGGATGATGATGAAAATGTATATGCAGCCTGTCAGTTTTAGAGATAAAGTAATTATGAAGTATATGGACACCGTCAGTGTAAAAAGATTTAAGTACTTAGAAGGAAAACTGAAGGTGTAATGTGGTAAATTAATCACAAAAAATATATATGTATATATGAACTACTGAAACCCACTAAAATTTCTCCCAATAATCACTATACTGTACTGTAGTTTAACATACAATAATAAAGAATTTTTTATTATGTAGCCCTGATGTAGAGTTTTATAGGCTGTTAGTAGTTGCTAGTCATTATTTACATATTGGTTATTTTAATACTCAAGGGAATATGAAGTAAAAAGGATTCCTATTAGTATGGTTGCATTCAAAGTCACAGTATCACAGGTTGTTTGTTTTGATGTGTAGCCTAATTACTAGTTTCCCTGCCTTGTGAGTTTGTTTCACAGTAGTTTTCTGTGCTTGGTGAGTGTTGTTATCATTTTACTGTATCTGTTGGATAGCTAGCAAACTAACAAAATATTGATGGTTGAAACTGATATTCACTTGTATCAGTCAGAACCATGGTTGGGAGTGCAGTGGTTAGGACATATATGAAGGGATGTTAGAAAGGGAATTGATGTGGTTAGGGCAAGCAGGAAGGGATGTAAAAAGGGAACTGATGTGGTTAGGGCAAGTACTGATGGGACTGTAAAACGAAAGTCCACTGGATCCAAAAAATATTATTATGATTATGTATGAAATGATGCCATGGGGAGTAGGCGTGTCATCTACCCTTAAGTCTACTGAACAGTGGTAGATTGGCCTCACGACCTTACACCTTGAAGTGGGTAAGATGGGATTGGTTGTTACCCCTGTGATAAAAAGGATGAACAGTGGCATCAGATAGAATACGGGGACCACATGCTATCAGCCCCAGTGACAAATATTATGAGAGAGACATTTCTTATGCATCATTACACACACAGGCCATGTCGTTAAATTACCTTCATTTATGTTCCATTTTTATACTGTTTTTAGTAAAAAAAAAATAGAAAATACAAAAATATATACAGGTATACACCAAATACTACCTACAAAGCTGACCTGCCATTTTCACAGATTTAAACAACCAGCTGTATGAGAAAAAAAAGGTGTAATATTTTCAAACACATCCCTAACTTATATTAAAGACTAATTATGTACTAAACCTAATTGTTCTAATCTTATTAATGTATGTGTCATAATTACATGTAGAAAAAATATTGCACAAGTGAAATGCACTAATTAAGTTCCTCAGATTACTATGAGAGAGAGAGAGAGAGAGAGAATTAAACTCAGAGAGACAAAGGCTTAGAGATTTGCATACAGAACTAATAACATGCAAATGACAGTATAAGAGTATGAGGTATGTAATAAAAGTACAGATACACTAATGGTTACTGTTATATATGCAACTACCTGGTGTATAAATAGACATCAGCCTCAGGTAACATGTTCCATATACTGATTGTCACTTGTAAACTCAATCCCTGTGATCTGGACCATCAGTTTTCTAGAGAACTGTACTCTCTTCACTTTAACTAGGTGAAAAACTGCTGTCACTACATCTTGAATGCTGAGCTGGAACAAGAGATTATTACTAGAATATAGTTCTAGTCATGAAAAAGTATTATGAACGGGAGATAGAGCTATGGCTTGTATTATTCTGCCTCTAAGGAACAGTATACAGGCCTAAGCTAGTACCATGGAAAAGTATTAAGAAAAGGATACAGCACTACAGTACTGTCTTAACTTGCCTCTGAGCTACATAAAATGGGCTACTAAAGGACAAAAAATCATAAAGTTAAAGTGAATGAACTACAGTCCAGTTCATCTGGTACTGTACAGGCAGAGTCAATAATTACAACCGCTATAACGAAGGCACAGTGACTGATATAATTATGTTCTTGTGAGTGAAAATGGTGACTGGTTGTGATAACTGAGGAATTATGCAACAAACTCTGTTTTAAGTTGTGTATAATGAGTTACTATGCAGTGTACAGTACTGTACTCTGGTTTGTGTAATTAATTGTTAAGTACTCTGGTTTGTATTAAATGAGCTGTGATAAGTGTGGGTTATGAAATGTAGTTATAATAAATGATGGGCCATTATGCTATGTACCCTGTTTTGTTAATTGATTGTGATAAATGAAAGAATTCACACCTAGGTGAACCTGGGGCCACATCAACAGTGTGCACTGACAAACATAACTGTAATACAGTAAAGTAGTTCCACTGTAAAATTAATTAAATGGGGAGAACTTTAAAGCCATAAGTCTGTTAAATTTGGTGTTTAGTTTAATTCAGTGTGTGAGTCATCTTAATGTACGAACCTGTGTCTGTTATGAACCTACCCTACAGTCGTTCTACTTTATGAAGGCAGTTTGGGTGGGGTGATCTGGGACCTCACACTGTTACCTCTGTTGCCACATCGCCGCCAACACACATGTAATTATATGTGCTCACCTCTATCTCTCCTACTTTCCTATTTAAGCTAGTAACTACTTATAAATGAATTTTAAACACTCTGTATGGATGTAATTCAGTCAAAAAGCTATAGTATAGTATGAACCTCATAAGACTTGTCAGAGTTGCTTTTGCGACGTTGTCAGGTGGTGACACGAGGGATAGCCCTGCGTGAGCGGGTCATACTCGGTCAGTCTCCCACCATGGAAGCTATATATAAAAAAAAAAAACGCATCTATAGACTTTAACCTCAGGGGTGGTGTCTTAAGTCGAAAACAAGAGAAAAAATAAAGAAAATACAATTAGTAGTAGTTAATATAAATATGAGAGAGAGAGAGAGAGCTAGCACGTGTGTGGCGACGATGTGGCAACATAGCTAACAGAGTGAGGTCCCACAGCGCCCCACCCAAACTGCCTTCATAAAATAGAACGACTATAGTTTGTCAGTCACATTATGGTTCAGTACAGTACTGTACTTTAAAAGTGCACATATTATGTTATTTGTGATTAAGATTTGTCAGTAAAAAAGTACGGTAATTACAGTACAGTAAGGCAATAAAAACATCTTATATTTACCTTTCATCGAGTACAGTGTTCAGTTGGTTGATCATTCAGGTGCAGCTGCTATAAATAATGAATCTTTTCTGGTATATGAGGAAATGGTTTAGTTGGCTCAGTGTTGGTTGAAGGAAAAATACCATAAACTGTTAAAAAAGGATTTACTCTGTTAAAAAATTGGTGTATCAATTCATAAACTACATATAATCTTTTAATATTACTACTTGACCTGTACATATTACGGTGATAAGTCTGAACTATTATTTACATTTTCAACTGCTAGTGCACCTTATTTACACCAGCACTAACACACAGCCATTGCATGAGTCATTAAATATTATGTTCAATATCAAAATACAAAACCACAGTGCAAAAAACTCACCTAGGCTATATGAACCTTAATTATAAAACTAAGTACAGAAACCTAAACCTGATTGCAGAATTATGAAGTTAACAAGAGATGGTGTTTAATACAGGAATAATGAATATATTTTAATACCTTTTTCCTGACATGTAAAAGGTATCTGGTCAGTGGGTTTAAACCTTTGGAGAACAAGGCTACATTTAGGTACAATATTGTATTCTGTGACTACCAAATTATTTCCCTTTAGGTGACAAGTACCTGCTCTCCAAAGGATTAACTGAAAAAGTGGCACACAGTACAACATCTACAGCAACAATATCTACAACCAGTAAATAAAAGTTACAAACTATGCATCAGTACTGTAATGGTACTAGCTGTTGCCCCAGGTTCATCTAAATCTGAGCCAAGTGGATTGCAGATTGAGGCTGCATTCTGCAATTCACCATCATCCACTGGGGGGAGAGATGGAGGTGAGGGAGATTAGTATTTGTGCCACCTAACTACTGTATAAGCAATTTCTATTATAACCTGAAACATAGATATTATAATGTTAAGTTGCTGTCCAAATGAGAGAAATCAGTGTCAGGAATCATACAATCTACAAACTACCAGACCAGCATGACTAAATAACAGCATTAAAACTTCTATCTATCTATCTATTGCCAGACGCCTCAATCCCATTTGGGGTGGCCACAAACAAATCGCCTCCAAGTCGCCCTGTCCCCCGCCATTTCACTGCCCTGCTCCCAACTCACCCCCCTCTCTCATATACCTCTCCACCCCATCCCTCCATCTCATCCTCGGCCTCCCCCTCCCTCTTCCCCCCTCCACCTCACTCACATACACTCTCTTCCACTGCCAATTTATTCTGTCTAAGAGATGTTTTTCAGCTAATGTCATCCATCTGAATAAAATCATCTGGTTTAAGCTGGAACAAAATACTAGAGTTCTTCTGACCATGAGAAGGTTAATGGTAACAGTATTAGGATTATTAGGTTCCTATGACTTAGAAGAATAAAATCACCTCATCTGCTGGAAAGGAATACTTGTACTAAAGCTGAGGGTTAAATTAAAAATACTGTACATTACGGGACTCAAGAATTAATTACGGTATCTAACCATCAGTGACCATAAGCCATTGTCATTGTAAGGTCTGCTGGTGGAATATGTCTATGGTTGTTTGGTGACACTGTCTGAAGTGGTTGTCCGTCCAGCCCAGAGAGAAACGACCCGGGGCCTTGCGGAAGTAGTCCAGGCCGCGCCCTATCTTGATGATCCAGCCACTATCAAATCTAGAGGAGCAAGGAAGTGGAAATAAAAATCACTATCATCATCACTGTCAACATCACTTGTCATTAATGTCATCATCATCATTAACATCAGCATCATCAGTGTTATCATCATCACCATTGTAACCTTTTTTACCCACCCAAGAATGGGGTGAGGTAGGATCCAGTGAGCAAGAAGAAACCTGACAGAAAGAGAGCTATCAAGAGCATGCCTAATTAAGTGGGCCACACTCTTATTCACTCATCATTCAAGCCTCCAGAATTCTGACTCCATTTTCACAGGCATACAGAAGGATATATGAATCAACACGTTAATACCGGTATATGATATGTTTCAATTTAAATATCTAATATTTCCATTTGGAATGCATGGAGGAGTGCTCACAACCAAACTGAAGAAGACATGGGGTTAGGTTTTGCATACTGACCTCCAGGCTTAACCCCTCCAAGCTGGGCTATTTATAGTGCCGTTGTTCTCTCACTACGGGAATTTTTCCGAAAATAGCCTGTTTTCAAACCTTAACATATCGGAAACTATAGCAGTTAGGGAAACAAATTAAAGACCATATTGCTCAACAACTCTTCTTGCGAATGAAAGTCTCCTCAGGTCTGTAGGTCATCACATCAATGAGTAATAACAATGAAGAGGAGTAATTTGTGGCATACGAGTTAGGCTGTTTTGTGTGTTAGTGCGCAGCCCAAATTTTGGCTTCGTTCATGACGTGATAACTTCTTCATTACTAAACAAACTAGACAGCAGTGTCCAAGGCATGCCCTATGGCACTGTCATAGAGTCCTTTCCTAATATCCTTGGAAACAGGCTTGGCAAGGGCAGATGAGGCAAAAGTCCACGTGAGGCGGGAACGGAATTGGAAGAGAAGGGTTAAGAAAAAATCGTATTACACCTTGCAAGTCACAGGCGACTGAGGTATGGTTGGATCGGCTGGCGAGTGTCCTTCCCTAGCTTTTGGTGATGAAATCAAATGGCAGCCACTTCAAACTGTGGCGTGAAAACAAATGCAGTTCCGACCGAGACCTGGCGCAGCCCAGCCACCGATTTCCTGACAGTTCCGACCAACACCCAGCAGTTAGGGGTTAACAAATGAAAATGGCACAAGGCTGCAACACATGGAGAGCTGCCATCAGGTGGGAGGACTTACGTATGGTCAATGGTCTCTAAATACAAACATAACTCTTTGAAGTCCCTAGGTGCAAACTAACTCTTTGAAGTCTCTAAATGCATATGTAACTCCTGAGGTCTCTAAATGTATACGTAACTCTTGAGAAAAAAAAATCTTACCTAATCTCCCTGTCATGTATGGTGTCGGAGTACTGAAGGGTGAGGGTGACATTGTGAGCAGCCAGGGACATTCGCAGTTCCTCAAGTCTCTCATTCTGGCTTCTGTTGAGAGAGGGACAGTGGAGTGGTCACTCAGGGAAGCTGTGAAAGGAAGAGGTGAGGGGGGAAAAAAATTAGGAGGAATGCTGCAAAGGAGAAAAAACTAGGTAGAAAACAAGATAAAGAAAAAAATCTGCATAAACTTGAGATCAAATGTGGGGAAGAAATAGGATACAATATGGAGGAAGTATTCAACATCTGCACCAGAGACATTTGCAGTTCTTCATTTCATTCAACTTGAAGGGACAAAGCCTGCTGTAATGTAGAAGTTCAGAAATGACCACCTTGAATGCTACACTGTAACAAGAGATTAATACTAGAATATAGCACCAGTCACAAAGAAGTGCTAAGGAAAGGATGTAGTGCCTTAGTTTTGTTGTATTGTATTTTGCTACTGAGCTTGAAAACTAAGCTACAAAAGGACAAAAATCACCAAGTTAAGATGGATGAACAACAACAACAATAAATAAAAGGGCACTATTATTACTTGTGATCGGCTGGGTCCTTTGTGGTCTTGAGTGTAATGGATCGCAGACACTCCGCACGGTGCACCAGAAACTCACAGAACTGCAGGAAATTGTACACCTGCGGATATAGGACATGAGCAAGATTAAAACTGAAAATGAATCAAGTGTTAACCCATTCAATCCGATTATGTCTTTTAGCTCAGAAGCATAACACTGAAAAAGAATCACAGAAGTCAACCCCCTCAGTACAAGTACAGTATATCTATCTGAGTTCAGCAAGAATAAAACAGAAAAATAATGACAGAAGTTAACCCCTTCATTCCAACTGTCCGATTTAGTTCAATTTTCCAACTCCACATGATTTTATTAAACTTATATGAAGTCACTCCTAAGCTAAGTAAAAACATCTGTAAACAGCAAGATTATGCAGTATGGTATCAGAGAATAAATTTCATTTGACTGAAATATCTAATAACATAAGATTAATGAGTGATCAATGGGAGTGCTGCTGAGCCATGGTTAGTTTCTTGGAAGCTGCAGGGCATCTTTGGGCAATTAAATAACTAAATAAGATAGTCCTTAATATTCTACACAGATTCCAGTATTTTAGAAACATTGTTAACTCGTGAATAGTCACAATAAAATTTTATGTTTACTATTTCATGCTATAAAAGGCAAAACATATACATAGTAAACTGGTACCGGTATGCGATGAAAGTATAATTTCACTGAGTCTGCATTCCATGTCACCAGACCCACCTGATGTGTGGAGCGTACATATGCGTCCTCCACCACCACTGCCGAGAGTGTCTTGTCTACCAGATCACCAAACACACTATCATACCCGTATCCTGTTGCCCCAGCTTCTATCTGGATCTGGCAAACATGAACAACAAAAATAGAAGTGTGTAACAAAAAGTAAATAAACTGCAATAACAGCCAATGCCATTATACTGAAACTTGGTGGACTGCAGACTGGAGATGCTTTTGTCTTAACACTGTACCATCCTTCTTTGCAGGGAACTGGCAGGGAGTTGAGGAACCTTGGTATAACCCAGCAGTACTTGCACCTGTGTCACCATATGAAGGCATCCTTTTCCAGCATTTGCTGTTACTTATAAATCTGTTCTGCCAAAATCTCCCAACTTGCATTACCCACTCTCCTGAAAAAGCTATGATGCTTTGGAACACACTTTTGACCTTCCCTATAATGTACAGTACTGTACTATATTGTATGTGTTGGATGGTCCCACAGAAGCAGTTGCTTACCTGTTGTCGATGGGTCTGCTTGACCAGACAGACTGGGGTTAAGCAGCAGCAGCGGCAACAACACTTCTATCTGGTGAGGGACGCCATCATTTGGTGGCACGGATATAACCAAGCTGCTCCAAAGCCTTGTTTTGCTGATGTTCCCCAGCTCCTTACCTATCCCACAAGAGGAGTAGGGTAAGCTGCAGGAGGGTGACAGCTGCAGCCTGCATTTCACCAGATTCATGTTCAAATGAGCCTTGGGGTTACAACCACTACTATACACTTCTCTCTGGAGCCTCATGATAAATTAACAACAGGTAATTTCTCTGCTATACAGCATCACTTCCAAACAAGTACAAAACAGAACTCCACTCTCACCCTCAATACGGTATATCAATCAACCAACCTGCTTGTGCGTCCGTCCAAGTGTTTTCTGCTTGGCAGCTGCTTCTTTCATGTCCTCGGCACGACTCAGGTACTCCTCCATCTTCTTGTGGAAGTGCTTACGCTTTGTCTCATCTTTTGTGTCTGGATAATGGGAGTGAGTGGATTCGGATCAACTCTAAGTATGCTAATAAAACCTAATGAGTTGTAAACAAGGGTGATATGGAGGTAATGTATTTTGCTTGTGGTCACCCTTTATGCACTTAAGGCATCGGGCCATGGATGGATAAATAGATAGACATACAGACAGTAAACAAGTTGCTGTATTCTGATAAATTATGAGGATGCTAATATCCATCCATCCATCCATTGCCAGACGCCATGTATCCCAAATGGGGTGGCCAATGGCTTAGAGTTAATTGTTTTACAGGGAGGGGCACTAATCCTCCACCAACCCCACTTGACACGTAGGGATGCCAACAGCATCTGGTGTTCCCAGGCGGTCACCCATCCAAGTACTAACCAGACCCAACGTTGCTTTATACCCTAATAAATTATGAGTTACTATACAATAGCCTAATAACTTGTGAGCAAGCTACTACTGTATACTGTATTATTTTCAAATAAATTATGGGAATGTTTGTAATCATTTTGGGTGCTGCGTTCTAACCTACAGATTGCTTTGTATCCATACTAATTTCTGTGTTGTCCCTTTATATTTGACTTATAAATAACTACTGTACCATACTGTACAAAAAACATTCTCAGGCTGCAGGATACACAGCATTAGAGCAGTCAAACTGCAAACTTCTGGTTATATGAGTACATATTAACTTATATACTTGGTGTCATGCAACTGTGTACATTCAACTCTTGGCAGTTATTTAAAGATATAGCTATGACCAATCTCCTACAAATCTTACATCATCATCATCTTTTCCTCACCTTAATAAATGACCATAAAAAATTAGGGGTTTCTTTACACCTTCATGCCCTTTGAATATGACAATCAGTGTCCATTGGTCACACCTTTTGCTGCCTGAAGGAGTAGCCTGATGCCCTGCTCATAACATGCCAAGGCCTCTGCAAACTTCTTCTCCTGATCCAGCTGCACAGCACGAGTCAGCACCTGAACCGCCGCACCCTCACTGCCGCCCGACATTATACCTAGAACAATACAATATTAAAGGACTTGTAAAGATGCTAACATAAAAACCAATCCACTCCTAACACAACTGAAGGATTTTGAGTGCATTTAATCTGGCAAACATTCCAAACCCCTTATAGATCAGTTGTTTGTCAAGTGTTACCAGATTGGAAGATAAACTTAACTAGTGTCCGAGGAGACTCATTCCTACCTGAAAACTAAGGTTCAGATTTCACAGAACTACATACTGTAGTATTCTATTTGTGGTAGTGGCCCAGTTTTGTCAGATGAAAACAAACTAAAGCCACATAGACCAAACTGAAGCTTATATTTCAATTAAGAAATCTACATGACGTACATCCGGTCTGCAAGGTTAAACCAGTAACTTTATAAGACCATTATTTATTTATTTCATGAAAAGCTCGTGCAAATTACTTAGTAACTTTATATGTCTATTATTTATTTATATTTTCATAAAAAGCTCGTGCAAGTTACTTATTCCTAATACATACTCTTACATCTTGCTATGACACTGATAAGGCTGTCTACGGTATATATACAAACCAAGTGCAACAAATATTACCCATTAATATGACATGTGCCTGTCAAATCCCCCTACTCCCGTCCCGTCAAGTGGTCTTGAACTCTTGATGTTGACGAACTACCTAGAATATTTTTTTATATCCATCCTTGTATGGAGTCGTCAGAGCCTATTCTTATTGTTTCTATCACACTAATTTGATTCATGCAACCTCATTGTATAAAAGAAAAATATATTACCCTCATTTATCTCCTTCATATTTAGTTCTGACATACCAAGAAAAGGTAAACATTTCTTACGTATCAACATCCAGTATTTACAGTTCCGTGTTTACACTTTGCACAATACATACAGGTTGTGTAATGAGTAGGATTTCGAGATTTTGTGTACCACATTTATCTATACTGAAAATCAATATCGTTAAATATTGGCATTCTTATCTGAACTGACTGCTAATAATTTATAATCCATATATTATTCAAATGTACCTTAACAAATATATTACTTACTCCTGAGATAAAGTCACAACATCTCTCACTTAAAGTATATACATATGCGATAACTTATCACAATATCATACAATTTCTCGAAAACTACAGCTATTGATAAGAGTTAAGTTAAAAATTATTAATCTAACTAATTATTCCTACTAAATACTGTTGCATATTACTAAATTAATAAAATGATTCCAATCCGATCGACAAAACAGAAAAGGGAAATAGAAAACCCCACTGATGCCAGTGGACGGCCGCCGCAGGATCGATCTCGACCCAGTCTCACCGAAATAACACTTTGCCTGTGTACATACCCACGCCTTGACCAAATCCCGCCCAGGGAACGACTGTGAAACCCGGAGGACGCAACAGGGTCCAAGTTAACAAGGGGATAACAGTTTGGGAGCTGCGTGGCCAGGATGTAATGAGAGGTCAAGCGAGGTTATCGGTTGATGCCCTCTGACCTAACCTGTATCAACCATGTCTGCCAAGGTAACTGCATGGTCATCAACGCCACTAATTTTAGACCTAAGCTCATAAATAAACCTTGTAACACCATCTGTATTAACTGTGAGCCCGGTGCTGGGAAGGGAGGCCTATTCTAAGATTATTTTACTATTTTTATACAATTTTCTCCATAATGTTGCCTAGATTCAAGTATCGTACTGGTAGACGCCACTGTTTTTGGGCCAAGGCACATTAATTAACTCCCAAATCATACTCTTGCCAAGTGTTATACTACTGGTGGAAGAGGAGGGCTATTTTATGATTACATTACTGTTTTTATGGTATTTTCATAGTAGTTCGGCATAGTTAATATAAAATACAGGTTCACATCATAAGTTTTAGTTCTAGGTTCATAAATAACTTATAAATTTCCACCCAAGTTACCTGTGAGAATGGCACTGAAAGTAGAGACCAATTTTAAGATTAATGTACTGTTTTGTGCAGTATTTTCTTTATAGAGCGACCCAGATAACTGTAATTTACAAATCCAATCCATTAATTTTTGGCTTAGGCTATTTAATAACCTTTAAATCACTAACCAGCCTAATTATAAAGTGCTGAAAGAATGAATTTTTAAAATTAGTAAATCTAATCCTTTTAAAGTGACTGCCATGATGTCCAGGATCCTCTGACTCACTTTCATGAATGAAGTCATGTGGTGCCAGTTGGAATAAAAATTTCATTTTGTTCTGGCTGTGAAAGAGTTAATGCCAACAGTATTAACACTCAGGCTTTTATGTTAACTGGAACAGAATACTGTACAGCACTAAAATTTTCCATTGTTTGAATGGTTAATGATGACTGTTAGTATTCTCTAGTTCCTCTACCTATTGAGCAGAATAAACTAGCTATAAGAGAATACGGAGGTGCCCTGACCATCAGCCAGTCAAGAGACATTCAATTAAACCCTTTTCTCAGCAGAATATATTTGCAGCAATAGAATACTAAAAGTTGCCCTGACCATAAGACAGTTAATGACCACAGAGTCAACAGATACAGATTTACAACTTTTTTCTTTGTAGCACAGTGTGGTGGTGAACCTGGAAATGGGTCACCGGGCAACAGTACGGCAACAAAGGGGCAACGAGGTGTTTACACACGACTGGGAGGTGTATGTGCAGGGGATAAATGGGGCACGGATTGATACGTTCATCGAGAAAGTGGTCTTTACGCTGCATAAGAGTTTCACCAAGCCTAAAAGAGGTGAGTGTTGGAGGAGGAAGTGGGATTTTTTCTTTTCTTCTCAACCCATTCCTCTCTTCTTCTGTTCCTACTGGTATCTCTCCTCTCCTTTTCTTTTCTTTTCCCTTTCTCCTCACCTCTCCTCTCCTTTTTTCTATTCTTTTCTGCTCCTCATCCATTTCTCCACTCTCCTTTTCCTTTCTCCGTTCATTTATTTGTCTCTGTTTGTGACTCTTTCACTACAGCTTTTGTTATATAGCTACTTGGTAATCTATGGTACAGTACATGTACTCTTCCAACCCAGCCCTAAGTTCTTATGTACTAGCTACTGCTACTACCGTGGCACTGCAACTACTAATCATCATCTGGTTTTGGGAAATTGAGTTAGGTTGATTGTGAAACTGATACTGTTTTTAAAAGTGTCCAGGTCAAAGACCAAACTTTTTCTTCCTTGCAGTGGTGAAAACTCCGCCTTACCGAGTGAGTGAGAAAGGTTATGGCAGCTTCAACCTTCCCATCGAGATCTACTTCAAGACCAACAACCCCAGTGACACACGCAAGACACAGTTAGTTTTATCAATGTGCAGTAAGCTCTCAATTATCCAGCGTACTGTAGCTAATCCCAACGCAGGTTAAAATACAATGCCAGATGTTGCATAGTACCCCCCACTGAGCCAATATTTGGCATTGATGCGGATACTGTGTTACTACCTGTCTCGAACCTCTACCCTGAGAGCTTTCACACGAGTAAAAGATGAAAATTAAGCATAAAATACAATAAAGTTTTCGTTTTTTTGTTTTCGCATGCTCCAACATGCTTGCATGTGTCAGCCTCAGTCACTTAATGGCGGCTCTCCATGCTGCACGATCTGTGACAGCCTCCCTGTCAGTCCCTTAACCCTGAGGTCATATTTAACCCGCCGCATGCCAGTGCCGTTTTAAAACGGTCTGACATAATTCCGCGGCCAGTGCCAGTGCAGTTTTAAAATGGTTTAATATACAAAACTTCACTGTGACCGCATTTTTCAAGATTCACGGGTAAAAATTGGCAGGCATGTAAGGTAACTGTTCCTCTACCATCCCCCAGGCTGTCAAGGCCATACACTCACTTGCTTCCCCCCTCACACTTGCTCTGCCTCACTCTGCCTGTGTGCCTCACCCAGTGCTGTACATAGTGAAGGCATTTTATATATATTTTCATGTAAGTGTGAGTTGTAAATATTTTCTTGTAAGTGTAAGGACTATATAGTGAAGTCAAGTTGTAAATACCATCATGTAAGTGCCAGGACTGTACGTAATGAAGTCAGGTTGTACCTATCTTCAAGTAAGTGTAAATAATGCATTCACAGTGAGAAAGACACGCAAATTGTGATAGATGCTGAAGTACCGGTAATAAGTAATCAGAAAAATGTACTGAACATTGCTATACCTTCCCAGCATAAATACCTGAGTATATCTTACATAAAAAATGGCTTTCTCATGTACATGGTGAGCGTGAGAGAGCAGCTATACCTGTACACGAGTATGCAGGACTCAACAAAACTGATTTCTGAGCCTCGGTGAGCATTTTAATGGCGAAATTCGTTTTTTCCACATCAAAATCTATCATTTTAGCCCCCCCCCAAAAAAAAGGTCGAAAAATGGCCGGCACTGGGGTGACCCATAGGGCTAAAAATAGCCAGCACGCGGTGGGTTAATGACCTCATCCCACGGCTTTTTTGGTCTACTCCTTGCAACCCCACCCGCGGTATCAGCGCTTCTCACTTTCTGCGCCCAATTATCATCCCCCATCCTCTCCACGTGCCCAAACCACCTCAATTTACCTCTCCTCATCACAACACCAATACACTGTAGTCCCATCCTACCTCTCAACTCTTCCATTGTAAATACAATAAAGTACTGTAATGATACAATACAGTACTGTACAGTACTTTAATACAGTGCTGATTGGCTACCTTTTACGAGCTGGTTGATACACCTCAATGACAGATATTGCACAGAACCGCTGTTTACGTCCCGTTTTTGCACTGGATATTGCATAATTTTGCCAGATATTGCAATAATGGGTAATTGAGAGTTTACTGTACATTATAGCCATAGCCAGATGCCGTGATTCCAGGAGCCATCCACGAACAAAGAGCCTCCATGTCACCCTGTCCTCATTTTACATATTCTTCATTCTGTTTATTAATTCAGTCTAAGCACTTTTTTTTTTTTTTTTTTTTTTTAATGCTGGATTATATTATGCCTGTGGGTGAATTCTACATTCTAGGGGCTTGAATGATGGGGGAATGGGAATAAGTGTGTAGCCTATTTAGTTTGGCATACTGTTGATAGTTCTCCCTCTATCAGGTTTTTTCTTCCTCTCTGGACCATACCTCACCCTATCCTTGTATCGGAGGTCAGGATGATGATGATGATGATGATTTATTCCCCTTTGGAGAGATTTGCATTCATAAAGGCTTTCAGTACAAAAAGTTTTCCTTTTGATGTATGATTCATTTACCCCTTCAATAACTTATCCAGTTTCTGCAAGTGTTCAACCAATATTTACCTTGTATATGAAATGGCTGTTTCATCCAAGTGCATTTCTACTCTTTAAACATTGACTTTTCTCTCCGCTTTCTGCAGGTTTGTGTATGACCTTTACCTTCAGCATGTGGAATGCCCACCGATCAACCCCAAACGACATGAAAAGCTCACCTTCCTCAAACCCTCGGATGAGTTCAAGAAGCTGCTGCTACAAGGTGGAGGGGTGAGTGGAGGGAGGGAGAGGGGAGGGGGAAGAACTGGAAGAAGAGAAATGAGAAAATGAAGAAAATTTCTGGAAAATACAAGTATCATTGAGTGAGGGAGGGGTCAAGATGAGAGAATTAAGGTAGAAGGAATAGTAAGAAATATAAGACAAAAATACAAGAAGGAAAAACTTAGTAGATGGAGAGAGCAGTAGGTAAAGGTGGGGGAAAGTGAAAGAGTACAGTAAGAAAAGGTTAAGAGAGAGAATGTGAGTAGAAATAAGGACAGACAGGTAGGGAAAACAAAAGTAGTGAGGAAGAGAAATGAGAATATAAGGTAGAGAGATGAGAGGAAGATGGAAATATGAGGTGGAGAGTAGCTTATGTCTATCACAGCAGGTGGTTGTGATGGGACAGGACGAGAGTGGTGTAGGGGACAAGGTGGCGGTGTCTCGGCCCTCCAGCGGGGCCAAGATCAAGCCCCACGGTGCCCCACCCCGCCCTGATGACCCCACCAAGAAGCACAAACACCAGCCTGCCAAGGTAAGATGTGAGAGAAATTTAAGTACATGAAAGTGACACAAGTGTAAGAGACAGATATATTGTGGATTTGAGGCTTGGTTATTTCTTTAGACTTATTTTTTGAAACTAGACTACGATGTGACCCTCACTTTTCCCTGCTACAGAGACAATGCATTGCCACCACAGCCACTCAAAACCTTCCAGCCAAACAGCATCCTTCATTAATTTTTCTAAGACATTCACCCCACAGAAACTACCTTATCCACAGAGACACAAATCCACCAAGCCAGAGTATGATATGGTCATCACCCTTCCCTGCTTCTGTAACAACACAAAACACAACTCACAAAAAATCCACTACGCCTATGCACCACACTCACAACACAGACAGTCCTCCACAAGACATCTCCGGGACTGGCCATTTGAAGCTGCCAGTTAACTGCAGTCTGCTGGGTTCATGTCAACATAAACCTGGGATAACAACAGGAACATTTTAACCTATTCAGTCCTCCAACCTTGTATAGCTGATTTTACACAGCTATGCATCCTTTCCATAAAAATGATTGTGACTAGTATCATGTTCTAGTGTCTATGTATTGTTACAACTTTGCAACTCAAACAAGTACATCAATCACAGTCTGTATTCTCTCCACATACATTAAGAACTTCCCAATTGCAATGTTTACTGAAGTTCCCCCCTCCAGGAGCCAAAAGCCAAGGCAGAATCCAAGGTATCCGACCAGTTCTCTGCACTGTTTGGTGAACCAATCAAGAAGGGTGGAGAGCAGAAGAAAACTAGTAAGGAGAAGCAGGTGAAAGAGAAAGAGAAGAAAGAAGGGGGAGAGAAAACACAGGAGAAACATAAGGAAAAAGTTACTGCTCCAGCTGCCTCTTCTACAGCTCCCACTTCCACTTCCTCCTCCAAGAGTATCGGGGATAAGAAGGCGAAGGAGAAAAGCAGGAGTGAGAAGTCATCTTCCTCCACCTCCTCTGCTCTTCCTCCATCAAGTGAGAACAAGGAAGAGAAGAGGGACAAATCGAAAGACAAGGGACACAAGGAAAAGCACAAGAAGGATAAGGACAGGGACCGTGAAAAGCACCGGAAGGAGAGCAAGGAGAAGGAGAAGGAGGGGAAGAAACACCAGAGGGAGAAGGAGGGAACTGGAGGAGGGGGAGGGGGAGGGACTGGAGGAGCAAATAGTAGTAGTAATAGTAGTAGTACCAGTAGTAGTAAGAGACCCAATCCCCCACCTCCTCCTCCACCACCCCCACCCTCCCTTCCCCCTCCCGCCGCATCCCCAGCCACAAGCATAAAATCAGACCCAGGGGGCAAACGGAGGAAGGAAGGGGAGGGTTCAGGGTCAGCCGAGGGGGCTCCAAAAGCTTTAGACAAGCCCCCAGATGAAACAAAGGAGAAAAAGAAGAAAGAGAAGAAAAAGGATAAAAAGGAAAAGAGGAGGGAAAAAGAGGAAACAGAGAAACAGCCAGAGAAACCCAAACCCGAGCCGCCCCCAAAGATGCCTGCCCCAGCAGCCCCACGGGAGGAACGCCCCCCACCCCCAGTCAAGCCAGAGGAGCGGGATGGGGCAAGGGAGCGAGGCAAAGGGGCAAAGAAGCCAGGGAAGGAGAGCTTGGCAAAACAGGAACCCCCCCCACCACCACCACCACCACAACCCCAGGTCAAAAAGGTCAAAGAAAAGCCCCCAGCCCCACCACCACCTGCTCCGCCCAAGGCCCCTTCAAGGTCCCGCTCATCCTCAAAGTCATCCTCGCACAGCCCCTCACCCTCACCTTCACCATCACCCTCCAGGTCCCCCTCCCCAGCTCACTCTAGGTCCTCGAGTAGGTCCCACAGCCCAAGGTCACCCTCGCATTCAAGGTCAAGGTCTAGGTCTCACTCCAGGTCGAGGTCCAGGTCCAGGTCCAGATCCCAGTCCAGGTCTCGTTCCCCTGCCCGATCGAGGTCAAGATCGAGGTCCAGATCAAGATCAAGATCAAGGTCACACTCAAGATCGCGGTCCAGATCAAGGTCACGGTCCAGCTGTGGATCAGGGAGGTCCAGTTCCCGGTCCACCAGGTCACCTTCAAAATCCCGCTCCCCCTCAAAATCCCCGTCACCCTCCAGGTCACCCTCCAGGTCGAGCCGATCTCGGTCGTCCTCACCTGCCCCATCCCTCTCTCGGTCTCGCTCCCCTTCATGCTCCCCTACACACTCAGTCACCTCATCCTCCAGTGGAAGTGGATGTGAGACTCGTCCAACCCCTGCCCCAACGCAGGCTCGCCCCGCCACAAACCAGGACTCCCGGGGCTCTGACCACCCCCTGAGCATCATGATGAGGGACATAAGCAACTCCTCTAGTGAGAGTGAGGAGCAGGGTGGAACAGGGGAGACAAAAGCACCAACTAAGGCCACACTGTCACGTTCCCTTCCGGATTCTGTCCCACGTTCTACCAAGGAACCTCTTTCATCAAGTGAAGATGATGATGATAAGGAGATTCCAGCCCCACGGAGTTCTGCAGGGGTGAAGAAGGAACCGCCAGTACGCAAACATCGTGAGCGGAAGAAGCGCAAGCAACCGCAGTCCCCACAAACCACAACCCCATCAACCACCCCAGCAAATACCACTACAACGAACAACACCACAAATGCAAACAAGGATGCACCACTTAAAACGCCGAAGCAGGAGATCAAGCAGGAGAAACCAGACGACCCCAGTTCCCGGTTCACGCCAGAGTACCTTCAGGAACTGGTTGAGTTGCAGCACAAGATAATGACCACGGTAGATCGGCAGCAGATACAGCAGGTGGTGGATATCATAGCCGAACACAGCAGCTTTCAACTCACACAGGCGCATTTCAACTTTGACCTGTGTGCACTCGACGCCCAGGTGGTGAAGCAGCTCCAGGGATGTTTCTCATAGGGGGCAATGGGAGGCTGTGGCCTGTTTTCTCACTAGTTAAAGAGGCTTCCTAGCACCTTTTCCTCGAAAGTTTATTTTTGGCATTTCTACGGTACATTCCCTCTCTCAGGCTCATATGACTTGCTGTCAGCTGATTATGATCCTCTGCCATAAGCTGGATTATAAAAAACAAACTGTCCCAAATGTGAAGGGGCTATTCTCTTGTGTGCTGTTCAAACAGTCTATGGTGATATTAAAAGAATCCCAATACAAGTGAAAACTGAGCATAATAGGGAAAACAAAATGGTTAAGGAAGATGTGCAGGCAAGTCTCTTAAGCTCATGAGAACACAACCTAAGTTTTATTTTTATTAAAGAAAAACTTTCAATGGGGAGCATTTGTATTTATTTTGAAGTTGCTTACTTACAAACTGAGTGACTCTTGTACAGTGGTTTTTAACGAGCATAATTGAAATCAGTACGGTAACTGTGCAGTCATGATTAAAAGTTCCCAACTAAATGTGGTGACTGAAAGTGTTGTGTGAAATAATTTTATGTAATGGCAAGCATGCAATAAAGGAGTATGAGAGGGGAGGAAACTGATATTTGGGATGAAGTGACAAATGTGTAAGTTGCTGCATGAAATATTTTTATGTGATGGCAATGTAAGTTCACAACAGAAGCGCTTGAGAGGGATGGAAGGAAGCTCTGGGGATGGATGAGGAATATGAAAGTTGTTATAAAATGTTTGTAATGGCAATATGAAGCACACAACAGTTAGAGATGTAAGGTTACTCCAATCTTTGGTTAGGAATACAAAATATGGAAAGTGTTTCATGAAATATTTTTATCTGGTTGCAGTATGAAGCACACAACAGGGTATGAAAATGGACATTGTTCAGGATTGAGTGAAAAATATGGAAGATGTTAAGTGAATTATAAGGTGATACCAGTATAAAGCACATAGCAAAAGAGTATTAGAAGGAAGGATACTCTTTGATGATCTGTGAGGAACGAGAAATATGGAAGGCACTACATGGTATATGTAATGAGAAAAAGAAAAAATAACAAAATGAGCATAATATTCATGAAGGAATGATAAATATGGAAGATGTTCTGCAATACTTCTGTGATGGAAATATGACGCAAAAAGCAAAGCGGTATGAAAATGAAGGAAACCACGAATGACAAAGATGGAAGGCAAGACACAATGCTGGCAAGAAACTGTTGATGAATTTTTGGTTGTGATTGTGCATGTTTTATATATATATCCAGTGTATGACAGTGTGATGTACTGTAAATGTTATTGATGGATTATGAACAAAGATTTTTTGGGAAAAGGTGTGTGTGTGTGTGTGTGTGTGTGTGTGTGTGTGTGCGTGCGTGCGTGCTTGTTCATGGAATGTGCACATGTGGGAGTGTGGTAATTTACACTGATAATGTCAGGGGGAAAAGAATAATAACTGAATCATAGAAGGTGCACTTGAATAAACTGGTGTTTTGTATTGGTAAGAAAAAACTTTTATGGTGACAAAGGAAGATGTACGTAAAAAGTATCAAGTGTAGAGATTTGTACTGATAAGATCTGATGGCAGGAGAGTAGAATGTTGATTGCAATATGTGGTGACAATATAGATAATAAGACAGTGGGGTTATTAACTGGTTTAGTTATACCGTTAAACTCTTTAGTATGTTAGTCTTGTATGTCAATTTTGTTCCCACTAGATGATTTTATTCAGCGCTGAAGGGGTGAGAAGTGATCCCCTTCATTGTGAAATTTCTCCAAAGCTGAATAAAATTATGCAGTGAGTATGAGAATGAAAGTAAAGGCTGTCACACTAAAGACGTTATGTACTGCTGTTTGGTTGTGACGAGCCACACGGAACAGTGAAAGGGTTTTAGAAAATTGGGCGAGAAATACAGTGGTACAGTGATCCCTCATTTTTCACGGGTTTTAGTAAATAAATGTTAACAGTGAAAATCTCCAAATAATGAAAACTCATCCAAAGGACCCCACCAGCCTTAATTTAACTATACGATTACCTTTGTAGCTAATGCCACCAACCATCACCAGACATTTGAATTGTCTTGTTTAAAGTATATTTTCAGATGATTTAACAACCATGGGGTCAGGAGGTCTGGATGGTGGTGGTGATAATGATCTCATATTACATCTTAAAGTAGTTTATTTTATGATGGTTTACTCATCTGTGAATAACCAGAACTGGTAAAGTCAAAACAGCGAAAAACGAGGGACGACTGAAATGATTAGTGTGGTGGCAAGTGTTTTGAACTAAATTAAAATTGTTGTACAAATTGGAAACTCTATGCCAATGAAAGTGTGGAATTTTGCATGGCTTGGAATTGGAGAATGTATCTTGTACAAGTAATGCTGTGTACAGGTATGATTTTTTTTTCTGTTATTTAAATATATTGTAAGTTTTATGGAAAATGAAGGGTCCCTGCGAGTGGTTCAGACTTAATGCAGCCTTACCAATCAGTCCTTCATCATAATTCTGTCAGTACAAGGGTTCTTGTAAATTCAGTACTCCTTAATTCAGTAAAGTTGCAAGAGAAAAAAAATGGAAAAAATCACAGCTAGTGGGCGTCAAGCAGCATGCTGGAGCCTTTATATGTGACATGAAACACACAGAAGAGGCTACCAGAGATCTAACCTTTTTCATCTTAGGGGTGTGAGTCTTCCAAGCTGAAAAACAATTAACTGGCAGTTCTAAGAATGAAATAATAATCACATCACACAGTGATGGTTTGTTTACTTTAGTGGGAGGACTTGCAGACTATTAAAAAAAAAAAAAATCTTCCCTAAATAGTCTGGTGATATCAGGGATGAAAGAGAAAGACACCAACCTACTGATGGGGTGAGTGAAGGTCTGAGTGTGTTGGGCTCAGTGGTTTGTCAATCTTAAGGTAGCTAATTCACTTTTTAATCAATTTATTTTACTCTACTACTCAAAACCAGGAAAGCCAAACTAACCCTTAAAAATTCAGTGTGACAGTCCACTTTGTCATGTGTGAATCATGAGGGCTGTATTCTTGAAGGCTTTGGAGGCATCTTGGCACTTCTATAATTCCTATTCTTTTGCATTTGATATCATAGCACTGTATTTTGTAATATTTGCATAGTACTGAGGAATAATAATATAAAAGAGAATATCAACCCACCTTAAAGTGGGGATAAGAGTTTGGAAAATAATAATCGTACTGAGGAATAGGCCAATATAAAAAAGAATAACATCTGTAAGTGGAGATAAAGGTCTGGATACTGATATTAACCCCTTTATCCTAATGGATTATATCAGTGCCACCACATAAGCAAAAAACAAGGCATTCATCTCAGCATCCAACAAGCCAAGTACAGAAATAACAATATACTCTTCACATTAACTTGATCTAGATTTTCATTCTTTTGCAGCATATTTCACATGGCTTCAAGACAGAAAGTGTTATGACTCAATGTCCTCTGCACAGCACTTCTTCAAGACTAGGATCATACTTTAGTGTTAATCTACAGTTACTGTACAACCCAGCAGAGAACAATTTTAGTCCAAGTTAGAGTAAAATGGGCAAAGTATGGAAGGGGTGCTACAGAGCCTGCTAAATAATACAGCCCTGTGTGTCTGTGCTTCACGACCAAATTTTTGCTCACTGATAGTGGTCTCCCCCCCCCTCCCTTTTTTTGTACATTAGCCAGAGTGTATGTGTTTGTGTGTGTATTTGTTTTTGGGCAGGTATGTGTGTATGAGTTTTAAGTACTTATGTGTATGAATGTATGTGTATCTGCATGCATGTATATACTGTATTTCTATTTGTGAAGGTTCTACTGTATATACATATGCATCTTGAGCATTTATGTCCTTGCCTGCATGTGTACGGTATATTGTATATGAATGTGTGTATGATTGTCTTGCCCATTTCATTGGTATGCTGTTGATAGCTGTCCCACTTTTGTTTTTTCGCCTTCCTATCTCACCTCATCTTTTAGTGGGAAAAGGGTCAGGATGATGAAGACGAGGATGTGGATTTTGTATGTACATTTGCGTTTGTTGTTTCAGTAGTGGATCCAAGAATGTTTTTGAGATGTTGCCCATGTGACTCACTTCAACACTCCCTTTCTCTCACCCAACTAATGTAACATCTCATAGTTAAATTTATTTCTATACAGATGAGCCGAGAATAAGAAAGTGCGAATATGGGTGTGAGTTTGTCAGTCAAGGATCAGCTATATCATATATATATATGTGTGTGAAATAAACATAATAGCAAGGAAAATATGCAATCTGTAAATGTAAAGAGCACTAATCTCATTGTGGAAAACAGCAATATTGTCCCCCATGGTTTTATGTGTGCTTGTATGTGTTTGTGTCCGTATGATCCAATAAACAGAAAGCTCAATGATTATACTGTACAAGGTGATCATGTGTATATATGTGAGTTTTTGAAGCAACAGGTTAAGGAGCTGAGCCAATATAAAACTTAAATCTGGTAAAATTGTGAAGGCATATTCTCCTTGTACTTTAAATGTTATGTAGCTTCTCTCCTGTACGGTATTTTAGGATGCTTTACGCACCCACAGAAAAAACGAGATAATAAGTCGGCAGAGTTGGGTATCACAAAAGATCAGGGCTTACTGTATAATTGGAGAGGGCAAGAGTCACAATATTTTATAACCCACCCCTGATTTAAAGTGAGCAAAATCAGGACTGCCTCATTAGTTGAGGGGTGGAAAAGGGAGGGGAGGGGGGACAACTGTACAAAAATTTAATCTGGAGGTTGAGTTTGTGGCTAAAAAAATAAAAAATAAAAAAATATACAAAAACCATACTAAAAATAATATAAATTGCTCAGGTGCGACTGATGTTAAATTATCTAGTTTGCATAATAATTAGAATTAGAAACCTATGGTACCTGTTTTTATATGAAAAAGTTCAAAGCATGACTTACAATTGGCATTATATATAAGGAGTTTTTGCTGGACATCAAAAATTGTTGAAATGCACTGAAAGATCAAAACTGTGTGGATGAATATGGTAACGTTTATTTTGTGAAAGTGAGAAGGTTGTGTGGTGAGTGCGAGGCAATGGTTGATGTACCAGAGCGGGTTTCCTTATTAATTTAAGGTTAGGATAGGGGGATCTGATGGCTGATGATTTCACTTAACTCCTTCACTATGAGAGGCTGTCACTAAGTTGGCAAGGGACTGTATTTTCACCAGTCTGTAACATCACTTCCATGGTAATTATTTTGCAAACCACACTTTACTGCTCTCATGCACCTATACTGTTTGTCTTTTCAGTAAAACATAAGCCTTCATAACCTACCAGAGAATAGTAAGATGTAATATGTCAGGATGTTTCTACCCCACACCCTGCCTTAGGGTGGGAAAGGAGATCTGGATGATGATGATGATGATGATGATGATGATGAAGTAATATGCAATGATGCCAAAGAGTCTGCTTAATTGACAAGAAATTCAATGAAAAGACAGCAGCAGAATGAAATAATAAATAAACATCATCATCATCCGAACCTCCTTTCCCACCCTAGGGCAAGGTGAGGAAATAAATAAACAAATAAGTAAATGCATAAATAACATTGTGTTGAAGGGGCTAATAGAGAAACAGGCTTCCCTTATGCATGGTAAAGCTGCATGTGACAGTAAGAAAAATACCACAGACAACATACTGAAGGAATTAACTGAGTCTGTCAGTTAATAAAAATAGTGTCTTAAAGTTTCACTTAATTTTGGTAGCTCTATGAACTTACCATGGGGTCATTAACTCTCAGCCAGAGAACATTATTATTTTATTCCTGTTTCTGACTTTTTTTTAAGCAGGGTAAAGGATAATCTAGACTATTCAAAATGTTCTGGTTTAAAAGGTCCCTCTTACTGTTATCTGGTAGTAGCAAGAATACTGTGGAAAAGACATAACTACCTGAAAGGGGCTAATGACCCAGATGAACCCCACCTTTTATGCCTGCTTCCAGTCTGACTTCCATATAGTAAAATGGTAATGGTTGACAGCCAATCCCATTCTGGCCCCCCTTCGAGGTGTAGGGGCTTGAGGTGATGGTATATGCTACTGCTTTTACTCTTATCTTGGCCTAAAATTGCCATCTCTCCATTGTAAACACTGAGTTGTAGAAAGACATTAGTAATAAATATAGTGTTTGTCAGGAAGAAGTGCTGTTCAAAGAATGTAGAGCTGTGGCCTAAAATTGTCATCTTTCCATCTTAATACTGAACTGTAGAAAGATATTAACAGTGAAATATGATGTTTGTCATAAAGAAGTGATGTGCAGAGAAAGTAGAGCTGTGGCATTATTTTTCTGGCACCGAGCTGTATTAAATAAGCTGCAAAAGGATGGAAATTTGGGCCAAGTTAATTTAAAAGAACTACAATACAGGCCTTGCATTTTTTCTTTCTGTCTCTTTAATGTAAAGCCACCAAGGGAAGTAGGCTCATCATCTATCCACATATATATTGAAATATGATCGCCTAACCTCAACCCTACGACTTGAAGGGCACAAAATGAGACTGGCAGGTTAGCAATTTTATTTTACTCATAAGGTTCTTACAGTGAATGGGGATTGGCTGTGTTTTTAGAAGATATGGCATAATTTTTTGATGATTGCAAATGCCACACTACTGTATTTTTGTGGACTTTAGACATATTGACTATTTTTAACTTTTCAGCCAGAGGACAGCTTTTATATTCTTTCTACCTCCACACAGTTTATATTTGACTCAAGGCATTCATGAAGGCCACATTTAACCTCTCCAGCTCATAAACTCTCTCATAAGCAGAAGAAAATCATCAGGAAAAACAAAATTAAAAAGTTGTATTTAATCGGTTCAGTTTTAAAAGTCTAGCTGAGCAAAATCATGAGACTGTAAGAATAGAATTAAAATGTCCTCAGGCTGAATAGGTTGTGCTAATGAAAGCATATGCTGTATTCCTGTTGTGAACGTGCTTGTTGAATATTCACTTTCTGGAAAGTAATTTATCATGTTGATTGTTTGTATGGAAGACATGAGTGAAACTAACAGTAGACTTTGATGAATTAGTTGTATGTATGGTAAGCCTCGTTATAAGCCATATTTTTATTATGTTCCTATATTATAGCTGCATTTCTTGACATTCTTGTGCTGCCAAATCCTGGTAAGGCACAGAAAAATATTATATTAATCTTTTCTTGCTACCTACAAAGTTGATTTTCTGGCTTCCCTCCCAATTCACAGCGCCACGTGAAACTAACTGCAGGTAACCTTTAAGAAATAATTAATAAATAATATTAATAGTAATGATATTTTGGAACATATCCTGTACTTACAACGAGGTTTGCCTGCTTTTGAGAGTGCAGCATGATCTGAACAAACACTGATTTGGATTTTTTTTTTTTTTTTCTTAATTCAAAATCATGTGAATCTCAAAAATGTTACCCTATAGGACCTGAGAGCTACTTACAAGAGTGCAAGATTGTTTATCGAGTTATTGTACATATGTAAAATAGTTATAAGAAGAGGCAGTCCACACTAAGGGTTGCATTCTAATCAACCCAGGAGGTTTTCTAATATTTTCCCATCCATCCATCCATCCATCCATCATCCAATCCTGTGCCGTCCCATGAGGAGCGTAGGAGCCCAGGGCCAGGCAAGTTGGTCCTGACATTTAAGATGAGAGTGACCTCAGTTTTTTTAAGTGTCTAACTTGGGTATAGACTTGACTGAACATTTCCTGAGGCCCAGCAGTCTTCCTACATGCTTCAGACCTTCATATGTCGCCAATTCTGCACTAATACCCACTGTCCATTTTGAAGACATGCTAGAGCTGTCTCAGGTCAGAACTGATGGAATGGTATTAACAGGGGAGTATTTATGGCATAGTAGGTCTTGTGGAAGATTAGTAAAATTCTCTTTCTCTCTCTCCATATGTCAAAAATAAACTGATATGGAAGATATTGGAATCCCTCCTAAAATCCCTTTAAAATAAAACCCTTAAATCCTGTGTGGCTCCCTCACATATTGTTATTATTGTTATTATAATTCAGTGCCACATTTTTCTTGTTCTACAGACTAGGGATCGTATTTGGGTGGCATAGAAGGCACACAGCATCTCATCTCTAGTGGTTTAGTTTGCTTAGTACATTTTAATATTCGTTTGTATTTATGTGAGGTGGTGGGATGGAGTGGAGGTATATGAGCTGGAGGGATGGGATGGAAAGACATATTAAGTGGAGGGATGGGGTGGAGATATATATATGAAGTGGAGGGATGGGATGGAGAGATATTTGAAGTGGAGGGATGGGATGGAGAGAGATAGGAAGTAGAGGGACTGGGTGGAGATATGTGAAGTGGAGAGATGGGATGGAGAGATGTATTAAGTGGAGGGATGGGGTGGAGATATGTGAAGTGGAGGGATGGGGTGGAGAGAAACATAAGAGAAGGGGGTGCGAGTTGGAGAGAGGGCAGTTTGATGACAGAGGGCAGGATGACATGAAAGCAATTTGTATGTAACCATCCCATACGGCATGAAGGCATCAGGATCTAGATAGACGGATGTTCTTCACTGCTAACATACAAGAGGATATTCAGATGTTCAGAAAAAATCACTAAGAAGAATGTGCTAAGAAGTCTCCCATGCCACTAAAAATACGACTCTTGTAACATAACTGAAGCCAATTTTGTCCTGTTTACTTTACTTTTTATATTTTGTGCATAATACTGTAAATATGTGTGTGTGTGTGTGTATATGTGTATGTGTGTGTGTGTGTGTGTGTGTGTGTGTGTGTGTGTGTGTGTGCACATTGTGTGCATGCATGTGTTTATGCATCTGGCTGTGCACCTCCCATGTGCACCTCTATGCGAGGAATTAAAGTGTATTTTCGCAGTACTGATTGTTTAAATAACCCTTTTTAGTAACTATGATGGGGGGGGGGGGAAGAGGTGGAATGATGATGATAAGTGACAAGCTGCTGCTGCTGATGACAATGATGATGATGGCGGTGGAGATAATGATGATATGCAACAAGTTGCATCTTTGGACTAAACAGGTCAAACTCTACTTTCTTTCTTTGAATACTCTTGGACAATAGTGAGAGTTGGCAAGGAAAAAATTAGTTGTGCTAATGACAATCCATTTTTTTCCCCAACCATACCCTGCAAGGCACTCAACACAAGCTCCCATTTTAAGTCTATGAACCTGAATTTCTCTATACCTCAGATGGCACGCAAGTCAAAAATCTACAGGAAAGGTAAGTTTCCACGTGATTACTAAAATACATAATTTTACAGATTTTCTGTTCAGTGCAGGAAATGCTTTACCTTGCCTCTTGGTGCCTATTCAAGAGTTTCCTTAATAATACTACATCAAAACTCAAAATCTGCATTACCAAGATAATACATGTAGGTAAATGCCAAGGTAAATGTAACTCACTAGCCACTACACCCTCACTGTAATGGGTCACAGCCAAAACAAAATAGAACTCAAAAGCAAGCCACTATGCCCTCACTAGAATGCAGCCCCCAACACAATACACCAACTTCACGCACTTCACTTTCACAAAACAGGTACAGCAATCCATCAACATAACCCCAACAAAAGTTTTCTGGAAGGGCCCAGCTGAAGCAATCAGTTTCTTGCAGTCAACTGACCCAGATAAGTTTAGGTCACAACAACAACAACATTAATAATAACAGGACCACACAAGAAGAAAAATACCTTATGTTTTTAGAAAGTCCAGTGAAGTGGTGACTGGTACCAAAACTTCCCATACACAGTTACAGTCACATAAATATAACCAAAGTTATTTTATACACCGCTGATCCTAATCCCTCTTACCATTCTTATAGACCATACTCTTATAAGCACAGGCATCTACATAGCACCTTGTGAGAGGGTATAATTTGCAGGCTAATCTTTCTCATTCACAAAAATTAAAACTACTACATTAAGATCCTAAATATCTAATAATTGTGCTTTATTTACTGTAGTGCACATTCTTTAACCTGACAAATATCCCTAACCCCTTCCAGCTCATTTGATGACCAAGTGTAATCACTGGCGAGTTTATTTTCAAATTGTGATCAAGGAGGCTCATTCCTACCCAAAAACTGCAACTCATAAACTTTCAAGAAACCTCAACTTAATATTAAAGTTGTGGGAGTGGTCCAGTTTAATATCATTCAGCAATATTAATAAAGTTAAGTAATAAAATGGAGCAACACCTACCACTCAATACATTCATCATAAAATTGACATCACACTTACCTCTATCATAACTCCTGCGCTGGGGTAGATCATGGCAGTATTCTATGGAACTGGAGGCTTAACCAAACATCAAAATCCACTAACAATTCCTGGAAAGTGTTGGAAAAAGAGAGTAGTGCAAAATTCTATACTATTTTTACTCAATTGGCCTAAAATTACCACCTATCCTTCTAGAATACTGAGTTGTGACAACAGATTAATACTAGAATATGGTACTAATTACAAAGAAGTGCTGTGGAAAGGGTGTAGAGTTGTGCTATTAACTTATTCTGCCACTGGACTACATGAAATATGCTGCAAAAGGACAAAAATTTGGGCCAGGTTAAGGTGAAAAGAATATAGAAACAGTGTTAAGTTTTTCAATGCGGTTGAAGCTTCAGTAAGTGCCAAAATAAGCCAGAAGTTCCTGGAATGTGTTGAGAAAAAAGGAAATCTGTCATGAGGAATAGTGTAAGGGTTCTAATTACCAAGCTCATTAAAAAAAAAAAAAAAAAAAAAAAATCAAATGAACAGTGCATGACTTTCACCTTCTCTTGGCCCAGATTTTTGTTCTTTTGTACCTTATTTCACACAGTAGCAGAAAAAGACATTGCTATGGCTCTATATCCTTTAACAAAGCACTTTTTTCTGACTTGCGACATATACTAGTGTACCTTATATTGTTACATCTCCGGATTCAAGATGGAGAGATGACAATTTTAGGCCAAGTTAAGAGAAAAAAGAAAAGTACAGTAATCAAGCCCGTAGCCACACATCACTCATGGCAACACTGTATAGTCTAATCTCTATTCAAAGTTTAGGCTACATGCTGGCAAAAGACACCTTAAGTGAAACAAGGACAAGTTCAGCAAGCAGGCTAATGGGTTATGTTCAGCTTACCCTTGGCTTTTAATTAAAAGGCTGGTTCGAATCCTTGTTTTAACGGCCATGCCACATTGAGTACACCGCTTCCCGTCCGATCAGCGAAGTTAAGCAACGTTGGGTCTGGTTAGTGCTTGGATGGGTGACCGCCTGGGAACACCAGATGCTGTTGGCATCCCTACGTGTCAAGTGGGGTTGGTGGAGGATTAGTGCCCCTCCCTGTAAAACAATTAACTCTAAGCCCTTGACCACCCCGTTTGGGATACATGGCGTCTGGCAATGGAAGCATATTGAAAAGCTTAGAGGCATCCTTCCAGTTCATTACTGTTGGGTCAAAAGCATAATAAAAACTAATTTCTGGCAAAAGAGAAAAATATAAATAAAATGAAAAGAAGCTCTATAATGAATTACAAGTAAATGTCTAGGTTATCACAAGTAAAATTCTATGATATGTGCAGGCCATAATGTTGCTAAAGTGAACTGTGAGGCAGTCTTTAGCAAGACATACATGTACTTCTGATTCATGATTCAGGGGTTCAAACATGCACACACACACACACACACACACACACACACACACACACAACTTCTAATTTCAAAACTATTTTATAATAAATCACAAGCAACTCTAAAGGCAAAATACAACTTAAAGTATAAAAAAAAGTATGACATGCATCTACTTCAAGACTAAAGGATAAAGAGCACAAAAATACACAAATTTCATCTTCACCTCAACTCTAATACTGTGCAAATAACTTTACATGTTAATTCATCTACAACTTACCAATCATGCAACTCCAAAATAATACTTAGTGTATACATTATCAATTCATTAAAAAAAAAAAAAAGATACCCAGGAAAATCAGACACAGTGAAACTATAGTCTTTTATTTGATTTGTCATGTGATTGTAAATGATGACTATTATAGTGATGGTCACACTCAATGTCTATGGGGCTCATACTCTAGGTGGCAAGGGGGACTTCTTAGCATCTCTTCCGGCACATTATACCTTGACCTTGTCTGATATGCTACTTACTGTATACAATTAATTCCTGACAGTTTACATCAATAACATACAGGAATACAGGAGAATATCAGGTGTAATGGTAGGATAAATTATAACAAAGCATTCTCATTTTCATAGCAATACAATTTGCATCAGTAAATAAATTTGGTGCCGGAGAGGAATGCCTTCACGTGGTGGCACTGATACAACTGAGCTGCTCCATCACCTGGGTGTACAAATATCCCTCATCTCCCTCCCTATCCCCCAAAAGGAGGATGGTGCACTGCAAGAGGAGTAACTTCAGCCTGCAGTCCACCAGGGTCAGACTCAGATGGGCCTGGAGCCACAACAATGCCTTAACATTCTCCACTATGTTATTTACTCTGTTTTGTTATCAACATAGTATACATCCATAACATACAGCAGGATAAGGCCCATATTCTTGTCAGATAACCCTTCGGATGCATATAGCATTACATAAATGCCAATCGGTAGACTGCGTTGTACATTCCAGAAGAGCCACATGAAATACTGTGAAATTTTCGGGTCATTTTTTGCACCTACTGCATGCTTATACTTGATGAGTGGGAGGCAAATCGTCAGTGTGGAGTGTAAACTTTGTCTGACTAAAATGTTATGTTTGGTTAGGTATAAGTCGGCCAAAACACATGATGAAAACATGATTTTTTTCAACCGCTATTCCTGCACCACAGACATATGAAATGTTTAGGATTGCTGCAGGCTAGGTGTTAAGGAAGCTCCCTATCACCTTTTCCTAAGCAACTTATTTTGCTTTTTAGACCTTACAGTCCTATTCTGTATCACAAAAATTCTTTAGTACTCTGCATAAATAAGGTAAAAAAAAAAGATATTATCCCACCATATTTAGCGTGATGCTAAAGTGGCAGCAGATGAGAGGTGGGGTAGGCGGCTGACAGAGAATTTTCAACAGAATAAGAAAATGTTTTGGAAGGAGGTGAAAAGGGTGCGAAAGGGAGAGTCTGGGAAGGAAGAACGAGTAAAAGCAGAGGATGGAGGGATGTTAATTGAGATGGATGCAGTAAGGAAGAGATGGGCAGAGTATTTTGAAAGACTGTTAAATGTAGAGGAGGAAAACGTGGCTGAGATTGTGGCAGATAGAAGGGTGCAAGGAATAAATGTGTTGGGAGAGTTGAATGATTCTTTGATCACGAAGGAGGAAGTGGAGAAGGCAGTAAAGGAGATGAAAACAGGGAAAGCTGCAGGTATGGATGGGTGTGCTGTGGAATGCCTGAAGGGTGGTGGAGTGACTATTGTTGACTGGTTAGTAAGATTATTGAATGTGTGCTTTGAGAAAGGTATGGTGCCAATTGACTGGGCAAGTGCTTGTGTGGTCCCGTTGTATAAAGGCAAGGGTGATAAGTATGAATGTACTAGCTTTAGGGGTATAAGTCTGTTGAGTGTTGTAGGTAAAGTGTATGGTAGAGTGTTAATTATGAGAGTTAGAGAGGGTACAGAGGGAGTGATTAGTGATGAGCAGTGTGGCTTTAGGAGAGGGAGGGATGCGTTGATCAGGTGTTTGCTGTGAGACAAGTGTGTGAAAAGTATTTAGCGAAAGG
The DNA here is from genome assembly GCF_032717465.1 of Coenobita brevimanus. Lineage (NCBI taxonomy): Eukaryota > Metazoa > Arthropoda > Malacostraca > Decapoda > Coenobitidae > Coenobita > Coenobita brevimanus. Next base: position 6,145,065 of record NC_137002.1, on the reverse strand, counting down.
CAAGGATGTGTTTTGGGCATTTATGGATTTAGAGAAAGCGTATGATAGAATTGATAGGGAGGCTTTGTGGACTGTTTTAAGATTGTATGGACTTGATGGTAGGTTACTAAAAGGGGTGAAAAGTTTTTATGTAAATAGTAGAGCGTGTGTAAGAGTGGGAAATGCTGTGAGTGATTGGTTTCCCGTGAGAGTGGGGCTGCGACAGGGATGTGTGATGTCGCCTTGGTTGTTTAATATTTACATGGATGGTGTTGTAAGGGAGGTGAATGCAAGAGTTTTAGGTGGTCTGAGTCTGGTAAATGTTGATGGAGGAGAGTGGAATCTGAAGCAACTGCTGTTTGCAGATGATACTGCATTGGTGACTGATTCAGAGGAGAAATTGAGACAGTTGGTAGAGGAGTTTGGAAGGGTGTGTGAAAGGAGGAAATTGAAAGTAAATGAGAATAAAAGTAAAGTGATGAAGTGTACGAGGTTGATAGATGGTAGGGGGATGAATATAGTTTTGAATGGTGAGTTGCTTGAGGAGGTAGATTGTTTTAAATATCTAGGGTCACATGTTGCTGTGGATGGAAGAATAGATGCAGAAGTGAAGTTTAGAATTAATGAAGTAGGAAAGGTGCTGGGAGGAATGAAAAAAGTGTTTAAATGTCGTTCGCTTAGAATGGATGTAAAGAGAAGGCTGTATGAGGGTGTTGTGGTACCGACTGCGTTATATGGGGCTGAAACATGGAATATGGGTGTAGCAGAGAGGAAAAGTTTGAATGTAATGGAGATGAGATGTCTGAGGAGTATGTGTGGAGTGACGCGTATGGATCGAGTGCGAAATGATGAAGTGCGAAGGAGAACTGGAGTTGTTCGGGAGATGGCTGGTAGAGTTGAGCAGAGGGTGTTGCAATGGTTTGGGCATATGGAGAGAATGGATAATGAGCGATTGGTGAAAAAAATAACTAGATCTGATGTGAGAGGTGTAAGACTGAGAGGAAGACCACGAATAGGATGGATGGACAGTGTGAAGAGAGCGCTGGATGTGAGAGGGATGTCTGTTGAGCAAGGAAGAGTGGCTGTGCGTGACAGAAATAAATGGAGAGAAATTGTGAATGAATAAGTGATGACGCAGCCCTGAGGGGATATTCTCCCGCATTTGGTCTGATCAGCTAGTCAGGTCAGGTGCGGGTAAGGGGATGGGTCTGTTATGATGTGGCAGGGGTAAACCAGTTCTGCTGTCGGGCCCTGCTGTGGATGTCACTGCTTGCATTGCGCAGTTGACCCTTGTGCGGTGTGATGCGGTGAGGATCTGTCCGTTCTCCCCTTTGGGGCTAAGATGCGAATGAATGTGTTTGAATGGATGAGTAAATGGAGAGTGAGTCGTCCTGTCTCGGCTACCTCCCTTTCCTTGGGGGAAGCAGCCTAGGTATATAGATAGATAGATATCCAAAAATAAATTGCTAAGGAAGAGGTGCTTGGGAGTCTCCTTACACAACGAGAATACAGGCTGATGTCACTAGATTACACCTTAGCCTGTATTCTTACCTGCTACAGAAACTCCCTAACACCTGTTTCTAAGTTGTTTATTTTGCTTATTAGACCTCACTGCCCTCTTCTGTGATATTTAAATTATTGTAATGTCAACAGATTCTGCACAGATTACTTATAGAAGGGTATTAACCAGCCATATCCAAAATTAAACTGCTAAGGAAAAGCTGCTAGGAAGCTTTCTTAACCAACAAGATTACACGTTCTTAACGTTCTCCTGTATGCTATTTAATCATTTTCTTATCAACAGCTTCCATCAATAATATAAAACATGATTCTAAGTGTAATGTGGAAGTAAATCAATAAAGAAGAGGTGTTAAGAAATTCCAAGCCACTCAAAGTACAAGCCTGGGAGATATGCAAATGTCACTGAAATTCTGTACTAAATGAAGTCAAACTATATCATACAGATCCCTAACCCTAACAAGACAAGAAATAAATAACCTGAGTTTTGAATAATTTTGAAACATAGTGAGGCATGTACCGTACTTTGAAGACTGATATGTCAATTCTCTATTTATATACAACTAGATCACACTGGGAAAAAAAAATAATAAAATAAAAATAAAAAAAGAAAAAGAAACTACAAAGGAGAGGACAAAGAAAGAAAAGGAAAAAGAATAAAATCTTGTCCCCCTCTATGATGTGCAGGGCCCCAAAACTAGGCAGCAGGGAGGTCCAAAAATAGCACTCCACTAGAAACCCCCCTGGCAGCATCATGTGTTGTGGGAATGGCTCAGGCTGCTGATGTGGGGGTGGGGATGGCAGTGGGAGTAGGAAATGAATACATGATGCAGGTTGGATAAATGAATAAATGATGCAGGGTGGACAAATGAATAAATGATGAAGCGTGAAATGAATAATAGATGCAGGGTGAAAAAATGAATAAATGATGCAGGGTGGACAAATGCATAAATGATGCAGGGTGGACAAATGCATAAATGATGCAGGGTGGACAAATGCATAAATGATGCAGGGTGGACAAATGCATAAATGATGCAGGGTGGACAAATGCATAAATGATGCAGGGTGAAATGAATAAATGATGCAGGGTGGATAAATGATAAATGATGCAGGGTGGATAAATGATAAATGATGCAGGGTGGATATATGTTAAATGATGAAGGGTGGATAAATGATAAATCATGCAGGGTGGACAAATGAATAAATGATGCAGGATGGATAATGAATAAATGATGCAGGATGGATAATGAATAAACGATGCAGGATGGATAATGAAATGATGAAGGATGGATAATGAATAAATGATGCAGGGTGGACAAATGAATAAATGATGCTGGGTGGAAGAATGAATACTGTAAATGATGCAGGGTAGATGAGTGAATAAATGATGCAGGGATACTGATAATACTGAGCCTTCCCCACATAATACGAGAAACTGCCTGGTAGAGTGGAAGTGGAACATTATACAGTACATGTGTTTAAGGGCAGATGACCAGCCTACTTCCCATGGCAGGCTTTAGATAATCAAATAGTCTAAATTCCTCTTGGGAAGTAGAACTATGCACTCCAAGAAATGTGTTCTAACCACTTTAATTCCTTCTCCAAACACACACAATTATAGCCCATATTACAACATCTTTCATTTATTTAGTATTTACTCATATAATTATTTATCTATGCTGTTTATTAATTATTTATTTATTTAGTCATTCATTCATTCATTTATGGTATCCGATTTTTTTCCCCCTGCAATTTCCAGACAATTTGACTAAACTGGGAGACTCAAAACCAAAGATCAGGTACAGTCTTCGGTAATCCTTTCACTCAAAAAATAGTCCTTCCTATGCTGAATAAAATCACTGGAAGATAACAAGAATAAAACAAAAATTATATCCTTGAGCTGATGAGGTTAAACGAGGCTACATCATGTCACAAACAACTGGTATGAAGATCCTGCCAAGATACAGGTGTTGTTTTTGTGGGCCCAGGTTCATCTGAAATGTGAACCCAGTGCACTGCAGGTTTAGTTGTCCCTCTGCAGCCCACCAACATCCTGCTAGGGCATAGGATTGTGACTGAGGGGTGTTTGTATACCCAAGCGGTTGAGCCAACCAGACAAATCAGTGCCACCACATGAAGGCAGCCCACTCCAGCACCTGATATACACTACACAATCACAACATCATATACAAAACCATTTTCTTGTGAGTTGTATCTGTTCCCTTAACTAAAATGAAACCAATTTCTTTTATGGTAACAATGAGCCAGTCCCATGCAGCCCTAGGAAAGATAATACAATGCCTCTTTTTCCAACCAAGCTGTCATAAGTGGCATGAGTCATCACTTCCTTTATTAGGCTAAAATCAATTTGTTAAGGTAAATAAACACTAAATATAAAAAAATACATGGTAACATTAATCCTCAGTCCCATGCAACCTTCTAAATGGAAGAAAGATAAAATAATACACTTCTTTTCAACTAATTCTCAATTATCAAAAGTTGTGTGGTTGGTATTCATGTGCACAACTAAAAGAAATTTCTAATGGTAAATTAAGACTATTAATAAAAAAAATACACAGTACTTTCTAAATGGGGAAAATATAATAATAATTCCTTTCTATTCAAACAACTCTCAATTATCAGAAATGATGTGCTTCATATTCATATCCTTAACTGAAATCAAACCAACCTCGCACATGTTTAGCAAGTCCCACACAACCCTCTAAAATATGAAACACGATGCCTCTTTCTTTTTCGATCATACAACCCCAATATTCTATGCACTATGAGTGGATGGTAAAACACATGTTGTCAAATGTATGAAAATGATATGTAATGTTTTTCAGTTGCATTCTAGTTGGCAAAAATTTCTTGGCAACTCCTCTTTAGTAGATTATTTTACTTATCAACTTCCTGAACCCAGTAATAAATATTCTATTTTGTTCTTGCTACCTCCAGACTATTTCATTAAACACTGGCAAGGACTCTTAAAAATGAAAGCTACCCCCTCCAGTTCAAAAACTCCTTGAACTGAATAATATAATCAGAAGGCAAGAATAAAATGATGACATCTGTTGACTTAAAAAACAAGAAAAAAGAAGAAAATAAAAATGGTCACAGCCAATTCCTTATACCAGTAATATCTCTATGTTTGGGTATCAGTACCACCACATGAAGGCACCTATGTCTGAATATCAACACGGATCATACCAAACAGATAACATACAAGAGAATGTGAGTTACTGGACTGTGCAAAACATATCACTGAGGAAGTTGCATCAGTACAGATCCTCCTAATTCAACTAGAATGCAGCCCTATGAGATGAGTGATGAATGATGCTAACCTCGTCTAACACCTACAAACTGGATGGAGATGACTTGTTGCAGACCTACCTAATAATGGTCTGCTTGCCTAATGCTCTACAACACATTTTTAGAGCTATACAAACTGAATTTGGTTCAATGTAGTCTGCTCTGCTACTGTAATTCAAGACATTTAAGGGTAGGTGACCAGCCTAAACCCCTGGTGATAAAAGAAAAAACTACAGCCACCTCTTGGGGATGTGACCCAAACCAGTGTACATAAACCACTATACCAACAGATGTCATCAAATTCCTCATTTTGAAATGATGCCTGTCACTGCTGCAACCGTAGAGAAGGGTCTGTCTATAAAGTATCTTCATTTATGAACTAAATACAGCAGCTAAATGGCTGAAATATTGACTAACGGACTGACTAGGCAACAACATAACACAGAAAGTATGAGGAGTGTTGACTATAGCTCTTTCACCTTAACTTGGCTGACTTTTGTTCTACTGCAACTATTTCATGTGGTTCACTGGCAAAAAAAGACAATATTATGGCTCTACTCCCTTTCTATACTGCTTCTTCACGACTAGCATCATATTCTAGTGTTGATCTATTATTACAACTCAGCATTCAATTAACAGAGATGGTTATTTTACGCAGAGTTAGAGTAAAATGACCGAAGTGACTACAGCAAGTTAACTCTACCCTGACAACGAATCCTAGCCCCTTTCAGTTCAGCTTATGGCCAGGTGTAATCAAAATGGAAGGTAGGTTCAGTTAGTATCTATGACTCACTGAATTTCACGCAACCACAACTCAGTGTTCGAGTTGAGGGAGTGGCACAGTTCTATCAGGTGAAAAACCAAGTACTGTACAGTTATATGGAATAGCTTGGTGGGATGTGGAGGTTGATAGAGATGTGTACTGAATATCACAATTCCTTAATTCCTCCATCCCATTATTTACAGTCATCATTATAAGACAGAAGAGTTTAAATCTGCCTCTGGAAAATTATTATTCTTTTCTGAGTTATCTATGGAAAGTACTGTACAACCCGTTAAATATATTTTTAAAAAATCAATAAAAAATAAAATGCAAAACTATATGAAATGAAAAAAAAAAATGTACCAAAGTTTTCCTAGCCCACAAGAACATAGCCCTCTCAGAAGCACACTCTATCCTTCACCCTTTCAGTATGATGACATCTACAGCATTTACTCTTGATGGTCCTGTAGACAGATGCCTCCTTGTGATGGCATCAACATAACCGGTTGGCTCTAATGTCTGGTTATACAAGTGTCCCTCAACCTACTCCCTATCCCCCAAAAGGTGAATGGTAAAATGCAGCAGAAGAGCAGCTTCAACATGCAGTTTATTGGGTTCATGTTCAGATCAGCCTGGGGTTGCAATGTCTACTACTGCTACTGTCATCACACAACTTAATTCAGCTTGGGAAAGATATTTTGAACAAGAGGAGTTGTAAGCTTCAATGACCCCTTCATTAAGACAGGCCTGTCTATCTATTTATCTATCTATCTTTCATCCAGTAATAATTTGCCCTCTCAGGAGAATAGGGACCCAAAGCAGCTGCCCAGTCTCAACGTTTGAGACAAAGGTGACCAGCTTCTCTCCCTGGCGTGCCATATGCGAGTATATAATTATATTTAATATCATAACTCTTCCAGTCACTTAATATATACATGTAATAACAATGTAACAACCAATCCCATATCACTACCCTCACTACCTTTATTTTAGTGTCAGGGTCTAAGGCTCCTGCAGTCAAGTAATGTATGTACATTTCAGGGTACACAACCAACTTACTCCCATGGCAGAGCAATTACAATGTATCTGCATTAAGCCCTTAAGGTTATATATTCTCTTCTAACGGAAATACCTCATGTGAAAGTTAGAAACTATCATCATCAATTTCTTCTCTATTAGCCTCCTCTGCCTACAAGAATACAACCATGACATTTATATTTAGCATGGATAAAATGCTCAACTTAATTGATATACAGTACACGTCTAACTAGACCAGCCTTTCATAAAATAAGGAGTGACAAGACACAGTGCATACAGCATTCCTCACACATCCTAACAATATACCTCTGAACCCTAAAATTTAAAGAAGAGTTGTATATTTCTGTTTTCCTGTGGACTTAAGAAAGCGAAGAGATCTACTGATACCTTCCATTATGTGAAAACAAGTACTGTACAGTATGGAGAATATTAATCAAGTGCTGCAGCACATCATCACTTGTGAGGATATGTGTTAGGCCAATGAATGGCTATGGGACACGACTCATAAACTTGGAAAGCTCACCTTCATATAGAGTTGAAAGTCTTACTACTGACCTGAATGGTCTGACATGTATATTGATATGCTTGTGTTCAACCCAAGACCAAGCAAAAATGTATCACAAAATCCCACATTAATCCTACTTTAACACACAGTTTGAGTGTAAAATTTTGGCAATAAATTAGGATCTCTCACAATGCCCATCAAAGTTTACAGGTTACAACAGAAACGCTAAGACTAAATGGAAAAGCTGTATGCTCAATTGTAATGATAACAGCCAATTGCACATTACCCTGCTTTAGATGTAGAGGACTAAGAACACCTGATTAGCTTATAGTCAAGAAATATCATCAAACCCGTACGTTTTCATAATAGGCATGTCCCAGTCTGTTCATGAAAGACATCGTACTTCAAATGCCCAATTCGGTGATCATGTGAACAACATAAATACATCAATATAAAACAAGTATTAGACAGAACATCACCCAATACCAACACAAAATCACATGACTTTTCAAACACCAGGAGAGAATGGATAACTGCAACTTTCTTATGGACGTATATAAACCCATCCTGAAAACAGAAGATTCTGTGCACCAATTAAATAGTAAATGATAAGAACTGACAACAAACACACCCCATATACACACAGGCTTATGGAAACCCAGTCTAAAAAAATACAGTAGACTTTATGGACAGGATAAAATTGCCACCTGACAGTTGCTTTCGGTTTGGAATTACTGTAACTTCAAACTGGAGGGGTTAGATATGACCTTTATTAATCCTGTCACCAATAAAGATCCTTCTAATTTTAATCAAAGCTGTCTAAAGCTATGAAGAATAAAATGAAAATGACATCCTCAGAATGAAATGGTTAGGATTTATTTAAAATGAATGATAACTATGGAATAACAAAAGAATGCCCGGAAAGGTTATATGACAAAACATCACACACCTAAACATGACAAGCCTTCCTCAAAAACCAATCAAGTCAAAAGACAAATTGGTAGACTGAGCAAAAACATAAAAGACAGCAATAAACAGGACAATTTAGGAAAGCCAGCAGACCAACAGTCATCTTTGAAACAACACACACATAAATCATGACACAGGCCCTGCTCAAAACATATCTAGCAACCAAATTGCCAGGAAGCGTAAAATAAAAATAAAGTGAATTGCCTAGAAATTGTACACAACGAACAGACTTAAACAAACACCTTCATCAAAGCAAATCTAGTTGCTGAATGTAGTGATGTGATAAAGCAGCTTTAGTAATAATGTAGCTGCAACCTCAAGCTCATACGTTTGTGAATTCAGTGAACTGCAGGCTGACTTTGCCCTCCTCCTGCATTCCACCATCCTCCTTTACAGTGGTTGGGAGGAGACTGAGGGATGTTTGCAAAACTGGGCAGCTCCACCACCTAGTCATATTGGTGCCACCACTTGATGGCATCCCTCTCCAGCACCACACAAAAAAAAAAAATCATACAAAAAAACGAGATTGTCTACAGATGACCAACAGACAAAATAAAACACAAAAGTCTAGAAATGATGATGGCATCCCTCTCCAGCACCACACAAAAAAAAAATCATACAAAAAAACGAGATTGTCTACAGATGACCAAACAGACAAAATAAAACACAAAAGTCTAGAAATGACCAAACACACAAAAATAAAACACAATACCAAGACAATAACACACACCTTGCTCAAAAATAAATCTAGAAACCACCAGTCAAACAAAAATATGGACTGTCTAGAAAATGGACAACAGAACGCATCTGTTATAACCTGACAAAGATCCTTCACCCGTTTCAGCTTGGTTGATGGCTAAGTGTAATCAGACTGGAGGATGGATTTGACTAGTAAGCTAGGAGACTCATTTCTACCACATAATTAAGCTTCACTGAATTTTTTGCAATCACACAACTTAAAACTCTAGCTATGGAAATGACCCAGTTCTTGATTTGACTAGCAACCAAGGAGACACATTTCTACCACTAAACTAGGTTTCACAGAATTCCATGTAATCACACCTTAGTGTTCCAGGTGTAAAATTAGCCCAGCTCTGTCAGGTGGAAACAAACACCAGATGTAAACCCTAAACAATGACACAGGCTTTGGACTTGACTTGATTAGGAGAGATACCGGCATGACCATTCTTAACAAGCCTTCCTATCCTTCGTTTCGGAGACGCATCTTTTGACGGGGAGGACGGGGCAGAGGAGTGCTGGGGCTGGGGTGGGGCGTGGGGCTCCTGGGATGGGGCGGGGAAGGCCAGGCGGTGGGCGAGGATGCGGTAGGTGGCCAGGGCGGGAGAACGCGCACCCTGGGTCCGTCCGTCATCCAGCGCGTCTCGACTTATTCCCCAAGACTCAAGTGTGGAGACCGCCTCAACCTGATTCAGATGTTGTTAGCAGTTATATCTCTACCACATAACTACCACACACACAACTACACATCTGCTGCCTCATCTACACATCTTCTATGATTTCTCACCAGCTAAGACCATAACTACAAATCTTTCTGTCCTCCAGCATAGTAAAGTGTCGAACCCAACTATAAATCTCCAATAATTACATAGAACTACATACCTGCTACATTTTTTGGCTGCTAAGGCTATCAATGAATCACCATCGTCATAATCATTTTTTCCCACTGAAGGACTAAGAGAGGTTGGCTTACAGAACAACAATAATATATAAAACTACATACCTCCTACACCAATCAACTACATAACTGCCACATTATTTTGGCTATGGTTATAATTACCCAGTACATCATCAAAATCATAATCCTACCCTTTTTTCTCACTAAGGATAGAGGTAAGGTAGGATGCAGGAAAAAGAAGAAAGTGTGAAAGTATGACGACTATTTAACAGTCAGGCATACAACACACTACATATGATTGCCCTGTCCCTTTATGCATCTTCTGTTATTCCCTGTGAGCTAAGTATGGAGAATGCTTTGATCTGAGTGGGTGTTGTTGGTGGTTAGGTTACTACAACTCTACTATAATTACAAACTACATACATGCTCTTTAACTATCTACCTGGGCTATAACTGCATACTACTCGCTAGACCAACAGCTAAAAATGCTACACAACTACAAAACTACCACTACTACTGCTGCTGCTACTACTACTACTGCTACTACCACTACTACCATAATCACTGCACTCTCTGTCCCCTAAAACCTCAGCAATTATCAACAGCATGGGAGTCAATCACATGCTATTCACCCTCTTCCTCTAGTTTTCTTTATTTTACTCATCATTCTCTCCATCTCTCTCATTTTCTCTGTATTACCCATTGTTCTCTCTCTCTCTCTCTCACCTCCACTTCATGCTGCGGCTCTGACAGAACAGGGGCCACCAAATGATCCGGCAGGGGCTTCAAGCTACTCAGATCCTTCCCAGCATTCTCTAGGAACGGATGTGAGGCCAATTCTACAGCTGATGGGCGGTCTGAGGGCTGAGGAGCTAGGAGGGATGTGATGAGGGAGGTTGGGATCTGCGTTACATGTTCAGGAATGGTGTATCCGCCCGCTAGGATGTGACGTTTTAGACCTGCCACAGTATTGGCCTGCGTGAGAAAGATGGTGAGTGTTTCAGTTATTGTTCCTCCTTGTCATCATTATTACTGTTTTCATATCATAGTGCCTTGAATGGTTCAACTGGAAGTGCCCATCTAATTCATCCTTTATATTACAGTATAAAATGATTACAATATTATTATTAGCCAGATGCCTCTATGGTATAACTAACTGTTACCACAATGCTAATTCATGAGGCACCTGGAGGTTTTTCCATCATTTAAAACACTGCCAGGGCTAAAGATACTGTTCTACAGCTGAAATTCCTTGAACTGCAGAAATGTATGCTTTGACTCCTAACAAGCTCCAAGGCCCCTTAGGAGTACTCTACTATGGGACTAACTGAGCAGGTAAATTAAAAATAAATAAATAAATAAATAACAAATCTTCCTCATGTTATTTTCCATGAAGAAATAGTGGGTTCCGAGTCTTTTATGGCTGCAAAAATGTGGACATGCAACACCTACCTTGAACGGCATGTCGGCAGTGAGGATAAAGTACAGGAGGACACCCAGGGCCCAGATGTCCACTGCTGGGCCTTGGTATGACTCATCCTGTGGGTCAGAGTTCAAAATTAGATGGGGGAGGAGGGTAGATGATTTGCTGTATGTCTGAGGCCTGTTTTGTCCTATCCTACCCTACCATACCCTGCCCTGCCCTGCCCTATCCTACCCTACCCAGCCCTGTTCTATCCTACCTAATGCAGCTCTGTCTTACACTACCCAGCCCTGCCCTACCTTAACCTAACATCAGTACCATTTACACAACTAATGACCTCAGTTTTCAATGAGACAATATCCTAACATGGTCATGCTCTTTAATGTATATTCAGTACAGTAAATCTACAGTAAAAATAAAATAAAATTCATTTCAGTAATATTTGTATGAGTACTGCACTGCCTCCACCACCTCACCAAGACAAATGGGATGAGGATGAGAGTATTCTATCCAACCATCCATCATCCAATCCCATGTCATCCCATGAGGAGCGTAGGAACCCAGGGCTAGGCAAGTTGGTCCTGACATTTAATATGAGAGTGAATTGAAGATAACTTTGCTAATTCTACCAAATTCTTGCAATCGATTTCAACAGTTATGTGGGATCAGAAATTATCCAAGTCCGTGTGTGTGTGTGTGTGTGTGTGTGTGTGTGTGTGTGTGTGTGTGTGTGTGTGTGTTTTACCCCTACTCACCTTATACAGTTCCGGTGCGGCGTAGGGGGGTGATCCGCAGAAGGTAGTCAGTTGCTGTTCCAGGTCATTAACTCGCGTGGAGAACCCAAAGTCACCTAGCTTCACCTGGCCTGGCCCAGATAGGAATACGTTCTCCGCCTTGATGTCCCGGTGGATGATGGATAGGTCATGCTGGAAAGTGGAGACAGTGGAGGGGTGGAGAGAATTTGGAGAAAAGATGAAGAGAGCTATGACAGATACTGATAAAGTGGAGAGAATTTATGGAAGGATGGAGGAACTTGGTACGAAATACTGTATGAGAGGTACTGATAAAGTGGAGAGGCTGAGTGGAAGGATGGAGGAATTTGGAGAGAAATATGACGGAACTGAGAAAATGGAGAGATTTAGTGGAAGGATGGGGGACTTTAGTGAAGAGCTATATGACAGGTACTGATGAGAGTGGAGAGATTTAGAGGATGGATGGAGGAATTTGGAGAGAAATATGACAGGAAATGATAAAGTGGAGAGATTTAGTGGAAGGATGGAGGAACTTGGTGGAGAGAAATACGACGGGAATTGATAAAGTGGAGATATTTAGCATGGCGGGATCTGGTGGGGAGGTGGAAAGAAAATGGTGGTGGGGGAGAGGTGGTGTGATGAAGTGATGAAGAAAATTGATGAGGAGATGTAAGAGGTTGTGCTGGGTGGGTGGTGAATGGATGGATAGATGGAGAGGAGTGGTGGATGTAGAGGAAATGAATGAGGTATTGGAGACAATTAACGGAGGAATGATGGAGTACAAATTGGATATAAAAACTGAATTCACCTTTGCAACATGACACTCTCTCTCTTTCTCTCTCTCTCCAACTTTTACAATCTCAAAACGAATCCATACATGTCAAATTAAATGCGAACTACAAAATTATGAAAAATATGGCAACAAATAAGTCTGCACTCCACCATAAACCTCTGCCAAAGGTAATAAGAGACACGCTTTTATGAGTAAAGTTTTTGAAATGCCAGGCACTTACGAAAATTAAAAAGTTTGGAGAAGTTTACCCCAAAAGGTCAGGTCACCCCGTTTTCTATGATGGCTTTCCCGGGAACGACTACCATCAACACGCGTTATTGTGTGTGTGTGTGTGTGTGTGTGTGTGTGTGTGTTCTTACCTAATTGTTCTTACCTAATTGTATCTTTACATGAATGAGTCAAGCTCGTACTGTCCCGTGTCTTAGACCATATTTATCGTACATATTCTTAAATTTGTCAATTGTTTTGGCACACACTATTTCATTCGGTAGTGCATTCCATTGATCAATTGCTCTGTTTGGGAAACTGAATTTCCTTACGTCTTTATCACCTCTCTTCTTATGCAGTTTTTTGCAGTGTCCTCTTGCTGATGCTTCTCCATATAAGTAATCATTTATGTCTATTTTCTCCTTTCCTGATATGCACTTATATAGCATTATCATGTCACCTCTTTTCCTTCTCTCCTGTAGTGTTGGTAGATTCAGTTTATTTAGTCTTTCTTCGTAGCTTAGGTCCCTTAAGCTTGGTATCCATCTTGTAGCGGCCCTTTGAACTTCTTCAATCTTGTCTATATGCTTTTTGAGATGAGGACTCCAGACTATTGATGCATATTCCAGGGTTGGTCTAATGAATGATGTTATTATCCTTCTTAGCATGTCTTCATTTATGTATGTGAATGCTATTCTCATATTTGCAAGCAGTGTATACATGTTCCGTACCTTCTCGCTGATGAAGTCAGCCGGAGATAGTCTGTTATTGATAATCACACCTAGGTCTTTCTCTCTTTCTGCTGTGAATAGGGTTTTATTTCCTAACTTATAATCCCAATCAGGTCTTTTTCCACTTTTACCAAACTTGATTACATGACACTTGTCCACACTGAATTCCATTTGCCATGTACTACTCCATTCATGAAGTTTATTTAATTCTTCTTGTAGCTCCCTACAAGAGTCTGTGTTAGTAAGTCTCCTTTGTATTTTTGCATCATCTGCAAACATATTCAGATAGCTCTCATTTCCAGTGTTACTGTTTATATCATTTATGTACACTAAAAACATGATTGGTGCCAGCACCGAACCCTGTGGTACTCCACTAGTCACTTCTTTCCATGATGAGTAGTTTCCTCTTAGTACTGTCCTCATTTCTCTTTTTATGAGAAAGTCTTGCATCCAACAAAACAGTTTGCCTCGAATTCCTCCTTGATGGTACAGCTTCCATAAAAGTCTTTGGTGTGGTACTGTGTCAAAAGCTTTCTTGAAATCTAAATAGATACTGTCCACCCATCCTTCCCTTTCCTGTATTGTGTTTGTTACTCTGTCATAGTAGCTCAACAGATTAGTAACACATGATTTTCCTTTTCTGAAACCAAACTGTCTTTCTGTTATCATAGTGTTCTTCTAGATGATTTACCCAAGCTTTTCTTATAAGTTTTTCTAATACCTTGCTTACAACACTGGTCAGTGATACTGGTCGGTAGTTGAGAGGATTTTGTCTATTTCCTTTCTTGAATAAGGGGACTATATTTGCTTTTTTCCAAATATCAGGTAGTTTACCTTGACTCAAGGATTTCTTGAAAATTAAAAATAATGGTTTACTTAACTCCTTTGCACACTCTCGTAACACACAACATGAAATTTCATCAGGACCACTTGCTTTTCCTCTGTCTAATCTACTTAACTCCTCCTGTATTACTTTTTCTGCTATTTGTATATCTGGTAGTATGTGTGGACATGCGTGTTCCACATAGTCCCTCTCAAAATTTTTTTCTTCTGTAAAAACTAATTGGAAATTCTTATTTAGTGCTTCACAAATATCTTTCTCTTGTGTATAAGTGATTCCCTCGTCCGTAATTGATTGTATTATATCTTTTACTTTGGTTTTGCTTCTGATATAGCTGTAAAACAGCTTTGGTTGATCACTACTTTTATTTATTATATCCTCCTCAAACTGTTTTTGGGCTTCCCTCCTTATGCTTGTATAGTCGTTTCTTGCTTGTTTGTAATTGTTATACGCCCTTTCACTATTGTGTCTTCTGTATCTATTCCACAACAAATCTCTTCTTTCTTTTGATTTTTTACATTCTGTATTGAACCATTTCTGTATTTTCTTATCTGCTTCTTTGTGCTGTGGGATGTACTGCTGGACTCCTATTTCATAAAATTCACAAAAATTTTTATATACAGCATTTAAATCTTGTCCTCTAAGCTCATTTTCCCAATCAACTTCTAAGAAATACTTCTTTAGGTCTTGATAATTTCCCTTTTTATGGTTTAGTCTCTTTTTGTAACTGTCATTGCTGTTTACTATATCATATGCTATCCTGAAGTTATAATTTAGTACTGCATGATCACTTTTGCCGAGTGGAGGGTGATATATTAAACTGTCAATGTCATTTTCTTGCCTAGTAAATATTAGATCCAGCACTGAAGGTACATCTAGTCCTCTTTTTCTAGTGGTTTCCCTCACATGTTGCGTTAAGAAAAACTCTTGTACGAGATCCAGGAGCTCTTGGTCCCAACAGCTTTCTTGGCTATTTATATCTAGAGTATTCCAATTTATATTTGTATTGAAGTCCCCAGTTAGTATAATTCTTTCCGATTTCTCTTTCATTTTATGTAACAAGGATCTTATACTCTGAATTGTACTCTCTGCCAGGTCCTCATATTCGTCTCTTTCCCATGTGTTTGATCTGGGTGGCACGTACAAATTGGCTACAATTACTTTACCTTCAGATGTGTCGATCTCTACTGCAATCAGTTCTACTTGTGATGGTATATCTAGGTTTATTTCCTTGACTTTTAGATTTTTCTTAGTTAATAATTCCTCCTCCTTTTTTTAAATTTCTGTCTCTTCTCCATATATTGTATTCCTCTAAGTTTAGTATGTCATTGGATATCCTTGGTGTTAATTTTGTCTCAGTTAGGCATATTATTTGTGGTTCATTTTCTCTGACATAATCATTCATTTCTAGTAATTTAGATACCATTCCATCCACATTTGAGTACATCAACTTTATCATCTTGTTTATATACTTGTCATGACATGGTTCTACTAACTTCCTCCTTTTTCTTCCATCCTGTTTGTGTACCCCTTTCGTACCTGCAATCCTATTACTTTGTAAAAAAATTTCTTCTTCTCCTCTTCTGATCTTCCCTCATTTTTTGTTTTTGCTTCCTCCCTTTTCTCTTTCAGTAATTCCAGTTCCTCTTGTGTTAGGCATCTTTTTATCCATACATTTTTGAACTCCTCTTTTTCCATAAGATTCTTTGCATTTTTTAGTATCTCTTCCACAGTGTTTACACTCTGGAAAGTCACCTTCAGAGGTCTTGTCTTGCTTTTCTCGTATTTCCCTAACCTTTTGTGTTCCTCTATGTCTTTACTACAGATTTCCTCTGATACTTCTTTCAGTAAGCTCATTACATTTGCCATCTCCTTTTTGTCTCTAGTGATCTTGTTTTTAATTTCTTCCTCTTCTATACCAGTGATTACTATTGATTTATTTATTTCTACTGAATCTCTGACTAACTTTGGATTGTTTTGGATTATTCTTTTCACTTCCTTTTTAATGCTTTTTTCCTCCACCCTTGTTTCTAAGTCTTTCTTTACTTTCACCATTTCAGCATTTGTGTGTGTGTGTGTGTGTGTGTGTGTGTGTGTGTGTGTGTGTGTGTGTGTACTAACCCTGACCCCTTCCTCTCTGACTGTTTCCAAGAACGTCAATACAAAATGGCCAGCTTAATGTTTCTATCGTCACTGCCCTGCCATTCCTTTTATTACCAAACTTTATACATTTGTGTGGCACTGGAGAGGGATGCCTACGCGTGGTGGTACTGACAGGGGCGGCTCCACTGCCCGGATATGCAAACGTCCCTCCTCTCCTTCCCTAAACACCGGCACGAGGGGAACTTAAGCCAACAGTTTTTGTGCACTGTAGGATGAAGTTGCCCCTCTCCTGCTTCCCACCATCATTCCTTCGGGGGATAGGGAGGGAGTTGAGGGATGTGTATATAACCAGGCAGCTCCACCACCCGGATTTATCAGTACCACCACATGAAGGTCCCGCTCTCCCTCACCTAGCGGACCGTAAAGTAATGTTGGTATATACAGATTTCACAAACTTCTCTCCCAGCAAGACGCCATATTAATTACAACACACACTTTTCACAAACTACACAGATTTTTAACAAACTTCCGCCACGGGATAATGGACTTCTTTCGACAGGTACAAATCTCGTATATCGTCATCAGAGCGTGGCACGTAGTTTGGATATTTCGCCACACGCCTTCCTCAGCGATATATTCTGTACGGACACGGCAGGAACCCATGATTGAAAACATATAAATTGAAACACACACACACACCACACACACACACTTATCCTAACTCTAATTCCCACCTACATAACGGGCCGACTTAGGAACCAAGAATAAGAAGGCATTAAACTTGAAGGAACACACAAAAGCAAAATTCTAGTAAAAACAGATGAACAGACTGATAGATAGACATAGACAGAGACAGATATACAGACAGACAAGCAGAATCAATAAATTATTACAAATCTACGCTTAAAACTCATAACATTTCACTTCCATATTTAGGCACTGATTTTTCCTTTTGGTTTGTAACTAAAAAGTACCGGTAACAGTAATAATAATAATAATAAATAATAATAAAAATAGTAGTATTGGTAGTAGCAGTAGTAACAGTTGTCGTTGTAACCCCAAGCTTCTAATCTGCATGTGAACCCAGTGGACTACAGGCTGAAGTTACCCCCTCTCCTGCAGCCCACCATACTCCTTTGGGGGCATAAAGAGGCAGATCAGGGAGTTTGACCACCGAGATAGCTCCCCCATCTAGATATACGTGGGTGCCATGACAAGGCTTCCCTCTCCAGCGGCAGATGTCACGATACTGAAGGGGATTAAAGTGTAACGCGTTCTGGATGGTAAAGGGATTAGGTTGACTGCTAAATGTAACAGAAAAATACTAAAATAATTATAGTGTACTGGGGATTTGCAATACTTGACCTCTCTCTCTCTCTCTCTCTCCCCCTCTCTCACACACGCACACCAAATCGTAGCTATGTAGAGACTTATTCTGTGTTGCTCTCTCTCTCTCTCTCCCGTTAATGTTAGGGTGAAAAGAAAGAGTTACTGGCACTAGATTATCTCTCTCCCTCTCTCTCACACACACACACACACACACACACACACACACACACACACACAATCTCTCTCTCTCCCTCTCTCCTGTTAACGTTAGGGTAAAAAGGAAGAAATACTGGGACTAGGTTCTCTCTCTCTCTCTCTCTCTCTCCACCTACCAGATAACTCACAGCCGCCAGGACCTGTGCAAACACCCCAGCTGCCTGCCTGTCCTCCAGCCTCCCATCTGTCGTCACGCGATTGAACAGCTCTCCCCCCGGCGCGAACTCCATCACTAAGTGGATTCTGGACAGGGTCTCCACCACCTCGAAAAGCCTGTGTGGAGAGGTGGAGCAGGGGTGAGTGTGTGTGTGTGTGTGTGTGTGTGTGTGTGTGTGTAAGAAGTGGAGCGTAAACCATAGGCAGTAGGGTTAATTAAATAGCTAAGAACACGTGGACTGGAAGTGGAAAATCTACAAAAGTCTGGAAATCAATAAATATTAAATAGCAAGAATGAATGAGTGAGTGAAGAAAGGAATGTATGTGTGAATAAGTATTGAAATGTGGCAGAGTTGGTGGATCTCTCTCTCTCTCTCTCTCTCTCTCACCTGATAATGTTAGGATGAGCCACAGCATCCATATTTGCTATCTCCCTTGCCAACATCCTCTGCGTCTTCTGATCCAACTTCGCCTTATCTATTACCTTTACTGCTACCTTATCTGTTAAAGGGAAAAGAGATGATTAGGGATCTGTTTTTGTTGTTGTTGTTGTTATTATTATTATTATTATTATTATCCTACTCTTCCTCCTCCACATCGTAACCATCAGTATCCTCCTCTTCCACGTCCTCTACAACCTTCTCCTCCACCTCCTCATCATCCTCCTCCTCCTCCTCCTCCACCTCCTCATCATCCTCCTCCTCCTCCTCCTCCACCTCCTCATCATCATCCTCCTCCTCCTCCTCCACCTCCTCATCATCATCCTACTCCTCCTCCTCCACCTCCTCATCATCATCCTACTCCTCCTCCTCCACCTCCTCATCATCATCCTACTCCTCCTCCTCCACCTCCTCATCATCATCCTACTCCTCCTCCTCCACCTCCTCATCATCATCCTACTCCTCCTCCTCCACCTCATCATCATCATCCTACTCCTCCTCCTCCACCTCCTCATCATCATCCTACTCCTCCTCCTCCACCTCCTCATCATCATCCTACTCCTCCTCCTCCACCTCATCATCATCATCCTACTCCTCCTCCTCCACCTCATCATCATCATCCTACTCCTCCTCCTCCACCTCATCATCATCATCCTACTCCTCCTCCTCCTCGTCATCATGTCATTTCCACCTTCTCTAAAATATCACCATCATTCACCATCACCACCACCACCATCAGCATCTCACACTCCTACCAGCTCAGTAAAATCGTCTGGCTTTGATCAGAACACAATTAAAGAGCTGTTCCGACCATGAACGGGGGCCTCTCGAACCTAAGAGATGTTTTTACTTAAGGCGAAACATTTTGAAACAAGGTACAGAATTCTGGAAACAGGAGGATTGAAGGAAAGTAAGAAAAAGGGGTGTGGTTCTCTCTCTCTCTCTCACTCACTTTTTTCCGTTCCTTTAGCTTCTTCCAATCTCTCTCTCACAATCGCCCGACACGCCGAGAAAATCAAAATAATAACCAATCAATAGCCGACCTTCCCATGACGTCATCAGCCTCTCCACCAATAGCGGGACAGGATTCCCTCTTCAGCCAAGCCCACCGATAAAAACCTCCGCCAATCACAGACCAGCTTTTCAAATCTTTCCCGGCCTCCTTTAAATTCAAAATAATTACTGGATTGGGTCACATTTAAACACATACCTTAAGTCTTTGGACGTTATTCTCGTCGGTTAAGGAAGCTCCCTAACACCTTTTCCTAAGTTAATTATTTTGATTACTGCACTTTCCCGTCCACTTCTGTATTATTTAAATAATTCATAAATCGCCATACGGTGGTAGTAGGTGGTGGCGACCATCATCCACTCACCTAATGTACTGTAGTGCCGCTTACTTCTTCCTTCACCTTTATTCTTTTTGTCTGTCCTCCTCTCTTCCTATTTCTCCCATCTTTTGTCACTTTTCATTACCCATTTTTCTTTTTCAGGTGGCTTTACATTATTGAGTGACAAGCCTAATGGTTTCCTGTAAGTCTGGAAACCATTGACAGTGCTGGGTGGTAGCCATATAACCAACCAATACGTGTTTCATACTTGTCAACAAGGGGGTTGGCGGAGGGTTAGCGCCTCTTCCCGTAAAACAACTCAAAAGTCAAACGGCCAACCCTGACATGATTATGGCGTCTGCCTAGAGGTACATACAAATGGATCGCCATACTCTGCAAAAACGTACAAAAGGAGACCGTATTAACCAACAAAATCCAGAAATAAATCGCCAAGGAAGACTTGTTAGGGAGCTTCCTTAACAGACGAGAGTACGTACCTATATACACCATTCCCAACAGCAGTAGTTCATTATAATTACACAGTTTTAAAGTCTGGTAAACTCTTCGTCAGCATTTCAAATATCTTTCTCAAAACTACTATCGATATGAAATTAAAACGAAAGTGGATATAAAATTCAAAGTTTACGACGTCACGATTTAAAAATTTTGAGCCGTTGTTCGTGGTATTATAGATGGTTTTTGAAGAATTGTTGACGTGGAAGGATATGATTCTCTCTCTCTCTCTCTCTCTTCAATATCCTTTTCCTTCTCTCAAGTTCTATTTATATCTCTCGCTCCCTCTAAACTTTTTTATCCCTTGTTCCTTATTCTTTTATTTCTCTCTCTCTCTCTCTCTCTCTCTCTCTCTGTTCTATTTTTATCACTAATCCCTCTAATCTCTTTCTTTATATCTATACTCCATATTCTTTTAATGTCCCTACTCTCTCTCTCTCTCTCTCTCTGTTCTATTTATATCTAGCTCTCTAATCTTTTTTATCCTTAGCTTCCATTTAATTCCTCTCTCTCTCTCTCTCTCCGTTCTATTAATATATACAATTTTTTCATCTCCCCCATTACATTCCCTCCCCTCCTTCCTTCTCTTCCCATCCACCACCTTCCTCCTTTCATCCCTTCTCTCTCCCCTCTTAATTCCCTCCCTCCTTCCTTCTCTTTCCCTCCCTTTTTCCTTCTCCTTCCCTCCCTCCTTCCTTCTCCTTCCCTCCCTCCTTCCTTCTCCTTCCCTCCCTCCCTCCTTCTCCTTCCCTCCCTCCCTCCTTCTCCTTCCATCCTTCCTTCTTTCTCTCTCCCTTCCTCCTTCCCTCCCTCCTTCCTTCTCCTTCCCTCCCTCCTCCCTTCTCCTTCCATCCTTCCTTCTTTCTCTCTCCCTTCCTCCTTCTTTCTCCTTCCCTCCCTCCTTCTTTCTCCTTCCCTCCCTCCTTCCTTCTCCTTCCATCCTTCCTTCTTTCTCTCTCCCTCCCTCTTTCCTTCTTCCCTCCCTTCTTCCTTCTCCTTCCCTCCCTCCTTCTTCTTCCCTCCCTCCTTCCTCCTTCCCTCTCCACCTCTCCATCTTTCTCCTTCCCTCTCTCTCTCTCTCTCTCCTTCCTCCCCTCTCTCATAATCTTCTTAATTGGCGCTCTTTTTCCCCCTTGATTACACCAGCAGGACCTAATCAGAGAGAGAGAGAGAGAGAGAGAGAGAGAGAGAGAGAATTTATATATATACGGATAGTGATAAAGGCAGATGGATAGTGTGTGTGTGTGTGTGTGTGTGTGTGTGTGTGTGTGTGTGTGTATCCCTCACACACACGCAATCTAATCATGGATCAACTTCAGTCTTTCATTCCATCCAAAAGCCACCTTCCGGAAACTCTTTCCCCACCTCTCCCTCTTTCTCTCTCTCTCTCTCTCTCTCTCTCTCTCTCTCTCTCTCTCTCTCTCTCTCTCTCTCATGTGACTCCTAATGTGTGTGCTTACGAAGTTTGTACTAACACACACACACACACACACACACACACACACACACAAATCAAAATAATAATAAAATAACTACCATAAGAACGATAAACCTAAAGCCTTATGCAACAAATAAAAAAAACAAGAACAAAGTAAAAACAAAAGAAAATTGCAAAAAAAAAAAAAAAATATTATCCCTTAAAACTCTCCATAAGTCTGAATCATCACCCAAACATCCTGAATCCCTCCTAAACGCGGCCTCAAAACCAACGTAAACAAATAGACGCCATGTTGGAGAGAGAAAGAGGCGGAGCGCCAACCTAAACGATTATGAGCAACAGCAAAAAAAATCTAGGAACGCTTATGTAATACTTATAAGAGGCGCCGACATCTTTAAACTTCGGCTCTCGTTGACATAAACAAACTCTCGCCATGATGGGAGAATTCGACATCTGTGCATCTTGATTACTGTGGGTGTAAACAAACTGCTACCATTATTGGAGACCCCGCCAACTGTCCAATTCGGCTCAAACAGATGTAAACAAAAGATTACGACTCTTATTCACCTCGGTTCAAACTGATTAAGCATAGGGAAGACTCCGTTTAACTGTCCACCTCGGCACAATTGGATATTAAAACTCACACACACACACACACACACACACACACACACACACACACCATTAGGAGATGTTTCGGCACCTGTCCAATTCACCTCAAATTGACATGGTGTAAACTGGAGACTCTGGCAACCATCCAACTCGGCTCAAACGACAACAAACAAACCGCCGCCATGATGGAAGACTCCGGCAACCCCCACCAACTCCGCTATTGTTCCCTTCGGCTATTTTTGCTCCATGCTGAGGTCTTACAAACGCTTTTGGACTGGCTTTTGTTGAGTCGCGGGTGGGCATGTGTTAAGTGACAGTGGAGTGACGGGTGAGAGAGAGAGAGAGAGAGAGAGAGAGAGAGAGAGAGAGAGAGAGAGATTTCCAAACACCTAATTATATATCAGTCAATTTAGTAAAGATGTTAAGCAAAGAATGTACAGAGTAAAGGCAGAGAGAGAGAGAGAAAGAGAGAAATTTCCAAACACCTAATCATTTATCAGTCAATTTAGTAAAGACGTTAAGCAGAGGGTACAGAATGAATGGAAGCCCCAGGGATGTAAGCGAACTTTTGACCGCCTCCTGGAAGCCTTATGACCGCTGGCGGACACGTAACACTGACCGTAACCGACTTAACGGACGAAACGGTCACACAACATCATTTGCTTCTTGGTGTAATTTTCTTTAACTCATCCAGCACTCATTTGTAGGTCATCCCTCCTTCTCTCTCTCTCTCTCTCTCAATGACCTTATCCATCACCCTCCAACATCTCTCTCTCACTCTCAATGACCTTATCCATCACCCTCCGTACATCTCTCTCTCTCTCTCAACGACCTTATCCATCACTCCTTACATCATCTCTCCTTGTATCTTCTCTCTCTCCCTCCCTCCCTCCCTCCCTCTCTCTCTCTCTCTTTCTCTCTCAACGGCCTAACTCATCCATCACACTTCGCCATACGTCATCTCTCCTTGAATATCCTGCACCCCTTCTCCCTCTCTCCACTATTTTTACACTCACCACTTTCTCCCTTCTCCCTCTCTCACCCCCTCTCCAGTCAGTACCCTACCTTTACCTCCCTCTCCCTAAACGGCGGGCACGCAACACTCCCAAACCAACACACACTCACCCCGTCTAACTCCTTAATGCAAGAGTTAACCAATACTCCTCAGTCTTCCAAACACAAGCAAGTCAGTTCTGGAGTTATCTTCCTCAGTCTGACTTTTCCGCTACCAAAAATCTCCTGCAAGTCAATTCTGAAGTTATCTTCTTGTCTGTCTTTCCCACTGCCTATGACCTCCAGCCTTTGAACAACTTACATCAAAACATATGCTTTATTTTAATTAAGCTCCAATTAAACAATATGATGACAGAAAAGAATCTCTAGTCCTGTAGTAAATAAGGAAGACAAACCCACCAAATTCGAAATATTTCCATAACTAAAAAAGTCGTCTACATATAAGAGGAATAAATTAGGAATAAATACTGTCCTTGGTTCATGAAACGATTAGGCGATTTTATTAAAGTCAAGTATCTCTAGTGCTGTAGTATATATTAATGCTAAACCCTGCAAATTTGAAGTATCTGCTTAGCTGAATAAAATCATCTACAGATAAGAATAAATCAGCAACAAAATTAATGTCACTGGTTCCTGTCTAGCGTCGCCAAACCCATATAACCCGTCTCCCTGACTGAATCAAATCCTCGCACACCAGCGAAGATATAACAACGACGCGTTTCATAACCTGCACACTGAGTATCGCAGTTATTTTCTGAAATGGTTATTAACAGTACAAGAAATATAGCAACATGATGAAGAAGATGATACCAAAAAAAAAAAAAAAAAGGAAAAAAATACCTAACCAAATATACAATAATAAAATAACGTGCACTGCATTTCAACATTTTAGGTGTATTAACTATATTCCAGTAAACATTCAACAGTCTTACCCAAGGCAGGTAAAGCCACAGCATGAATATATATATATATATATATATATATATATATATATATATATATATATATATCTATATATATATGTGTGTGTGTGTGTGTGTGTGTGTGTGTGTGTGTGTGTGTACACCACAGCACTAATAACAACTTTCTTGGGAGATCTTGGGGTCCGGCAGGTGGTCATGGTTAACTTCTTGGAAACGGCAATTTTCCAGAGGGCCCCTGGAGCTATTACATATATTTATATAGACAGATAGATACATAATGTGTATGTGTGAACAGAGTCATGTATAAGTGTTTGTGGTGCACTAAGGTGTATTTCAGGTTTATCAGTGTAAGTCATACCTCTGGTAGGCTGATGTGTTTGTGGTGTACGAAGGTGTATATAAGGTGTATGCAGTATAACCCATACCTCTGGTAAGCTGATGGAACGCCAGTCTGACGGTGGAGAAGTTGCCTTGTCCCAATTCTCCCCTAAACCTGTAGAATCCCACCCGTCGACCCAGCGTGATCTCCTTAAGCCATCGCTGGTCGTGGTGAAGCCCGTACAGCACTCGCTCGTATGGCGTACGCTCGTCATCTTCACCTGTACAGTGCATTGAGTACATGTGGTTAGTACATCAGCATCATCTCAACATTAACCTCCACCTACAGAGATGCTGTGGTGTAACTGTTGTTGTGGCCCCAGGTTCATCAGCAACGTGAACCCGGTGGACTGCCGGCTCAAAGTGTACCTGGGTGGAGTTCATCCTCCACCTTTTAGGGAACAGGAAACTAGCTGAGGGACGTTTGTATAGCCAGGCACTTGGGCCGTCTGGTTATATAGGTGCCACCACGCGAAGGCGTCCCTCTCCACCACCATGGACTGTAGCACCAGTCGAGCAGGGCAGTACTCCCGAGGTGGATGGAAAGCTGATGACAGGGAGTGCTGGAGCTCCCGTTTCATCAGCCCTCAGGACTAGTTCCTGACCATCCCCCTCTGCTGAACTTTTTCAGTGTCTCAGTTACACAGAGAGTAGGCCAGCATGCTCTCCAGTACAAATTTCTCTAACTATCTTCACCAAACTACATGCAAAGTACACACTACACTTCCTTTTCAAAAATCAACAAAAATGGCGTCTATCAATCAAGCCTCGGAGTCCCCAGGGGGGGGGACCATAAATGCCCCCGCCATCTGCCCCTCTCCCGGTGACGACTCAAGGTGCCTGGAACCACTGTCTGACTCTCTTCTTCTTCATTTCTGCAACATTCGCGGCCTTTCATCTAACTTTCGCTCTGTTGAGCACCACCTCTCCTCCTCTAAACCTCACCTTCTTTTTCTGACGGAGACTCAGCTGTCTGAGGCAACCGACAGCAAACCCTTTTCTGTATCCTCCTACTTTCTCTATACTCATTTCAAAGCCAAAGGTGGCTGTTGTGTATACATACGCAACGACTTATCTTGCTCTCGTGTTCCTGAACTTGATTCTTCTGAATTCTCCACACTCTGGCTTCGGCTTTCCTGTCATTCTCTGACTAAATATATCTGTGCTGTTTACTTATCCCCTAATTCTACTGACTATCAAAAATTCTTCGACCATCTTACTTCTACGATGGAACACATTCTGTCCATTTCTCCTTTCTCTGAAATCTCCATTCTTGGAGATTTCAATGTTCACCACCACCTTTGGCTCTCCTCTCCTTTCACGGATCCACCTGGTGAACAAGCCTACATCTTTTCTATCCTTAATGACCTAGAGCAGCTTGTACAGCACCCTACCCGAATCCCTGACCGCCTTGGAGAGAGCTCCAACATACTTGACCTCTTCCTCACAACTAATCCTTCTGCTTACTCTGTTAATCTTTTCTCTCCGTTGGGCTCCTCCGATCACAACCTTATTACCTTAACCTGTCCTATCACTCCAGTACGGCCTGTGGACCCTCCAGGGAAACGTCGTCTGTGGCATTTTGGAGCCGCGAACTGGGAGGCCCTCAGGCAGTACTTCTTTGATTTTCCCTGGAATGATTATTGCTTCCATGGCCGGGAGCGCATTACGGAGGTTATTCTCTCGGGCATGGAAGCATACATTCCTTTCTCATATCCTTTGACTAACGCAAGAAAGCCTTGGTTTAATCACGCTTGTTCTAATGCTGTCCGCAACAAGGAGAGGGCCTACAAAAGGTACCGGAGCCAACCCACCCCTGAATCACATCATCTTTACGTTTCTGCCCGGAATCGTGCTAAGTCTGTTCTTCGCTCTACTAAAAATAATTTCATCCATACTAAATGCTCTCAACTCTCCAACTCGAATTCTTCCCGCTCCTTCTGGCACCTTGCCAAAATATTTTCTAACAACTTTACCTCACCATCCTTCCCTCCTCTTTTCTACTCTGATGGTTCTGTAGCTATTTCTTCTACTGATAAAGCAGATCTCTTCGCACAGACTTTCTCCTCCAATTCCACCTTAGACGATTCCGGTGCTGTTCCTCCATCACTTCTCCCCTCTGACTTCCTCATGGCTGACATTAAAATTTCTTCAGTTGATGTATTTTCTGCCATCACTGGCCTCAGTACTAACAAGGCATATGGGCCTGATGGGGTCCCTCCTGTTGTTCTCAAGAACTGTGCTTCTGTGCTTACACCCTGCCTAGGCAAACTCTTTCGCCTTTTTGTCTGTCAACTTGTACCTTTCCTTCTTGCTGGAAGTTTGCTCTCATTCAGCCAGTCCCAAAGAAGGGTGACCACTCCCAACCCTCCAACTATCGTCCAATTGCTTTAACGTCCTGTATTTCAAAAGTTTTCGAGTCAATTCTTAATAGAAAAATTTTAAGGCATCTTTCCTATCACAACCTTCTTTCCGATCGTCAGTATGGGTTCCGTCAGGGACGCTCCACTGGCGATCTTCTCACCTACCTTTCAGACTCCTGGTCATCCTCCTTTCGGGACTTTGGCGAAAGCTTTGCCATTGCACTTGACATCTCAAAGGCTTTCGATCGAGTCTGGCATAAATCTTAATTTCCAAACTGCCCTCCTACGGTTTCTATCCTTCTATCTGTGCCTTCATCGCTAGCTTCCTTTCTGGTTGTTCAGCAGCTGCTGTAGACGGCCATCGTTCTTTTCCTAGATCTATCAACAGTGGTGTTCCTCAGGGCTCTGTCCTATCACCAACTCTCTTCTCCTTTTATTCATCAATGATCTTCTAAGCTGTACATCTAACCCTATCCACTCATACGCTGATGACTCCACCCTTCACCTTTCCATTCGGTTTCCGCAACGCCCATCTCAACAGTTACTTCAAGAAACAAGGGATGAGGCTATGGCACACCTAATGTCTGACTTGGTCAGATCGCTGACTGGGGTAAAAATAATATGGTTGTCTTTAATGCATCTAAGACTCAGTTCTTACACCTATCAATCCGACAAAATCTTCCACAGGTATACCCATTAATGTTTAATAATATTCAGCTGAATCCTGCATCATCCTTGAACATGCTTGGGGTTTCATTTACTCAGGACTTATCTTGGAAAGATCATATTACATCTCTTGTAAAATCTGCTTCCAAGAGATTGGGTGTGCTAAGTGATTCCGCTCTTTTCTTACCCCTGCACAATTGTTGACTCTATACAGAGGTTTTATCCGCCCCTGTGTGGAGTACAACTCTCATGTGTGGGGAGGCTCCACACATACAGCTCTTCTCAATAGGGTGGAGTCAAAGGCTTTTCGTCTCATTAACTCTCCTCCTCTTACTGACTCCCTTCAACCTCTGTCTCTTCGCCGCACTGTTGCATCTTTATCTCTTTTCTATCGCTACTTTAATGGTCACTGCTCCTCTGAACTGTCTGCTTGCATTCCTCCACCTCTACGACGGGCGCGTAGCACCCGTCTGGCAGCAAACTCTCATCCCTTTTCTGTCCAACTCTAATGCAAGAGTTAACTGTTACTCCCAGTCTTTCATTTATGCAACAGGTCAGCTCTGGAACTGTCTCCCTCTGTCTGTATTTCCTGCTGCCTATGATCTCCAGTCTTTCAAACGCAGTGTGTCCAGGCATCTCAAAATGATCGGATCTTGAATTTGGCTCTCTATTGTATTTTGTTTTTCTCTTGGAAGGAACTGTTACTGCGGGCCATGGCCTTTGGTTCCTTCTTCCTCGCATAAAAAAAAAAAAAAAAAAAGCAAAGAATCAAAGTATAAAAGTGGGAGATCCAGCAACACCCACACACTCAGACATGCACCAATACAAACAAAAGAGCCACATAAACATTAATCACTTACACAAACGCACATGCATAAAACACACACAAGCACACATGTACAGACATGCATACAAACGCACATATAAAAAAAAAAGCACACGTACACCGGTATTCACTGTAATCATACACAAACGTACATATATAAAAACACAGGCAAACACAAGCACATGCATATAAAGACACATGCACCTACAAACGAACATACAAAAAAAACGCACATGCATACTCCTACACAAACATGCATATAGACACATGCATCTGCAAATGCACATGTACACACGCACACATGGATCTACGCACATGTACACAAAAAAGCATATGCATACTAATATAAATATGGACACATGCATCTGCAATTGCACACGTACACAAAAACGCGAATGCATCTACACAATGTACACAAAAACGCACATGCATATACACATACACAAACATGCACATACACACATACATCTATAAATGCACATGTACACAAAAGAGCACACACACACACACACACACACACACACACACACACACACATAGACTCACGTATCTCTAAACGCACATGTACACAAAAACACACATGCAACTACACAATGTAAACACAAAAACGCACAGACATACAGACATGCATATACATACACGTACACACACAAAAACGCGCCTGCATACACACATGCACCCCCCCCCCAAAAAAAAAAAAAAAAAAAAAAAAAACAGTCACGCAAGGTAATCAGAGACCACTACATTTCCGTGGATCAAGTCACGAACCATCCCCTCATTCGATGTAGTGTTTCTTTTTACGTTTTACTCGATTTTGTCTTAAAAAATCAATGGTAAAGATCAAGTATTTTATGACAGGGAATTAGTGAGCTCTATTACTGATCTTACCTTGGAAATAATAATAATAATAATAATAATAATAAGAAGAAGAAGAAGAAGAAGAAGAAGAAGAAAAGGAAGAAGAATAGATAATTATAAAAATCACAATAATAATAATAATAATAATAATAATAATAAAACCACAACATTTTCCTAACATCTCTGTCTGGGTATAATATTGCTAACTCAAGGAATTATATTCAGTTCAAAGACCTCTAGTACTGAAGGCGTTAATGCAATATATGTAAGCCCTCCACCTGGAAATGATGCAGGGAAGCAGGATGGTGGAGCTGCCTGGCTATACTCCCAGCCCCCAATCACATTCGTACACCCTAAAGGGGATGGTGGGCTGAGAAAGAGGGGGAACTTCAACCTGCAGTCCACTGGGTTCACGTTCATATGACACTGGGGTTCTAACTACTGATATATGAGAGAGAGAGAGAGAGAGAGAGAGAGAGAGAGAGAGAGAGAGAAGACAGTCAGACAGAGGCAGTCACAGACAGAGGAAAAAATAGCCTCAAGGTGAATAAAACTGTCTATATGAGGAATATTACAAAAGTCATAATATTGAAAAGATTAATAGTTCTGCTGCCGTAAGTAAAGCTAAAAAACAAATATTAAAAAAAAAATCAATACACACTTTATAAATACAAAACAATAACCACCATCATTTTAAAGAAAGAAAAAAAGATAAACAGGTTCGTGGCACTGAGACCCCACCCAGAAACAAATCAACATACACTTCACAGACATAAATACAAAACAATAACCACCACCATTTTAAAGAAAGAAAGAAAGAAAGAAGAAAAAGAGAGAAACAGGTTTGTGGCAGAGACCCCATCCAATTTTCCTTGCATTCGTTGTGTGGTGGTCAGGGTGAATTTGGCGGCCTTGGGGGACAATATTGAACGAGAGCCACGCAGGTCACAACAACACAACACGACACACTTCAGTCCACGATGCATTTCCTCTCAAGTAAGAAGCCATATAGAAGGCAGCACATAAAAAGGTCTGAGGGCGAGAGGAGAGAGGGATGGGAGACCAAACAGACTGACAGACATACAGACCAAACAGACTGACAGACATAGACCAAACAGACTGACAGACACTTAGACCAAAAAGACTGACAGACATACAGACCAAACAGACTGACAGACACATAGACCAAACAGACTGACAGACACATAGACCAAACAGACAGACAGACACATAGACCAAACAGACTGACAGACACACAGACCAAACAGACTGACAGACACATAGACCAAACAGACTGACAGACACATAGACCAAACAGACTGACAGACACATAGACCAAACAGACTGACAGACATAGACCAAACAGACTGACAGACACATAGACCAAACAGACTGACAGACATATAGACCAAACAGACTGACAGACATATAGACCAAACAGACTGAGAGACACATAGACCAAACAGACTGACAGACATACAGACCAAACAGACTGACAGAGACATAGACCAAACAGACTGACAGACATACAGACCAAACAGACTGACAGACACATAGACCAAACAGACTGACAGACACATAGACCAAACAGACTGACAGACATACAGACCAAACAGACTGACAGACACATAGACCAAACAGACTGACAGACACATAGACCAAACAGACTGACAGACATACAGACCAAACAGACTGACAGACACATAGACCAAACAGACTGACATACATACAGACCAAACAGACTGACAGACACATAGACCAAACAGACTGACAGACACATAGAACAAACAGACTGACAGACACAGACCAAACAGACTGACAGACACATAGACCAAACAGACTGACAGACACATAGACCAAACAGACTGACAGACACATAGACCAAACAGACTGACAGACACATAGACCAAACAGACTTACATACATACAGACCAAACAGACTGACAGACAGACCAAACAGACTGACAGACAGACACAGAGACCAAACAGACTGACAGACACATAGACCAAACAGACTGACATACACACAGACCAAACAGACTGACAGACACATAGACCAAACAGACTGACAGACACATAGACCAAACAGACTGACAGACACATAGACCAAACTGACTGAGACACATAGACCAAACTGACTGACAGACATACAGACCAAACTGACACATATACCAAACAGACTGACAGACACATAGACCAAATAGACTGACAGACACATAGACCAAACAGACTGACAGACATATAGACCAAACAGACTGACAGACATATAGACCAAACAGACTGAGAGACACATAGACCAAACAGACTGACAGACATACAGACCAAACAGACTGACAGAGACATAGACCAAACAGACTGACAGACATACAGACCAAACAGACTGACAGACACATAGACCAAACAGACTGACAGACACATAGACCAAACAGACTGACAGACATACAGACCAAACAGACTGACAGACACATAGACCAAACCGACAGACACATAGACCAAACAGACTGACATACATACAGACCAAACAGACTGACAGACACATAGACCAAACAGACTGACATACATACAGACCAAACAGACTGACAGACACATAGACCAGACTGACAGACACACAGACCAAACAGACTGACAGACACAGACCAAACAGACTGACAGACACATAGACCAAACAGACTGACAGACACATAGACCAAACAGACTGACAGACACATAGACCAAACTGACTGACATACATACAGACCAAACAGACTGACAGACATAGACCAAACAGACTGACAGACAGACACATAGACCAGACAGACTGACATACATATAGACCAAACAGACTGACAGACAGACACATAGACCAGACAGACTGACAGACACATAGACCAAACAGACTGACAGACACATAGACCAAACAGACTGACAGACACATAGACCAAACTGACTGAGACACATAGACCAAACTGACTGACAGACATACAGACCAAACTGACACATAGACCAAACAGACTGACAGACACATAGACCAAACAGACTGACAGACACATAGACCAATCAGACTGACAGACATACAGACCAAACAGACTGACAGACACATAGACCAAACAGACTGACAGACACATAGACCAAACAGACTGACAGACACATAGACCAAACAGACTGACAGACACATAGACCAAACAGACTGACAGACACATAGACCAAACAGACTGACAGACACATAGACCAAACAGACTGACAGACACACAGACCAAACAGACTGACAGACACAGACCAAACAGACTGACAGACACATAGACCAAACAGACTGACAGACATACAGACCAAACAGACTGACAGACACATAGACCAAACAGACTGACAGACACATAGACCAAACAGACTGACAGACACATAGACCAAACAGACTGACAGACATACAGACCAAACAGACTGACAGACACATAGACCAAACAGACTGACAGACACATAGACCAAACAGACTGACAGACACATAGACCAAACAGACTGACAGACCAAACAGACTGACAGAGACATAGACCAAACAGACTGACAGACACATAGACCAAACAGACTGACAGACACATAGACCAAACAGACTGACAGACCAAACAGACTGACAGACCAAACAGACTGACAGACCAAACAGACTGACAGACACATAGACCAAACAGACTGACAGACATAAACAGATACGTCGGTAGGTCGATACATTAGACACAGACAGACTGACTGATTTACATAATGACAGACTGACAAACTGAATGCTGACTAACACAGGCAGGTGGAGACCAGATATGAAGGGACAGAGAGACAGGTAGATATTAAGAGAGAGAGAGAGAGAGAGAGAGAGAGAGAGAGAGAGAGAGAGAGAGGGGGGGGGACGTAAAAAACAAAATACGATCAGACCACATGCAAAACTGCAGTATCAACATTTTTTTCCCCCACCAAAATGCACGCCTTCTCCCAAGCGGGCCCTCCATAGTTTCACAAATTCTTAAATGCATGCACGGTACAAAGCAGACAAAATATTATGCCACACTGAAAAATAATATCCACATCCAGATTACACATAAAAGCAGAGTGAGTTAGTGTTAGTTAGGCCTGTAATTATAGAGATTTGTGTTAACGTGAAGACCTGAAGCGCTTGGTTGTTATATAAGCGACGAAAAGGACGATTGCGAGCCCAGTGCCAACCTACCTGTCGAGGAGGGTAGACGCGCCTCTCTATAGGGCGGGGTGGGCGGTGTCCGAGGACTGCTTTGGTCTCCTGCAACGATTGTATTGCAAACACATCTTGTCACGCTGAATATCTCTTGCAGACTTAAGACAAAACCCACTTTACGACGTCCTACTGCAAACATCTTGTCACGTTGATTTAGTTTATTAACTTAGAATAAAACCTGCTTTAAAACGTCGAATTGCAAACATTTTTCACGCTCAGTTTTTCTTGCAAACTTAAGATAAACCCCATTTTGAAACGTCGTATTGCAAACATACCTTGTCACGCTGATTTTTTTCTTGCAAGCTAAGATCAAATCCACCATAAAACGTCGTATTGCAATCACATCTTGCCACGAATATTTTTTCTCTGGCAAGCTTCCCATACAACCCACTTTCAAACGAGTATTACTTCCTCATCCTTTCTCTAGGGGAAGGGGAGCTGTCTATCTAACCAGTATCACTCAAAATTACTAAACTTACTCCATTTACTATCAAGGGAAACTCTCACTTCAATACTCAGTTGTTATTTTATATTTCTAACCTTTGCAGTGCCATTACAAATAAAAATATAAAAGAGAAAAGATTTGTATTGAATATTCTTAAATTATAATCCTATTCCTGTCACTGTTATCGGGAAAACATTCGCCTTTCCATCATTACGTAACATATTTCCTGCTCTATATATTACAAAGTCAAAACGTATATGACAGTCTTCAATTCAGTTTCAATCTTTTCGTTTATAATGCTCCAACATGCTTGCATACGTCGGCCTTGGTCACCTAATGGCGGCTCTCTACGCTGCCCGATCTCTGGCAGCCTCCCTATTCAATCCCTTATCCCTGAGGTCACAATCCACGTCCTCGTCCCAGATCTTTTTTGGGCTGCCTCACGCAACCCTACCCCCGACGTTCACACTTCCCATCTTCCACATCCAACTGTTATCCCCTATCCTCTCCACACGCCCAAACCATCTCAGTGTACCCCTCCTCAGCACAAATACACTCCAGTCTCATCCTTGCCTTCCTCTGATGGTTATTTTGTTACTCTACATTTCTACATCTTTTACTGCAATAGACACACTCAGACACTGCACTCCGGCCAATGAAGATATATAACAATCAATTAAGATATATATTAAACCTTGGCATATATATCGTTAAAAGTAATCTCGGTTTCTGTTTGTTTGCAATAAGGTATCTTTGCCACAGACGCTTTTGACTCGCAAGTGAGTATAGGGACATCGATGAAACTGTGTTCGTTGGTTGAAAACTAAAAATAGTACTGGCAGTATATAGCTGAAAATATAATAATAATAATAATAATAATAATAACAGTAATAAAAATAACAATAATGACAATAATAAAAATAACAATAATGACAATAACAGCACATCACAACCTAACAACAATAAACACTAAGAATAACAGCAAAAACAGTAACAATAACATCCACGTCCATAACAAAAACACTTTACACTGATAACAATAACAACTAGATTAACAGACAGAGGACCACTGTAATAATAGAATAAGCTAATATACCACTAACAATACACTTAAGACTGGAATATGTTTAATAATAACAATAATATTAATAACAATAACAATAATAGTAGTAGCAGTAGTAGTAGTAGTAGTAGCAGTAGTACAGTAGTAGTAGTAGTCGAAGTGGTGTAGTAGTAGTAGTAGTAGTAGTAGTAATAATAATAATAATAATAATAATAATAATAATAATATCACACACTACCATCAATAACAACAAAACCTAACAATACCAACATTAATACGCAAAAAATAAATAAATAAATAAATAAATAAATAAATAACAAAATATTACCAACAAAACTTCTAACTCACCGTGTATGGAATTGAGGGATCTTGCTGAGGCTGAGTTGGCAACACTGAGATCGTCGCCCAGGAAGGTTGAGCGTGCGGCTGGCATCACTGCACGCCACCCTCACCCCTCCCTACATCCTCACGGCCTGGCAGAAAAAACAGATAGATAGATAGATAGATAGATAGACAGATGGGATAGACAGATAGATAAACAGACAGAC
The DNA here is from genome assembly GCF_032717465.1 of Coenobita brevimanus. Classification (NCBI taxonomy): domain Eukaryota; kingdom Metazoa; phylum Arthropoda; class Malacostraca; order Decapoda; family Coenobitidae; genus Coenobita; species Coenobita brevimanus. The sequence continues at coordinate 6,109,169 of NC_137002.1, read as the reverse complement.
ACAGAAAGATAGATAGATAGTCGTTTTGTCATACGTGATGCATATTTTTTCATATAGTTTTCGCTGCCACCAATGTTTTCCGGAGACACAGTCATCTAGAGGGGTTGATTACAGCTTATTTTAATCCTTTTACTGCTAGAAATCTCCTATGGACTCAGAGAAAAATAAGGAAAACTGTCTATATGTACCAGAAATTACTCTCAAAGACGCCATCATGTCCACGAGTTAAAAAATAAATAAATAAATAAATAAAAAAAGAGTTGTGCAGCATATGTTAGCATCGTTTTAGCCCTGACCCCCTTCCCGAATCGTGGGGAAAAAAAAATAATAATAATAATAATCTGGTTATGAACGATGGAGTGTCGATCCCGTAGACTTTATCTGAACCAGTACCCTAGCCTCTGGAACCTACGCCTCCAAGTGGGTAAACTGAAAGTGTTAAGGTAAGGAGGGAGGGCAGACATATGGCAGAAGAGAGAGCGACGTGGAGGCCTTTCTCTGCGGCCACCCCTTACAGGATTAAGACGCCTGGTTATGGGGTAAAGATATTGATATATGGACAGATAAATGATACACAGGAGTAGACAGTTCCTTGGCTATGGGATAGATATACAGATAGATAAATGATAGATAAATCCTGGAGATGCTGCTTCCTATTGCACAGCCCGATTTGTGTGCACGGGTATCGATTGATGCTATGGATACTTCGAGATATAATTCGATCGACTGATGGTTATAAATATAGGGATAGACTTATTACAGAAGGATAGATAGATATACGGATAAGAGAGAGAGAGAGAGAGAGAGAGAGAGAGAGAGAGAGACCAAACCAGTAAACCATTACATATAACGATAGACAAACAGACAGACAGGCAGACAGATAGATTGACAGATAAAATGGGCAAGTGGACAGATATGAAATGATAAAATATAAGGGCCATAAAAAGTGTGGTACTCATTAATGATTATTTGGTCACACACACACACACACACACACACACACACACACACACACACACACACACACATACACACACACACACACACACACACACACACACAAAGTACATGGAGAAATATAGAGACACATACATGGAAAAAAGACACACACGCATACATAAACATACATACTCGTACATGCAAACCATCAAATACCTGCACGCGAACGCCGTCATGCATACATACACATACATACAACGGCTTCGCATATACATACATAAATCAACACGGGCACTTAAAATAGGCACTACAGTAATCAGCAACAACGCACATGCACACTCGCAGTCACATACATCGGGTATGCTTGCAGTCATGCGCATTCACACACAAAATATACATACCCGTTACTTGCATATAAATTTACTGAACACACACACACACACACACACACACACACAATTAAAAGTTAGCAGCAACAAATACTGAATATGTATAACATGCAAAACACGTACTACTCTCTCTCTCCGTCACACACACACACACAGACACACACACACACACACACACACACACAAACACAGAACAGGTTTATAAAGCACTTCCGAGAAATACCCGTTTGTTGTCATATATCTCGCCTGCTTACTGGACACGGAACTAAAAGACTGAATGGATGGCTGGATGGAAGGCTGGAGGGTTGAATGGATGGCTGGATGGAAGGCTGGAGGGTTGAATGGATGGATGGATG
>NC_137002.1:6099985-6102485 GCF_032717465.1 Coenobita brevimanus | reverse complement strand
ATGAGTCTCCTTGGTTACCAGTCAAATCGGCTCTCTAATCTGACAAAACCTGGCCATCAGGTGAACAGGTTATGGATCTTCATTAACTTAGAAAATATATGCTACAGTACAAGGCAATGTTCCTAACCTGCACATACCTCTTAATATCTACGAGCATGAGCACTGATTACACCTATTTACAAAGACCTTGGCTTGGGAGGAATGTACATTAGTTACACTTGAGCTCAATACTACTTCCTTCACGGTATATTCCACTTCTTCGTGACTAGAACCATATTCGAGTGTCATTCTCTACTACCATCATATATGCCAGTCCCTACTACCATCGCATGTTAATTTCCATTACCATGATATCAATACTGTAGTTCCTTTACTATATGTTCCACTTCTTCGTGACTAGCACCATTTTCCAGTGTCAATGTCTACTACCATCATACTCGTATATGCCAGTCTTTACTACCATTGCATGTTAATTTCCACTACCATGATATCCTAGTGTTAATGTCTTTTAAAAGCTCAGGATTGAAGATGGCGAGATGGCAATGTTACACCTACTCAAAGTGAACACAGAACAAGTCATATGGAACACACTTTTTTTTTTCTTTTTTTTTCACCCTCTTCCCTTCTCAACATCTCTTGGCTCCTTCATCCCTCTAATCATCCCAAAGCCTTTCCAACAAATAAGGTGTTTGATAAGTCAGTAAGAGGGGGACCTAATTTTAACTCACAGGCCCCTCACTGCAACATATCAACTACACCTCTCAACTCCACACCACACACTGCAATACTTCACACTGCCACACCACATTGCAACAACACTCACTGCCACATCGTATATTGCCACACCTCGCACTGCCACACCACACACTACCACACTACATCGCAACACCTCATACTGTCATACCACACACTGCAACATCACAACACTGCCACACCTCACACTGTTAAATCTCTCTCTCTCTCTTTCTCTCTCTCTCTCTCTCTCTCTCTCTCTCTCTCTCTCTCTCTCTCTCTCTCTCTCTAAAACACACACACACACACACACCTTCACATATCAAACTTGCCAGATCATGTCCCATACATAATCCTTGTAACTGGCCACAATCATAACTCTCAGGCGGGGAACTCCGCCATAGATAAAGTGAGAGAGAGAGAGAGAGAGAGAGAGAGAGAGAGAGAGAGAGAGAGAGAATAGTTACCCTCACCATCCCTTCCACTGACCTAAATAAAAAAAGGACGAGCATAGAAATTCCTTCCTGCATCTCGTACCTCAAAAAAACATATTTTATTTTTTTCACGTCATACCAGTATATTACAGTTCATTTATTACAACACTAAATTCTTAAATAAAATTACACAAGTACACATAGTCAAAAACCTAAGCTGGCTCTGTTTGTAAATGTTAAAACTATACGCAGTTTAAACTAACTTGGTCTAAAATTGCCGTCTCCCCATCACAGGTGCTGTGTTGTAAGAAGAGAGTAGTGCTAGAATATGATGCTTGTCACGAAAAAGTGCTATGGAAAGGACGCAGAGCTGCAGTATTGTCTTTACCACTGAGCAACGTGTAATATGCAGCAAAAGGACGAAAACCTGGGCAACGTTAGAATGAAAAAGAATAAATAGTTTTTATTTTTCTGTGTTTATTTCTTGCTTTTATTTTTCTTTATTTAACACACCTTGTTCTGTTTTTCTTTCTTGTTTTTATTTATATTATTTTATTTCTTACACTTTGTTTCCCTTTTTCTCCTTTTCTTTCTTGCTTTTCTTTTGATTATTTTATTTATTACACTTTGTTTCTACTAATGCTTCGCTCTTGTTTTTATTTATATTATTTTATTTATTACACATTCTTTCCCTTTTTCTCCTTTTCTTTCTTGCTTTTATTTATTTTATTTATCTATAACACTTTGTTTCTATTCTGCTTCTTTCTTGTTTTTATTTATATTATTTTATTTATTACACTTTCTTTCCCTTTCTCTCCTTTTCTTTCTTGTTTTTATTTATATTATTTTATTTATTACACTTTCTTTCCCTTTCTCTCCTTTTCTTTCTTGTTTTTATTTATATTATTTTATTTATTACACTTTCTTTCCCTTTCTCTCCTTTTCTTTCTTGCGTTTCTTTATATTATTTTATTTATTACACTTTCTTTCCCTTTCTCTCCTTTTCTCTCTTGCTTTTATTTATTTATTTTTCTTACAAGGGCACAAGGGTCCAAACTAATCTTCTCACATCTTTACAAATCTTAATACATCTTAATTCAAGGCGCGTTATTTCTTTTTTTTGACTCAAGGTTACAGAGTCCAAACGTAAGCCGAGATTGTCACATTTACACAAGTCATATTACAGAGCTGCTCTCTCTCTCTCTCTCTCTCTCTCTCTTGTCTGTCAGTCTTCTCGTCTTTTCCCTTCTCTCTCTCTCTTTTGTCTGTCTGTCTGTCTTCTCTTCTTTCCCTCCTCTCTCTCTCTGTCTCTCTTGTCTGTCAGTCTTCTCTTC
>NC_137002.1:6089985-6094985 GCF_032717465.1 Coenobita brevimanus | reverse complement strand
AAAAGCGAAAAACATTAGCGTGTTGGGCAAGCCGAGATTTGGCACGCGGGAAGAGCCAGCTGATCGCGTGATGTAAACAATCAAACTGGACCGTCTCACCTTCAGGAAAGTTTTGGATATTCTGCCATCGCCTGAACACTTATTATTTATCTCATCTATTTCCTCCTTTTATTTGCTCTTATTATATTTTTTTCGTAACTATCTCGCCTCTTGTCATTTTAATTCCCTTTATTTTTCCTCTATCGTTTTTATCTCGTCTTTGTTATATACTATACTTATTTTCTTTTATTTTCATTCTTTCGTGATGTAGAAAATAATATAGAATTGTCTCGGCCTGGGAAGACGTTCGGCTATTTATTTCTTCAGTTATTACCTCGGCTTTTCTAATATATTTTAAAATCTCTGCGTTGTTATTCATTTTTATCTCTACTACATCCTCTCTATACATATTTACATTCATTATTTTTATTAGCTCGTCTCTTCTAATACATTTTCCTTATACTTTTCCGCTCTTATTTATTTTTCTTATCACTTCCTCGTCATATTTCTTTTTTTTTTATCTCTCCCTGTAATGTCTCGCCATAGGGAAACGCTGGGCTATTATCACTCCCTTATCTCAGTTCTTGCTCAATAATTCTCACCCTATCTCTAGTTTTGCTTCTCAGGGACTCCGTGTGTGTGTCTACCATCTCTCCTGACCAGTCCCTATGTCCGGGGATAAATATAAAAGAGTTCAGTAGTAAGTCCTTTCATGTGCTCTCAATCATCGCTCCGACAAAAAAAAAAAAAAAAAATACAAATACAGTTCTCACTCAACACTCCACGAGTTTTACACACACACACACACACACACACACACACACACACACACACACACACACACTTTCAAATGCACTTCTCATTCTACACTCCCCGCGCTTTACACACAAACAAACACACACACACACACACACACACACACACACACACACACACAAAGCAACCCGTGCGTAAATCGCTGGGTGGGGATGAGTCACTTCTCCATTTACACAGATCTTCCACAGTCTTACGGTTCACGATCCATAAAACGAGGCTTACATGCATATAACAGAGAAGCCCGACCGTGACAAACACATAAAACCCCGGCGATACAAAAATATCTTTTATTTTATTCACTTTTATGTAGGCGGAGACTGTCTTGAAGTGGATTTGCAGCAGCTCAGTGGCAGAATAAGACAATGCAATTACGCAAAATCCTTTTCATGAAGCTTCTTCGTGACAGCACCAAATTATACTTTAATCTCTTGCCACAATCAGCATTAGGACAGATGACCATTTTACGTCTATATCCTTTATAGTTAGTTGCCTGGCCTAAAACTGAATTCTCTCAATTTTGAATGCTGAGTTGTAGCATTAGATGGACGGTAGAATATGGTGCTAGCCACGAAAATATGCACTGAAAAGGACGCAGAGCCATAGCATTATCTTCTTTAGCTTTTCCTAACACTGAGCTACCGAACGTGGAGTAAGCGCCAAAGGACGAAACTCTGGGCTAAGTTAATGTAAAAGGAGTACGAGTAGAGGCTAATTACAGCAAATAAGAGTGTATGGTATAACGGGACGTGCATTCAAGTTCCTGCCTTGCTATTTATCATCCTTATCTTTGCCTGTGATTTTCATTATCGTGCCATCATCCGGACAATTTAATGGATCGATATTTTCCTGCCTGGCTATTTACCTTCCCTATCTCCCCTTGTGATTTCCGCTATTATGCCATCATCAGCGAGGCTCTGAATGCTTATCGTCCTTTAGTTTCAGTGGGTCAGTAAGATCAGCCCACAATGTTGTTCGTAACTCCAGCTGATCACGTACACACACGCCAGGCACGAGGTCGATGGTGAGATCTCTTTGTGGTTTTATTTCACTGGGATTTTAACAGCTGCAGTTTTGGGGGGTATTCGGTATATTTCTATTATTTACCTTCACTACGACGACTCTCTGACTACTGTGTGTGTGTGTGTGCCAGAAACACACACAAGTAAGTCCTCGATATATATATATATGGCTGAAGTATGGCTGTATGAAATGCAAATAAGATACGATTTAGAAGATACAGCAATTGTACTACAATAACTTTTCAATCACTCTCATTTTTCCAACACCACTACTAATAAACTCACGCCAACCTGACACACACACACACACACACACACACACACACACACACACACACACACACACACCAATCTCTGGTTTATACCAGTGTATATCGGTGGCTTATCTCTCTCTCTCTCTCTCTCTCTGTCCGTATCTATGTAAACCTCTCCTCTCTCTCTCTCTCTCTCTCTCTCTCTCTCTCTATGTATGTGTGTGTGTTGGAGGAATACATCCATACATACAGTACAAACACCATGTGCGATGTGCCACAGATGTTTCCTGTACTGTGAGATATACCAACGTCAGCTACTACACCTGTTATTAACTTCTCAAAAACCCTATATTTCCAGCAACTCACTCCCACCTGATAGAAATAGACACACAAATAATGCCATCTGTTTATAGAACTTGGCGGCTTAACCAGCATTTAGACGGGAGTGTGGGTGTGAAGCTAGTCCTAATCTGGGTCACTGAGAAAATAATGTTTTTAATCCACGTGTTTACATCTAAAAGGCATTTCCTACCCCAGGCAAACAAGGAACAAAGCTTGAATTCTGACTCATCGATCACCTTTTTTTTTTTACCGCATATATCCTAAACATTTTAACACATCATCTCGTTTTCTCTACAATCTAGGAAATAGTAAATATAGGACAAACTCAGTAAGCCTTTTAACACAGCATCACGTTCCCTTTACAATCTACAACAGAGTAAACAGGTGGGAGAAATTTAGTAACCATTTTAACATAGCATCTCGTTCGCTTTACAACCTAGAAAATAGTAAACAAAGATGGGACAAGTTCAGTAAACATTTTCATACAGCATCACGTTCTCTTTACAACTTAGAAAATAGTAAGCAGCGATGGTACAAATTCCGTCAATGTGGTAAGTCTGTCCCACACTAAGGATCTGTAAACACCTGCGTCTATGTGGTTTATCTAAGGGTTTGCCATGGGATTAAATTCGCCTACTTTTCTCTGCGTGTTTTGGTGACGGGAGGTGTTGACGTGATTGACTGTGTGTGTGTGTGTGTGTGTGTGTGTGTGTGTGTGTGTGTGTGTGTGTGTGTGTGTGTGTGTGTGTGTGTGTGTGTAATTCACCTGGTCGGTCAGGATCACTTGATGGTCGTGATCGTCAGCTTTTTACCCTCCCGGAAGGGAGCTGAGAGCTCATATAGTCCGATCTAAGTGCAAGGCTGTGACCTTCACACACGCACACACCCGTCCCCTTGCTCAAGGGGGACAGTAACCACCCACTTCGTCAGTGAAACTTTTCGCAACCTGAGCGAGGCGCGAACTCCCGTCCACCAGTTGGCAAGCGAGGGAAGTGGGGGGGAGGGGGGAAGGTTGTGAAATACGGAAGGCAGGATGAAATATTTTGTGATGGCAATAGAGGCACACACACACACACACACACACACACACACACACACACACACACACACACACAGTAGTAGTAGTAGTACCGTAGTAGCAGCACCACAACAGTAACACTAATACAAATAATCTTAACCTCTTAATCTCTCCAATTCATCCTAAAATGATCCAAATCCGTAAAACGCTCCCAATAAATGACAGACCCCCTGGTGTTTGTATCCATATCCATCCATCAGAGAGGATCGGCCGTGATGGAGTCGGATTAGCGATGATAGAGGGGGATCGAATACCATTTGTGTCATGAGGGAGAATGGGGTCGCGGAAAATACACGATTGGATTCTCTTTCGGATTCACTGAGAAGATTTTGTCACCTATAAAGGATAAAATAGGACTGGATTCTTCTTTGGATTCGGTGGGAGGTGTTTGTGATCATTGGAGGATTGGATTCTGTTTGGATTCTTTTCTGTGTGTGTGTGTGTGTGTGTGTGTGTGTGTGAGAGAGAGAGAGAGAGAGAGAGATCTATAACGAGGATAAAAATGAGAAAGGAGGATGGTGGGCTACAGAAGGGACACTGGATTCACAACAAGAGGATCAAGCACCACAGACCAGCACAAAAGATGAAGATTATGTAGGATCAGAACCTATATGGTGATGTATAGAGAATAAATGATGTGATACTGGAACCTATACCATCTAGGACTATGGAACTTATAGGATCAAATACCTTTACTTATGACCTACTGTGAACATTAACAAAGCGATAGAGGATTCAATGCCATACGGTGATATTTCAGGGGCACTGCGTGGGATTAAGGACTTTTTATGAGGTGATAAAGAGGATCCAATGCTATAAAATGAGAAAGATTGGGAATATGCAGGATCTGATAGCATAAGTAATGGGATTTTGTGAGAATTATTAACACGAAAGAGAACTGAAGACATTATTTCTGTACGAGAGAGAGAGAGAGAGAGAGGGTGGGACTTTCATGTGTTCTGGTGGGCTTGGCACGTTCCGCAACACCTCTTGGGTACCGATTTATCCTAAAGTTACGTAAGTCATCACTGATATTAATATCACACACACACACACACACACACACACACACACACACACACAGACGCACACACACACACACACACACACAGACGCACACACACACACACACACACACACACACACACACGCATACACACACGTTTCCATTCTATCCTACTCTCTCTCTCTCTCTGTCTCTCTCAAGAATATCTCAACATACAATCTAAGTCCATTCACTCACTTATCATTGTGTCTGCCTGTATGTATGTCTTTATTTCTACATCTCTCGCCCTCTACCTCTGTCTACCTACCTATTCACCTACCTATCTAAGCTATCTACATTTCTCTATCTACTAAATATACCGTACGTGTTTATCTATCAAGGCATCATTTATTAATCTCTACCTCTCTCTCTATCTATTTATCAACTTATCATTTATTCATTGTCTG